>NC_141225.1:12115000-12572500 GCF_054856515.1 Filicampus tigris | reverse complement strand
TGAAAATATTCCTTTATACAGTATGTTCCAAAAGTCAAACAAAACTAGGATTTCAAGTGGGTGATATCATCTTAAAAAATAAATATCTTAAAAAAAGATTAAGTCTTTTCTAACGTGGAAGGAATTAAAAATAAACGTCTAAGAAAATGTGGTTGTATAAGCAGTGCACACTCTTATAACTGGAGATGTAGTTGTGTTCAGATTTAACCAATCATATTCAAATTCATATTGAATGGGAGTCAGTTCACACCTGCCTCTGATTAACGCCCGCAAAAATCAAGCTGTTCTAGTAGGCTTTTCCTGACATTTTCGGGGCTTTCTGGCAGAAGTCTGAATGTTTTGTGCTAAAACTGATTGCTGTTTGAAATTTTCTGATTTCAAATTCACAATTCCTTCCTACATACAACAAGAAAATAGCCATAATACGACAATATGACAAATCAAGTCAAATCAATAAATGAACACAAAATACCTGCATGCTGTGCTGGCTGCTGGGTGGCAGAGAAATGGCTGTCCCGTGGCTTCCTGCCGTTTCTGGATCCAAAGTGAGCTGTGGCTGTGATGAGAGCTGAAGGTGGGCTGCTTGACGCATCGTGGCACAAGGGTTAGAAACCTGACGGCGAAAAGGGATAAAATACTCCAGTCTGTTTCTCATCAGAGGGGGGGAAAAAAAAACGATCAATTGTGTACCTACTGCTTTTATAGCTGGGCTGTGGTGCGGCGGATGAAGCGACGGAAGGGAGGTGTTGTAAGACAGCAGGCCGGTGGCGGTCCATGGATGCTGACAGGTAAGGCTGCAGGCCACTTGGGGACTTCATGTTCCTGCCGAGGCTGTTTGATTTATTCTCCCGTCGTTGGTACTCAATCGGAGACTGAAGGGCTTCAATGAGGACCGGAAACAACAATATTAAACGGCACTCTTCTGATAGTTTTATAGTCAAAATATGAAGCGCCGGTACCATTAAGGAAGTTCCTTTGAGTCTCTAAAATCTGCACCACGTCACCGAGCCAGGCTTGTTGTATTTCCGGAGAGGGTGCCTGCATGATGAAGCGAGTCACGCTGCCGTTTGTCCCGCGGGACGTCAGGACGAGAGAGCACGGGCCCTCAGCGGAATTCTGCTCCACGCCCAAGCAGCTGACCTGCAGCACACAGCCCTTGCGTTGACAAACTTGACACAAATCCGTCAAGCCACCGGCCAACTTCATTCCTGGCCAATGAAAGCGGCTCCACTCATTGCCGTTAAATTCATAGCGCAGGAGAGGTGCGCACAGTCTTTGACATTGCGGAAGCAGATATAGACTCGCTGAAGTTTATAAGGAACTACAAGCAGACCTCCAATCGCGGATGATTATAAGTTGGCAAGGGCGATCGCGGATCACCGCTGTAAAAAGTGCGCACTTTAGTCTGCCTTCCATTCCAAGCGTTTGTGTCCGTGTCCGAGCGCAGAATCTGTCTGCCTGCATTTCGATAAAATTCACCAAGATTGCGTCATACCACCTGCGCCCACAACTTAGATCTGCTCTGAGCTGGTCTAAAGTCTAGTCTACTTTCATTCACCAAATTGTCAGGTGTACCGGTGGCGTGTAAAAGAAAACGACCATGCTCTGCTGGAACGCCCAGCATGGCATAGCATGGTCGACCAAATTCCTAAACACAGTAAACACGACTTGCCTCGGCACGAAAATCAAAATGCGCCACTTTTTACATCAAGCGCTTATGCACTGTCTGCGAAAATAGAACCACCAGTACTATTTTTTATATTAACGATAGTTACGGTTTTTTTTGTACGAGTTAAAAATCATAAAATGTTATCTACAATTTGCCCTATACCTTTATACGCAACAGATTATCAAAAGGTTGTATGATGGTGACAGTACGGATTCCTAATTACATTATTTCATATGCGAAAATAGTTTTTAAATCGGAACAAATGGCCCAGCATCAACTGTGAATGTTTCATGATTAATCTTATATGATTTGCGTTGTCTGTGCTCTTTGCAACATCATAGCAAAGGTGTAATTCAAAATCAGGCAATGAGAGACATTATTGTAATTTTCCTGTTATATAGCACACCTCTCTATATATAATAACACCTGACCAATATTTACCTTTATGCTGTTTTTAAAAGTATAGCCAGGTAAAGAAAAGCCCTTTTTCTTATCAATCGGCTCACTGAAGATGACCAGCTGCTCAAACAGAAAGACCCTCCTCTCCTTGGGTCTGGACAAGAAGCAGCCTTCCTGCTCGCTCACACAGAAGGTATCCTGCTGGAGGAGCTTCCCCTGAGCCGTGATTTTCCCCTGAAACAAGTAAATCCGTCAACGCCGTGATGCTCACGCCCACATTCTACATTTCGTGTGCAGGTTTATCTTACCTCAAAGCCTTGCAGCCTTCCCACGTTCATCATGTCGTTGCATCGTTTAGGCACAAAACACGTTACCTCCACTGCCCTCTGAGAGGCAAAAATAAAGAGGTGAACCATAGCAATTGTTTCACAAATAAGTACTAACAAAAAACGGCTGAACGATTACAATAAT
The DNA here is from genome assembly GCF_054856515.1 of Filicampus tigris. Taxonomy (NCBI): domain Eukaryota; kingdom Metazoa; phylum Chordata; class Actinopteri; order Syngnathiformes; family Syngnathidae; genus Filicampus; species Filicampus tigris. The sequence continues at coordinate 12,569,961 of NC_141225.1, read as the reverse complement.
ACCTGGAGTTGCTCTACATCACGTCCTGCTTTGCTATAATACTTGAGGAAGTCCTGAGGACGGCAAACAGCTTTGTTTTAGGATATTTATACCTTTGGATCTGAGAGTTACAATATGTCAATCCAGCGAGTATAGGGTGCAGACCTTGAGCAGAAGCTGATACTTCATGATGCGTTGGACGGGTTTGATCAGCAGGTCATTGAGCTGCAGCCTGTGACCCAACTGCTGCCTGAGATCCTGGCAGGTGACACGCGACAGTGGTGACGGTGTAGCACCGCGCTATGCAATGTGAACCGCTCAGGGTGAATTGAAATCCTCACCTCAAAGAAGGTCTCGATGTACTCGGAGACAACATGCTCAGATTTGGGCTTGTTCTGACAGTAAACCACATACATGTGAAGACGACGCTCCTGGAAGTAGACAGAGACAGATGAAACTGAAGGTTAAACTGTTATTGACACCCCTGGTTAAGATGCATTCTTTAGCTTCTCATAAATTCTGTTATTTTTTGTTTTTTTAATAACATAGGACCAGGGGCGGAGCCATGGGTGGGCCTGGGTGTGCACAGGCCCAACCAGATTGACACACTGCCCAACCAGTGAGATTCATGAAATATATACTTTTAAATTTTTAGTAAATTATTATTAACCTCCTAAGGCCCAAGCTGTTTTTTTACATGCATTTTTCATTTCTTTTTGCTATTTGGGCTTATTGGAAACTAATTAGAAGAAAAACAAAGCATCATCTTTTAATTTTTTGTATTGTATTGTACTGTATTTTGTATGCTGTGTTTTGACTGTAGTATGTAATACTCTTCTGAGACCACAAGGCAGTGTAAATGCCCACATATGTGTCCAAAACACCCACAGTTCCACAGTGCACACGCTTGTGGACACAAGAGTTAGAAAGTGTTGTCCACATATGTGGCCACTAAGCCTTAGGCAGTTAAATTATTTTCGAGTTTGTGTTTCCTTGTGTTTTTTTTTAATTTGATTGAATATTAAGAATTGCATAATTGTGGTTGTCTAAGGTTGATCTGAACTTCATATTATTCAGTTTGTCATTTTAATTGAACGGGACAGGAGGATTGTGCTCAGTGAGGGAATATTCTGGCCCACCCATTAGCCACGTTCTGGCTCCGCCCCTGCATAGGACCGACCAAAATCAAACAATAGAGAAAATAGTTGGTTGTCTGGTTAGATTGACAGAGGGATGATGGATTGATGGGGTGGTTGGTTTGACGGACGGACGGACGGACGGATGTCAAGTATGCGAGATGCTCCAACCAACAAACAAACCCAAAACAGAAAAGGTTGAGAAAGCACAGCCTCACATGCTTGATGAAGAGCTGGGCCAGGGTGTCCGGATCAGCCACACATTTCTCCAGCTCACCCAGGAAATAACTGAGGAACACGACATAGGAAAATGCCAGTCAAGGCAACCACGTGACACAAACCCCCAAAATAAGTCAAATCATGAAGCGATGTAAGTGAACAATAGAAAAAGGCACCTCTTATGCCAGTCGTATATCTGATGGATGTTTCCAAAAACGATCCTGTCTTTCCCTTTAAGGTCCTCTGGGACGCCCTGATTGGTCATGGTTGCCATATAACCCTACACGTATGCACATATATACGCACACGATCATTTTTTGAAGTAACAGCAATTTCCAAGTACTTGTTGCGTGGGATGAAGGATGGAATAACTAAAGATTTGAGTCGAAGGCAATTAATCAAACACAGTACGGCAGTCCGTAATTTTTTTTGTGCCACCAACTGGTTTCACTTGAAGACATATTTCGACAAACCAGCATCGAAACAAACAAGAGCAAATGATTAAAAATACAACTCAGCATTACGTGCACGTTTCAAGGATCTCTTGCGTTTTATATCTTAGCATGAAAACTCCGAAAAAATGAAGCATGTCCCTGTTTCACTGTTTCTGCTTCACTTGTATTGTTTTTGAGGATAGACAAACATATTTTGCAAGTGGCTGCACATCCAGTCAGATTTTTGGTGAGATATTTCCGCAAACTTGTTGCGTAATACAGCCGTGTGCGACAATTGCTACGAAACGTCGTAAAGCGACACAAGTGTTGTAATGTTGGTGAATGTTGTGAATGGGATATGAAAATTCTCGTTAGCCCGCAGTTGTTGTCCGTACATTATTGGGCATTTTGTGGCATCACTTTGTGCTGCTACCCTTGTGTTGCAGATGAGAAAATTTTAAGACTAGAATAGCTAGCGCTAGTGCCATGATGCCAAACGCTAATCTCATCCACAACGATCTTAATTTTCGTACTCTCGGATCGGCGCAGATGTCTGAAGACTGTGTCACCTGGTTGACCGGACATTTCTCTGCTTCACTGAGCATTATAGTTGAAAGTCCTCCTTTCCATGAGATTTCAAAAACACACGATTAGTCGACTTCAAGCTTTAAATATCGTCACTGAGTTATAAAGTCGACTCGTCAATTAATCGGTTCAACCTCTATTTGAAAATTATACTGTACCTGTACAATGAGTCCAAGATCTTCCACGTATAACCTTTCAGTCTCTATCAGCTCTGTCAGCACGTATCTAAGAGAAAAAGACATTTTGGGTTCATAAAATGTAACAAATATGCACGTACGTGTTTATAAGGAATACTGACAAGAATTTATGAAGATAAACACAACCACTTGAATCCATTACTGCATATCAGCCGCATGCAGGAGAAGGATGCCGTAGCTTAGCATTAAGCTTCTAATTCAAAATCATCAGCAATTAAAAACTGTAAAAAAAAAAAAAAATAAATAATGTGTTGGTTTGCTCTAGGGCTCCAAAAATAGTTGTGCAATGGTGTACTTTTAAACCACTGTGCTAAAGCCAAACCAAACAATAAAAAGGCATTTATCAACCAATATCAAAAAAACCAATGAACAAGTCAAACCAATGAACGCTAACACAACACATGTTTGTCATCTTGAAATAAACATTGCCCATTTTAGTGTGCTTCAACGTTTTTTGGGAGCAGTAAGGCTCTTGCTAACGTATGAGATGTCCAGGCTAGTCCAACAACTGTACTACTAACACTAAAGATGAAGACCCAGAGTGTGGCACCTCCCTCGCAGGAAAGAAAACAAAACTGTATGTGTACCGGTAGTCTAATACTGGTTCCATACAGCTTGTATCAAAACAGAAGATTTGCCTCCAAATGCCCACTAACGTGTAAGGAGACACTTACAAGCTCTTCTCAAAGGCAATGTTTCTTTCTTCCTCGCTGTCCACAGTCACAGACAACTGGCTCTCTGCATCTTCGGTCACATTGCAGCTGCTGTCCTCATCTTGGAGAGTGTTGACACTGGATTTGTGGCTCTAAAACCAACATGTACACATTTTGATCAGCAATATGGCATTATACACTCCATACAAAAAGTTCGGGATATTCAGCTTTCGGGTAGAATTTTAGGAGTAACCTAAAATGTCCTGTAACTTTTACATTGGAACTTTTTTTTTTTTAAATGACTTTGACCAGGCCTTCCATTATTGATATAATGCTTGACTAGTCACATGTGGAATCATTGGGAGATGCTGCAAACTTGTCCTAAACCACCATCAGAGAGGAGCACTTTTGCTGATCCACTTTTGGAAAGTCATGACCAAATCCCCAAAAGCCTGAGAGTATTAAAAACTTTCTGATGGCTCTTGCGGCTGTTGGGGGGGGATTTGTAGATGTAAGAAATGTAGAAAGTTAGCATGGGATCTGATGGATGGTGGTGATTTGTCAAGGAGGATGGAGTGTAGCGGCGGGTGGGGGCAACGGCATGGAGAGCCGTTATATAACAATTGCCTTTCGTCACCTAAAAGCGGTCTAATCTAATGTGAATTTGACTGTAATCCTCTTGACATACTGCGGTCTCACTACATTCTGTTCTCTATCTCTGAACACCGCTTCATAATCCCTCTGTTAAATCACTGTGTAGGTCAAATTTGCACTTTGCTGTTTGGTCTCCTACCTTCCCATCCTCACCCACCAGACATGTTGACATTTAAACTGCAGAATCGAACTCAACTGTCTATCGCAACGACAATATAGGTCTTTAGGCTGCTTTTTACTTTCAGGAAATACCAGGAAATACCGGAAAAATTTCCGGAAATACCTTGATTTAGGAGTTACCTTTGTTTCTGTATTGAGTTGAGAGCAAAAAATGTAGTTTCAAGCGTTAGCAATGGTGGCGGCAAATTTCACAGCAAGCTGCAGTTTGGCAGATAGCGAGCAATTCTTCAAAAGATAACCCAATTTCTAGCTATTTATTGCCACTCGGAGCTGAACTGTATTTTAAAACTAAACATAAAATTAAGCGAACTACACATTGAGTATTTAACTAAACCTCCAAGTCGGCTAGCTCAATGCTAACACACAGTGCAAAAAACTGTATATGGGTTAACAAAACTAGCATCAATGTCAAAGTAATTGTAAACATTTGAACAACTTATATTTGAACACAAGTGATAGAAACAAATGGGGACATAGAATACAGTACAGTAATACTCACAGACATATATTCTTTATCCTCTGTGAAAAAAACAATTAAATAATATATTCTGTATATCACAGTTTAGATTAGATGAGAAGGTCTTCTGTGTTTCATCATCAAATCTACATGTAGCATGCACAGAATTATAAATGATGGCCCAACAATTGGCCACTCGCGGCTGAAGCCAGAGGGCAGCCATCTTGAATTGCTATTGTTACTGACAACTTAAATTCGCATTTCGAAGGATAAGATTATTTGAGAATGAGTGTTTGGAGTTACGAGTGAGGTTATGGAACAAATTAAACTTGTAAGTTAAGGCAACACTATAAAAGAATAGTTTGACAAACTACTTTTAATAAGCCATTTCGACTGTGGTGTGGAAAAAGGAATAAAATGTTAAGATGCAGGTGTGTATCTGGACAACATCATTTCAATGCACCTTGTAATCATCAATATAATGAATCGATCAGTGGTTGGCCTACATTCCTTAGTTACCCATGGATCTTAACTCTTCATCTTTTCTAAAAGGCATGTAAACAATTCTAACAGTTTGGGGAAGGCCATTGGAATGAGCTGATACATATATGGTGAGTGACCCCTGACCTCACAAACGTATGTTTTTCTGAGTGAATAGCTGCAAAAGCGGAGACGAACTCCACAAAGCTCCATCGGCCTGCATCTCACCTTGCCTCGAGGCTCTAACTTGGACTTAAACCCCTCGCCCGCCTGACTGTTCTATTGGCCGCTTGATTACATCCAGATGCTGTCGAGAAAAGCCTGCAGGATTGATTCGGCTCCCATAAAGCTCTCAGTACAGTTTAGGGTTACCAGACGGAGGTGAAATGTGCATTTGGCACAATTAGTGAAAGACGCATTATGTGTGCAAATATGAGGCCGTTCACATGCAAATGCAGCTCAGTGTTTGCATGTTTTGTGATTCATAGCCTGAGCACTCTTGTTATTTGCTCGTATGTATTACGATAAATCATCATTAAGACATGAAACCTGAACAACTAAGGGATTTGCTTGCTGAAGAAAAGCTCCTTTTAATTGAAATAACTGCAGGGAAAAGTTAAGAATTTGTGCTGAAAGTCAAATGTGAACGAGTTGTCAACAAATGTATGTATGCCACAGTCTAGGTATACACGGTATAGCGTTATAAAAGGCTAGAAACACCATATAAACGGTGCCCCTTCGGTAACACACTTTAATAAAAGGCCAAAAGATGCCATCAAAGCCTCGGCGTATAGGAAAGTAGTAATTGATGTCAAGGACGTATCTTGAATGAATTGGGAGGGTGGGGCCTGTTCAACCAAGCACACTCTTGTGTTTGGAGAGGCGCAACTGAGAAAAACGTCAATGATGTCATCGATTAATCGAAGTCGCCCTGACTAACATCACCTCGTCAACTACTAAAGATCTGAAGTTTTATAACCCCTTTGTGGTATCGTGTGATTTTCTGTAACGTTATAGTAGAACAATTACAAGACTTTGTGTGTCTCCGCCTTGCAGGAGGTCCAATAAGTCACCCTGATGGGAAGGCTGCAGAGGCGATGAAGCTTCGCGAATTAACAGGCCATCTTTCCATACCTGTGCAAAGAAAACACAAGCATTATCTTCAAATGTTTCATCTGAATGAATACACGTATTAATGGAATTGAAGCCTCACCGCATCTGCAGAGGGGAGGATCGTGAAGTCGCTATCATGCAGGTCCAAAGGCCTCGGCTGAGCCCCGGTGCGGGAAAAGAGCGACGGCTGCTGTCTCCCGTCCGAGCCGCACGTCTGCTTGTTGCCTCCTCTGCCGTCGGAGCTTAGCTTGCGCACCGGACTGGTGAGCCACTTTTTCAAGGCACTGACGGGGTGCCGTGATCCTCCAGAGTCGGGGCTGGAGCTGCCTGAGGCCTGGCGGGGCGCCGGGCCCAGCGCCGGGTTAACGGTACCGTCGACGGTCGCCACGGAGTACGACTCTGCTGCGGGGAGCAGAGCGGTTAATTGTTGACGTTTGTCCTCTCGGGTCACAAGCTTCAGACAGTTTTCTGCACAAAAATGTTCAATTTCCTGTGCTGAGCCCGATGTGAAACTTAAGTCGCTGCAACTGCTGTACCCATTGGTACAAAGTCTAATTACTAATACAGATTTGCTCTCGTGAGGAACGTCTCCAAATCACAGGTGGAAATTCTACACCTTATTTTGACTGTACATATTTGTCATAGACTGTGAAAAATATCACACGTTTAATATATGCAGCAGAAAAAGTTCCTCTTTTTCTACTGTTCCTGATATTGTAATAATATGCAGTAGCTGTCTGAGATGCATCATAGCACTAGTTGTATCTCAAATGATCATTATAATAATGTACATGTAAGTTATTCATTTGGGTTTTTTAGTATGTACCACAAAGCTGGTGGGAATGTACAACTACACAAAAACTGAACACATAATAGTCAGGTAAATAACCTTTTTTTAAATATTGTAATATAACATGCATATTATGTACAGTGACAGGATTTATTTCAGAATATGAAAAAACTTACATTTATCATGTGATAGTTGAAAGGGAAATCAACCCAAAAATATTTTTTTCAAGAATATGTTCTATGCAGGCCCACTAGTTGAAACACAGAATTCGGATTAATATTGCTGTTGTGAAATATGAGTTAAGCAGCAAAATCCACCCGTTTTTGTCCATCTCCGAGGGCAGCCATTTTGTCACTTCTGTCGACTGAAAATGACAAATCACAACTGCTCGCAACGACCAATCACGGCTCAGATTCAGAAAACAGGTCAGCCGTGATAAGTCGTTGTGAGCAGTTGTGATTTGTCATTTTCAGTCGACAGAAGACAAAATGGCCTCCGACAGAGATGGCTAAAAACGAGTGGATTAACACTTATTCCACAAATGCAATATTTATCAGAATGCCGTGTTTCAACTAGTGGGCCTGCTGGGAACATATTCTTGAAAAAAAAAATGCTTGGGTTGACTTCCGCTTTAAGGATTTTGTTTTGCATCTTAGACACAATACATTTTTGAAAATGTAATGAAATATTTTAAATAAAAATGACAACAAATAAAATAGTGACTTGAAGACAGTCACATCTCAGTTCATCAACGTCATTAATCAAGACTTCAATATGTCTGATCCTGTCATGCCCCAGCTGGATTTTCCTTTTCCAACTTTTAGTTTTCACATTGTGTCATCTAATTTTCACTCACAGAGTTTCCATCAAGAACCCTAACATTAACATGTCATCCATTCATTTGAGTTGTCCAGGACTACAATATATTGCCATAAGCCATTACTCCCTGTCAGCACATTTATGTAAGCTTTAATCACAATGACAAGCCTGCAAGAGGCCAGTGAAAATATGGGCCGGGCATTTGTCCAAACTGACATGCAGTCATTGAACAAGAGACCATACGAACAGGAAAGTACAAATGCAGATGCACATGCATTAGCCAGCAATGTCCCACTGCACAAACATGCAATTTACTGGTGAAAACATTATAGGAAAGAAATTATTGTCCACCTTTGAAAAACTACTTAACGGACCTCATAACCTTTCATTTTAAGAAGTTTGGGTGAAAGTCTGCAAGTATTTGCCATATTTTAGTTTGAAAACTTCATCCGAACATCAAACAACCGTGGTCCTTTAAAGCCACGTGGATTCACCTGCAAGACTCATAAAAACAAATTCTTTCTCTAGGAGTTTTTGATAGTATCTGTTATTCTCCAACTGGATCTCATAAAAAGTAAGCCTGAGCAGAACAAATGGATCGTGGTTCCTCTCTTGAACTTGGTCGCTCACTTGCCTACATTCTCTCACTTTTATACACATGGGAAAAATTGTTGGTACCATCCTGTTAGAAAAAAACAAAAACGCCACAATCATCACTGAGTGACATGAACCTGACAAAGGAGATAATACATCAAAATGTACTGGCGATATTTGTGGAACCTTTGATGAGCACCTGCCGATGGGTATTTTGGCCCATTCAACACAAACACACACACACACAAGCCCCCTCCCCAACACAATTGGAGGAGTGTTCTTCAATTCTGATATGACTTGCCAAGAAGCTTCAGTTTTGTCTCAGCATCTGCCCAAAGGAAATCCTTTCAGAAGCTTTGGAGCTTGGCGATGTGCATTTAGCAAAATGTCTCGTCAGTCTCAAATTATTGTGGTTTACTTTGTTTGATGGAGGGGTACCAACAATTTTGTCCAACTGAAATCAATATCAACCCAACCTTTCATTGGATGTGAGCCCCCCTTGACTAGTTCTACTAATAATACTACTGCTGCTATTACAGCTAATATCAGGGCTGGACTGGCCATCTGGCATACAGGACAGATGTCTGGTGGGCCGGCGTCTTTTGGAGCCAATGCGGCGCTATTTAATTATTATTTTCCTCCATTTTACCCCAGGAGCCCTGCCCACAATTTAGAGGGAGCAGTCCATTAATCCATTTACAATATAGACGGTAAACTGACCCAATCAACATCAGAGGCAGAGCTACGTGCTAGCCATTTTAAGTCATGAACCCGTGTCTGTGGATGGTATGGCAAACGATGACTTCTCAGTTACAGAGGTGGCTGCAAGCATGCGTAGGTGCGAACGCGCCAGGGTGGCGAATAGCGGGAATTATGATTGCTTGCACCAATTTCTGCCCTGTGCCAAGGTTAGCTTTGTACTGTGTATGTTTTTGTTTGGAATGTAGAGTAGCAGGCCGATTCTAGTGGAGCGCCGACCAGCTCAAGATCCGGAAAAATCTATATATACTGTATATAATCGAACAATATATAATTGCTTAGCATATCTTAACCAATGGTGATGGGTTAGTATGAGTGTGTTCAATAACTTAGTGTAAAGAATGTCAAAGTAGCCTTTGCATCATTCGATTTTTCTGTATGAGGCCCTTGGAAAAAAAAACAAAAAACTTTGGACTGCGCCCTTGTCATAAATGTTGAGTGATGGTTATTGCAATGTCCAAATCACTGCTGAGGTGCAAGTTAGTGTTTGTTTGAGGAGCTTATGTAACGGGCCGTGTTCCCACAGAGCAACAGCTGGACGTCCATCCGGACCCGAGGGTGTCAGCAGTGCACGCAGGCACCAGTGCTGGGATTTCAACCTTGCATGCCGGCTCTATAGGCAGCAGCAGTAATATTAAGGCTTTACCATGGCAAACTAAAGCTGATTTGTGGGAGTTGTCAGGGCCTCTAGTAAGTCATGCTGTGTTGGCAGGTGGATTAAATATGGCTGAGCGTGATTGAAAAAGACAATGGTGCAAGAACATTAGCCAGGACACAATTTTCACTGATAGAAGTCTCTGTGAATTTGACAACAGCAGTTGTTTGTGTCCACTGTATTGCTGCTGTAAGCGACTATTTGTAATGGGCAATTGCAAGAAATTCTGAATATATAAAAATATTCCATGTATTTGGGAATAATTTGCACTCTTTATGCATGCATGGAAATCTGAGAATGAATTAAACCATTCACTCACTTATTTAAACAGGCTCTGATGAGAGAAACTTATCATCAAAATGTTTTAAGCAGTTTGTTGACTACGAGTCAAAGTCCCACCCCTTCAAGACTAAAAACGGTCCTAATCAGGTGTACGGCATTTTATTGAGATGCTTCTTAAACACCTCGCTGAGTCTAAACGCGATAAAAGCGTTACGCATGTCATTTGTGAGTCACGTGTGCCGGGGAGCTGATGTCTGACTACTGCTTCATATTTTTGCTCCGACTAATAGATGAAATCCTCATTAAAACTAAATCCTCGCACAGCCTTCCTGTTGAGCAGGGTGTGAAATGGATGGTTAAATATAACACATCACAGACTGACTAGAATTGCGCTCAGTGAAGCCGCGTACCAAGAAGTAATGGCATTTGATTTGCTGTGGATGTAGTTTTGCAGCGTGCTTATTTTGCAACCTTGTGGCTCAAATCCCCAGATGAAAGTAAAGTCAAAATTTCCACCCCTTTGAAAAATTTCATCCTGTTTTGTTAGCATGCAATGTGTGACGCATGTTGACTTGCCTTGATGTTCCACAAAATAAACAAATCGGCATGAAGAATGTAGTTCAAATGCAGATGGGATTGACAGACATCATAGACCAGTAGCTCTTTCAACTTTTCATGCCTCAAAATATATTTGGCCCCCCAAGTACCACGATCACAACTGACATTGAAGTACAGTTGCATAGTTGGTCTAAGTGTTCATCAAAGATGGGGCAGAGGTTTGATTCCAAACAATGTTGTATTGTTGTAGGCCACTGTAGCAATTTTGAAAAATATATTTTTGTCATGTCTGTTAAAACTTTGAAAAACAACCACACGGAGACAGACGAAGGTAAGTGTTGAAAATGTGCAAAGACAGGGAACAATTTAGAATTCAAATCCTCCTAGTTATACAGATTTCCGGGTGGGGCTGAAAATGTATTTTGTGTTATTTGGGTTACAATGTCTCTGCCATGTGCACATGTGCACGGCGCAAGTCACTAGACAGCCACAAAACATAAATGTGATATCATGGCAAACCACACTTAAATTAGGCGATTTTTCAATGTTTAGCCACATTAGCTAAGAGGTTTTATGTCATGGAACAAACCAGGGAAAGAATAAAAAAGGGATATGGTATTAATATTTCTGCTTAAGTAAGTTTGAAATTGGATAAAGACTCTTAAAGCGAAAGTCAACCCAAACATGTTTTTTCCAGAATATGTTTTATGCAGGCCCACTAGTTGACAAAGCATTCTGATTAATATTGTGCTTGTGGAATATGGCTTTTAGCCATCTCAGGGGGCGGCCATTGTGTCACTTCTGTCGACTGAAAATGACGTCAGAGTTGCTCAGGGCTCAGGTAATGACCAGTCACAGCTTACCTGTTTTCTGAAGCTGAGCCATGATTGGGCGATATCTTAGCCCTGAGGAACTGTGATGTCATTTTCAGATGACGGAAGTGACAAAATGGCTGCTCCCTGTCATGGCTAAAAATGGGTGGATTTCTCATATTCCACAAACGCAATATTAATCAGAATGCCATGCTTAGTTTAGTGGGGCTGCATAGAACATATTCTTGAAAAAATATGTTTGGGGTGACTTCCTCTTTAAAACAATTTGATCTGACAATTTAATCTATGTTTGCTTTAGTCAAATGTCATTGCAAGATTTTATTTAGAGGATAGTAACTTTTCTTGTCAGCCGAACTAGTGGTTGGTTCCCCGCCAATTCCTTTCATATACCATAAAAACTCTCCTGTGAAGCTTAATTTTTCATGAGTCACAAATTGATTCTCAGCATCCATCCAAACGGGGCGGTTCTGTAATCACTCTGTGAGCAACTGGAACAACACTGGATTTAAGGGTCAAAGCAGTGATGGCACAAAAAGCGTGTGTGTGTGTGTCTTTGTGCGTGCGCATGTTGGTGTGTTTCTTTGTGTTTAGTTGCTTTGGCTCCAAACCTGTGTTACAATTTCAGGAGTATTGATTACGTTTACCACACACGCAGTGTATACAAATTTACCAACGTTATACGGCCGAACAAAACATCAGATGTATACTAATGCTGCTAACAAATATTGATGCAGAACCCAAGATTACGTAAAGGCATTTGTATACATAATACATGCTGATGTAAATAAACCCTTTTGTTAAGGAATATTTAATCATTGTTTTTCAGATCTTCTGTTTAACTGTTTTTTAAGCAAAGGCACATATTTTATATCGAGAAAAAAGATCAAACAAATCAAAACAAAATTATGGATACACAATAATTTGTGGAAGAGCATTCGATTGTTTTGCCTTACGTTACAAGCAAGACACCTTATTTGTAGCAAACAAATAATTTTCGTACCAATTAAGTGAAATTGGACAATTTCCAAGGCACGCCTCTCAAGACACAACTGCTTGAGAATCACTGTTTTTACAGTATGTGGTATGTGTGAGTTTTTTCCATTTACCATCAGGCCTATGATTGATAAACATTTATTCTATTTATCTATTTAGTCCAACCAGCACATTTTATAGCCGGTATGTAAGGAACAAATGTACAGTAGGATTAAGTGAAATGTTTAAAATATTCAAACACTACAGATTCATTCATGTACTGTACCTCTCACTTGGACAAAGCAGCATCCACATTTACGGAGCAGTTTTCTAAACAGGTGCTGACACCCGCATCCCCGCTGCCGGTGACCCCCTCTCATGACCAACCTTTGCCACTGGCACATTCAAGAGTTACATCCAATGCAAGCATAGTGGTGAATAAACACGGGCACACTATTCCGGTGGTAATCCCCAGAGGAAGACACATAAAGATTGTCCCTTAGTCCTTTAGCAAAAACGAAATTGCAGACAAAAATGGTCTAAAAACACTCTAGCTCCATGTGGCCAGATAGTAAGCAAAGCGAGTATGAGAGGGAACATAAGTACTTGAGGGGCTGACAGAGAGGGAAGGGGAAGTGGTGGGATATGTGATGAGGGTGGGATAACATGCTCACATGGCTGAGCCAGCATTGAAATCCTAGCCCCGCCTCCTCTCACCCACTTGCCCCCCGCCCCCCCGCCTTGATCACCCTCCTTTGCTTCCCCACTATGATTTTACACTCTGCTTCTGTTTTGGTAAGCAGCTTGTTTAATCATGAAACGGCATCCACTAAGAGAAGCGAGACTAAGAACACTAAAATTGGACAACAATACTTTGGCATTCTAGAGTTAACTAATCAAAATGCACAACACTTGCAGCAACACATGTAGACAGACAATATAACGCAGGGATATTTTCTTCATCTATTGCGGAAAAAGATTATACTATTGCAATTAAATGAGTCATAGTAATAGTGAAAGTCTTTTTTGTTTGTGTTTTCATGACTGTTTTTACTGCTCCCCGGTGGGCAAGTCGCAATCACCAGAATAAATCGCAATAAATTATCATTCAGCTGTTTAATTTTTGGCATTCAATTTAATTTTGTTATTACTCTATATTGTATAAAGTACTTAAAGAGGAAGTCAACACAAACATTTTTTTTTCAAGAATATGTTCTATGCAAGCCCACTAGTTGAAACAGGGCGTTCTGATTAATATTGCGTTTGTGGAATAAGTGTTGATCCACTTGTTTTTAGCCATCTCTGGGGGCGGCCATTTTGTCTTTTGTCGACTGAAAATGACATCACAACTGCTCACAACGACCAATCACAGCTGACCTGTTTTCTGGATCAGAGCCGTGATTGGTCGTGAGCAGTTGTGATGTCATTTTCAGGCGACAGAAGATAAAATGGCCGCCCCCAGAGGTGGCTATAAACAAGTACATTTTGCTGCTTAATTTATATTCCACAAACATAAAATCAAACAGAGTGCCGTGTTTCAACTAGTGGGCCCTCTTGAAAAAAATATGTTTGGGTTGACCTCCGCTTTAAGCCACGTCCAACCTACATGTACAAACAAAAAGACCCACTCCTTACTTGCTTTGGTGACCACAGGTAGCAAAGAATCTGTAGTGGAAAAAGCAACAAGTGGAAATATCAGCAGTGATATGAGCTGGCAGGATGGAGGCGGGCAGATTTAATCTCAAAGCCAAGATTAAGTATTCATGACTAGATGATCTTCTGAATACAGCTGTCCAGTCATGTGGCAGCCGGTAGTGTGATTCAAATGCACATAAAGTCGCACGAACCCAAACATGGAAATAGTCAGTGAAGGAAAAGATTAAGATTTGTATTCATCATTGATTGCGCAATACGTTTATTATTAATGTGTTCGCTTGACCAGCGCAACGTGAATGTTACTCAATTGCAGTGTGTTGGGTTCCACGAGATAACCTTTGAATGACAATAACCATTCAATATTTAATCATGTGGTCAAGGTAGAGAGTTGTTTTTCTAAGATCTCAACTTGATCATAAAGTGACCTTTGCAACTTCAATTTTCTTTGCAGTTTAACAATCAGGGAAGTATTTGCTTCACTTAGCCGTGTTGGCCAATTGTGTCTTAAAAGCCTTTTTTTTCCTTAAATTGTGATTGAGTTAATCATTAGATCAGTTGTCTTTTAACCTTGTGACCCACTCAAATAAAACAAGATCTACTTCATGCGACTTGCAAAATGTATTTGCACTTTTCACTTTGTCAGAAAATCTGTAATCTCAAATTTGCTATTTCTGTTCACTTTTTACAGACGTAAATTTTTTTTTTTTTTTTTTTTTTTTACCAAATACCTTCTTAAAATAAATTAATATTTATATTTGGTAATATCTATTTCCAAGAATTCAGATTTGAAACTTAATTTGTTGCAAAAAAATATACATAACAAAAAAAATTATTAGCCCATGGAACTGTTCTAAAAATAGCTCACCAGTGAAATTGTGATGATTTAGAAAAACGTATATATCAAATGTATATATAGTACAATGAAAAAAAATGGAGATAACTGTCTTTCACATGACAGCGGCGATATTCTTGAAAAAAATATGTTTGGGTTGACTTCCCCTTTGAAGACTTAAATACGCACCGTATTGTAGTTAGTATTATTACGGTTATTACCTTTGCATCCTGCAGCCACACTGGACCGCCTGGCCCACTTGAACTCCATCTTGGTGTGTTGATTGTTGTCATCAGTCAACAGTTTCTCTTTACTGCAGTCTGAAATCTTACACAGAGTATGCGTGCCAAAAAATGAATGAACACACAATTCCCTTTTCTTTCAAAAACCTGTACAAATGGCTTTGTGTACATTTATAGTGTTTGAGAAATTTGGAGTAGTCCACGGCATAAATAAGTGGAAGTGGAGATTAGGCTAAAAATGTCATTCTGAAATGCATTTTAATCTGTAGTCACACCTTTCACTCTGCTAATTTTGCTTCAGTTTGAGTGGTTTATCTTATCAGTGGAATTTCTCCGACAGAGCTAAACTTAACAGCACAATTAGAACAGCAGAAAGGTAGCCTAGCAGGATTTCCAAAGCAGCAACAACAGCAACAGAGAGACGAGTTACTTTCTTGTCGATTGAAAGCATCACAGAATGGTCTGAATTAGTGTAAAATTTACAAAATGAATGATTTAAAATAATTTCACATAATTTACATGACAAAGGAATACTCACTTTATCAACCTTGTGTCCCTTCAGTTGTTTAGTCCTCTCTTGTACTTTTGCCAAAGTCTTCAATGTTCACCTCTTGCTCTTGTTGTCCTCATGAATCAGTGATCCCTCCTCATCACCAGATATTCCTCATTCCTTGTGTCCGCTATAGATGGGCAGAGGAAGCGTTAGACAAACATGTCAGTCATTGTGTTTGGTTTTCACTCCAGGAGAACAAAAGAAGAGAAGCTTTCTTCTTCTGGGCACATGAGGACAGTTGGTCAGATGCAGAGGGATCTCTCCTCAGGCCACTCTGGTTGGGAGGGGAGGAGGGTGTTCGATGTGTCCAGACAGGCCCACAGACACGTCCCACAAGTCCCACGGGCTCATTCCCACAGCAGGCCTTTGAACTGTCTCAGAAAACCTGAATAACTATCATCATGAGCATTCATTGAAAATGTTCTTACGATGACAGTTTAGACAGTTTAAAGCTCCCTGAGTGATTTTATGCTTTTCTACTGTTTCAATAAATGTTTTCTATAAACACACACGAATACTGTGTGCAAAAAAACAAAAACATACTAATTGGCCCTGAAAGGAAATTTCTGATTTTAACCAATGTGGAACGTTTAACATTTGAGTAGCATATGCTTTTTTTTTTTCTTCCCTACCGTGTTGTTTTTATTGAATTCAACATGAGCAGAGCAAAAAAGGAGGACAAAGGGTTCAGATAACATTTCTTGAATCCAGGAGAGGTCAGATGGGGCAATGACATGAGTGCATTCTACTTTTTCAAAGAAAGAAATGGAAAAAGGACCCATTTTCCATGTACAGTGTAACCTCTGACTCGGATTTCACAACAAACTTTCCCATATGAAATAATGGAAATAGAAATAATCCATCTCAGGGACCAGTTGTCGTTTTTATCTTTAAAGGGAAAGTCAACGCAAACACCTTTTTTCAAGAATATGTTCTATGCAAGCGCACTAGTTGAAACAGGGCATTCTGATAAATATTGCGTTTGTGGAATAAGTGTTAATCCACTCGTTTTTAGCCATCTCTGGGGATGGCCATTTTGTCTTCTGTTGACTGAAAATGACAAATCACAACTGCTCACAATGACCAATTAGATTCCGAAAACAGGTCATATCCATCCATATATATATATATATATATATATATATATATATATATATATATATATATATATATATATATATATATATATATATATATATATATATATATATATGGTGGCTAGATGTATATATATATATATATATATATATATATATATATATATATGGTGGCTAGATGTATAAATATATGTATATGTATATATATATATATATATATATATATATATATATACACATATGTATATATATTTCTATATATATATATATATATGTATATACATGTGTGTATATTGTTCGACCAGTATCGCACTCGTTCCACTGGTTTACATTTTTTTCCCATCTGCCTTTTTATTGGTAATGTAATTGAATAATTCAATCATGAATAGTAATGAATGAATAATGAATCATTAATGAATAATCACACCATGACAATAAAATGTATACATAGCTGAAATGTTCGTCACTATTAGGCCTAAACATAAGGGCTGCAGTCTGATAGTGTAGCAATGGGAAGCAGGTCGCCATCTTGTGGTGTATTTCAACCACGACGTCACACAACAGAGGCCGCCATTGTTTGTTTGCACTTGAGAGCTCGGAAACTGTCTGATCTGTTGGGACCATGTTAGTTCTCACTGTTGGGATATTATTACTGTGCGTGAGAGTCAATTCATGAGATCCCTCTGGTCTTGCTTGATCATTTTACGTCATGTGATATACATGTGACCCCAAATTGTTGACTCATTCTCCTTAGAAAAAATATTGTACTATCGGGGAGATTTATTATTATTATTATTATTATTATTATTATTATTATTTATTTCATTTTTTTTAACATATATTTTCATCAGAAATCAGTTTTAGGACACATTTTCACAGCATTGTGACAAAAAAAAATAAACACAAAGATACATGGTTACGCTACAGTGGTTGGTGAGAGAATATGAGGAATTATCCAATTTGATTTAACTGGTCTGAAAAAGTTCATTTATATACTGAAAAAAAAGGTTTGTTCATCAATCTATACCAGGCTTGTACAATGATAGGCAGAATTACATGCTTTTCCACTAGATGGCAGAAGGTACATATGATCCTTCCAACCATTAATTATCCAATCCGCTTGTCCTCACAAGGGTCGCAGGCGTGCTGGATTAATGTGCATATTCACTTTTTGTGACATAATTGATTGGTGGTATGCCTGACATTTTCCCTGATGTCAAATAAGTGCCTTGTCTCAATAAAAGTTGGGAAAAGATTACTCAGACATGTAAGGTTTAAAGATGCATGCACACTTCAAACTGCCAGGTCAATTTGGGTTGACACTATTGGGTTAAATGTTGGGTCAGTTTTAACAAACATTGGATTCAATTATGAAACCGTCTTTTGGGCAAGAGATGCACCGCATGATTCCATAACACAACAAGTGGTACAGATTGATGGGTTTGAATTTGATCAACAAGATTGGGTTACAGGTACAACAATTCTTGGTGTTAGAAAAGACTCGCATTCTTGAAATCACAAATTTTAACATAGCCAAGCTGGTTTACAGTAACTCCTAGCTGTGTCTGTTCAATTTTAGAAATGTGTTACAGTCCCCACATAACCCAAGATGGGCTATTTTTAACCCACTAGGTTAATGGTGTGTATGTGTTTTTGCCCTGATCAAATGAATTTTTCAAGACATGAAGAACATTTGTTCAGTGGTCAGTCTTTGGAACGGCTCAGCCTCAATAGTTGCCACATGATCGTTTTATAATCAGTTCTTCTTTTGGTATGTTTTCTGAAGACACTGACTTACTGTATTCTGGAAATGCTAAGTAAGTTAAGTATGTGTAGTCAGAGTCACAAATTGATTGACAGTTTAAAATTTGAATAAACAGTCCACTGGATTAGATAAAAATAAAGAAATTACAGAACCAAAACAAAGAGTAAAACATGAAAAGGTATGACAAAAATAAAGATTTTAAACATTAGTAAAATCTAATGATGGCCTCTGCTTTTAGCACAGTATTGTACTTGTTACATTCCATCAGACAGACAAATGCTCATTTGCGGAAATATAAAAACAAATGAGGATATAATCGTCATGTTATGGAGTCAAGTCAAGCTTTACAAAGCAGTTTCTCCACAACTAGTGTTTTGTTGAAACAAAAACTGTCCCAAGCAGCACCTAATCCTCCCCTGCAAAGGTTAAAATGGAATGAGTTGAGAACACGAGTTGGACAGACAGTGTATTCGACCAACTCCTCCTCTCGGTTTCATGTCACCACGACAACATGTGGGATGGAAATAAGTAAAGGACATCCATTCGGAGACACCGCAGGAAACTAACTTCTGAGCTGCTTGGCGGGAGAGTCGCAAGATATTGCAAGTCACTCGGAAGTTACAGAAGGGAGTGATCTGCATGCGCATATCTGATGGCTGACACTTGCTGTTCATTGCGGGATATGGTAAGTTTGTTATTTGTGAATGTGAGGTAGTGTAGATAGATAGATAGATAGATAGATAGCTAGATAGATAGATAGATAGATAGATAGATAGATAGATAGATAGATAGATAGATAGATAGATAGATAGATAGATAGATAGATAGATAGATAGATAGGTAGATAGATAGATAGATAGATGGATAGCTGCTGTTGTCGGACGCCACTCATGACTGAGGTTATTCTGAGGTGCAGGGTTATTCCTTATTTAGCAGGCGTGTGCGCTCAGCAAGGCTTTTAATTCCTGATCCAGTTACTTAACTGTGAGGGCCCTCACATGGCTACACCCACTCCATGACAGTCAGGTAATACAGCCATAATCTCTGACAGGTGGACTCTTGCTGCCACTTTCTTGGTAAACAAACCGTTTTGAGTGTTTTAGGCCTCGCTGTCGGATTGTAATGATTGTCTTCACCTTGGCTACATTATTCCATCCCGTCTGTGATTCCATGTTAGATGTAACCAGAGGATAGAGCATCATCTCACCTGACTCTGCTGTTGGAAAATGGCCACTGCAGCAGAGGACCCTCACTTGGGTGCAGGCCCCGATGAGGAGGACGGGTCTCCGTCGGGGTGGGACACAGACAGCATCCTCTCCGACGACTCCGTGCTGCCGGATTACATGCCGGAGACATCCGATGGGAGAACGGCATCCACACTGTACCAAGCGTGCGTCCGCAATGACCCGGCCGCTCTGCGGAGGGTTCTGGAGAGAGGGGTGACAAGGGAGGAGGTCATGGACTTGGACATCAATAACTGGGTAAGGGTCTTCTTCAGTCATGATTTAGAAGATGTGTGACAGATTTGCCGTGCTGAGATTCTATTCCGCTCAGTTGTTGAGTTAAAACTCACGGTTCAGAGATGCACACATAGACTTCAGAAAAGAAATATAGGTGGACAGTGTAAAATACCGCCGGAAGAACTAAATGATTTAAAATAGCAAAACATGAATATTTGAACACACTAATCCAAGAAGATTCTAATCGACCAAGAAAATTCAAAAAATCTCAGAGGTGCTACAAAAGCTCAGCGAGTGCAAATGTTTTCCGAAACAATTGTTGTCTAATTTCCCCTCATATGTAGCATTCCAAAAACATCACTGTAGACGACAAAGGCGTAGTTGTTCATAAAAAGGTTTAAAGAATTTAACATTTAACAGATTCAGTGCAGCATCTAAATTGCCTGACCGGATGTTCATTTTTCCTTTGATCCTGTGAACTGCTTCCTACAGAATGGCTTGATGGTGGCTTGCTGCAAAGGATTTGTAGACATTGTATATGGTCTTAACACCTGCCCCTACATAGACATCAATCATCAGGACAATGAAGGCAACACAGCCCTGATGATTGCATCCCAAGCAGGTAGGTCACAACTAAACCCTGTCAGCAATTTGTCACCCCAACGACGTCCACTTCTGGTTATGACATTTTTATTCAAATATGATTTACATGCCGGTTGATGCTTTTTGATCCCCAGGCCATGTCAACACGGTCATGTACCTCCTAAACTACTACCCTGGAATAGACACAGAGATAAAAGACTGCCGTGGCTTCACAGCCCTCATCAAAGCTGCAATGACGGGCCGCGACGATGTGGTTGCTGCCCTCATTATGGCCGGTATGTAAGACAATTCAGTGACATTTTCTGATCTTCACATCCAGTCGACACTAGCTAACAACACTCTTGCGCAAGAGCTATTCGACTATGATGACACAGATCTTTTTTGAAAGCTAGCCATTATCCCATTAACCTCCAAACGTACAGTTCCAGAATAGCTGGCCAGGCCGTTGAGCTGCATATTTTAAGCCAGCTAACTTTGTCTGCTAGAGCATGACGCCAGACCGGTTTAAAGGATCATTCTGAACATATTATCACACTAAAAAAAAAATCCACCTGTAATCAGCGATTTTCTAATCTGGAACCATTAACTTCTGTAAGTCTGCCTAATCAAGATCCGTTTTGATTGACAGTGTCTCAAAAGTATTACTTTAAATTTTATTATTGTGGTTGTAACTTGCAGTGCGAATATATATACATATATATATATATATATATATATATATATATATATATATATATATATATATATATATATATATATATATATGTACATGACTACTGTCTTCTGATGTTTATCCACCACCATGTCAGGCTGGTTGGCTATCACCAGATTGTCGGTCTGGCTTTCAGGCCAGTCTTTCCCAGCCGCAATACGTTTTCTCGATGTCAGCCATTTTGTCAATTTGTCAGTGGTACAGGCCATGCGGGGGCTTGTCTTTCCATGGCAGTCCATCCAGTTACTCATCCTTACTGAGCTTCTGTTGCCTGAGGCATTCACTAGGCAGGTCTTCCCTATCCATACAGGTCATCATAAAAAAACAAACAAAAAAAAAACACTATTTTGGCAAGTTCACATTCATTTATTCAACTTGAGCACAATGTCAATTTCATGAATCTTCTGCTCATCTTTTTGTGCAGGGGCTGACATCCATGTGACAGACACCACGAAAGGAAAGTGCGCTCAGGACTGGGCGCTAAAAACAGGTCGCTATGAGACGCTGTATCGTCTGCGCCGCCTGAAAATGAGGCCAAAAGCTGAGCAGTTTTGTGAAAGTTACATCCCGGAGTGGCCTGAGCTCAAGGAGAGGGTTGCAAAGGCCGTGGCGGAAAAAAGCACCCGGGAAAAAATCACTCATCATATTAAGAGCACATTTGGATTCCGATTTCCTCGTGACCCAGAGGACAATGGAGTTTTGGACCATATGGTGCGCATGACCACCAGTATCCATAGTCCCCTCATTTCCACTGGGTGTCGTCCACTGTGCCCCACCAGTCCCCCTGAGGTGGGCAAAAGGCGCCTCGCTGTACCGGAGCTGATGAAGAAACACTCCGAGAAGGAACTGGAGGAAAGTTCCGTGTGCCACAGCAACGGCTCCGTGTCACACATCATTCCCTCTATTCAGTCATCAGATTCCATCGCTACAACCTGCTGCGCTGACAAAGAGAGGAGGGGCAGCATCCTTTCAGTGGCCTCCAACAAGGTCGCCTCCAAGTTCATCCCCCGAAGTATGGCCAGGAGGAACAGTGTTTTCCCCTCGGGATGTATCCCCCAGATCAATATCAACAGACCGACAGAGGCCACGCCAAAGAAAGAAAAGAAGAAGAAGGCGGAGAAAGGCTACCTGCAACCGCCAATTTGGAAATATAAGGAGATCAAGGAGGAAAAGAAGAAGGAGAAAAGGGAGAGAGAGAAAAAGGAGAAAAAAAGAGAACGGGACTGCGCAAAGACCAAAAAATAACAATTCTTAAACCTTTATTATTCCTTTAGAAACCAAATTTGTTTTTTTTATAATCACCACTCAGGGCTTCGAAACAGCAATAAGTGATTCATGCTAAGTTCAAACAAGAGCTGCAAACATAGTGTGGAGTTAAAGCAGTGGAACCTCAGTTTTTGTATGCCCTAGATTTTGTACTGTTCAGTTTTTGACATTTTTTTCCCGCCAAAGTCTTGTCTCAGTTTTCATACATCTGCTCAGTTTTCATGAAGTTGAAAATGGTTGAGGATCATCACGTCCATCGAGGTCATTTCAGGGCATAGAATTGATGGCAACTGGAATGTTTTGTTTGGCTTAGAAGACGTTTTGCCTCTCATCTGAGTAGGCTTCATCAATTCATGCCACAAGGCTTGGTTAGGACTACACCAGTCTAAATTGGTGTGGCAAACCTTATTTATGCTCCAAGAAAGAGGCACACCCTAACCACGAATGGTATCATTCCTTCGGAATGAAATAATCGAATAATTGAAAAAAATAGTACACCGATTAATCAGTTATTAAAATACTTGTTCGTTGCAGCTATAGTTTAATGTTAATCTGTCCACTTTGTTAGTCATTACATTTATTTCACATTGTTTTGTGTATGTTGAACTACAGTTGTCCTGCTAAATTATCTTTTATTGAAATTTTTCGGTGGGTGGGACAGACAGATTGGAGTTGCATGATTTCCTATAGGAAATATTTCTTTAGTTTTCATACGATTCGGTTTTAATCAGAGTTTTTGTAATGGCTTAATCACAAAAACTGAGGTTACACTGTAAAGGATTTAAATTTATTATCATTTTTTTAAGGGCTTTGACAATATGTAAAACCTATGGTTACCGATTCAGTTTCTCTGGTGCTAATTTATGCATCTAAACATCTACTGTATCTACCTCATAAGTTCAAAAGGCACAGACTGCACCAGGGATGGGCGAAGTATGGTTAGTTGTATTTATTCATTAAAAAAAATATTAATTTATCTAATAAAAAATAGTTAATGTATTCATTATATTCAAACATTTAAAAATTCTCATAAATACCCATACACACTAAACGTTTTTATGTATTTTTAATTAAATATTTGTCTCATTGATTACAATGCAATTATGAATATAATTATGATGAGAATGAATTATTTTTACGTACAGTACATATTTTAATCAATGCATTTATTTATTCATTTATTTTCACTTTATCCACTACTGACCTGGCCCTCCAACTGTCCATTTTAACTGGACCATAGGCATACATTTTCCCCATCTATATCGCTGTGCATCATGTGAATTTATAGACACAGGTGCAGATAAGTAGTGCGCTGGCAGGCATGCGTTCTTGGAAATTGTGCTCCAGTTCAAGTCTGTCACATTTGTACACCAAGCATTTGGGATTTTTTTTTTAGTGTGTTGATATTATGAGAACAAGCCACAATTGGCGTTAATAGGACTCTCAAGTCATTACCAAGCAAATTCCCCTCTTACCTCCACTGTGTAGGAAATAATAATTTTGCTATCATGAGGACCACAGCTGGTGTAGGCACTATGCATAAAAAAATAAATGTTGCTAGGATAGTCATCGAAGTCAATAAATAGTAAATACAGTTACAATATCTCTGTTGCAAACACTGAAGACAAGTTGTTCTTGTTCACTTGCACTGTTGACACATGTGCATATCAAAATAAAAGCAGCGCATACTTTACATTTTATTTTGACTCCAGACCTGTGAGGGCCGCTCAGAGACTATGGATGGGCCTGACATGGACCCGTGGGCCCTACTTTGCCCATTTATTCTGCAAGTCGGGGGTGTCGGGGGAAAAAATGTAATAAAATGTACGTGTGAATATTTGTAAATATGTGTCAAACTTACATTAAAACTGAGGATGCTAGACAGTTATCCTCAAATGTGCATAATTCATTTATTTCATTTATTATGCCTAATGCAATATAGATAGATAGATAGATAGATAGATAGATAGATAGATCTATTTATGAATTATTTGTTGATGTGCTTCTGTGTTGTATTGCCTGGAGGAGGAGGATTGATGTCATGTGTCCTCGCATCAGGTCACGTTAGCTAACTAAGTTAGCAAAAAACGTGCTACGATGTAGTGAAACGCTGCGCCGCTTATTTTGTCATTCAGTATGGCGAATTTACGCATTATGCTCGTGTTCGTCAATTGTCTGGTCGTGCACAGAGGCTGTGAAGGTGAGTCGCATCTTGTTTTTGTTCACCTCCGACCCAACCATTCTGGCTTCGCTGCTAGCAGCTGTATGCTAGTAGAGCTACCCTTGTCACAAGATTGGCTATCTCGCTTACTTTTTTTGTTTTGTTTTTGTTTTTAAACAATGTATTAAATCCATGACTGCAACTCACCTCGGGAGTGCATTCTTTCAGCAAAAGTAGAGTTGTTTTTAAAACCACGTAATTTGACGTTTCGTCCGTTTCACGTTGTGGTAACAACAGCTCCGAGGTTTTTTCTTTTTAAGATGATTTCTGACCGTTCAGCCTCATATTCTCTGCTGACCTCATCGCACTTGTCTAGTAGAAGTCATGGCAGCTTGTTTACAGTGAAACTCAAGTAAATCAACTCCTTATAGAGACGTTTTTATTGGATGTGAAATACATTTAGAAGGCGCTGAACTTTGCCCAATTGTCAAGCCTAAATGATTATTAGAAAATAGCTTTGTATGAATAGTAGTAGTAATCAAAAAGCAGACTAAGAAACACTCCAGCTAATTTGGTTGACAAAAAGCAGATTACTCCTTGAACTGCATGGTCACCATGCACTCACAAGGTACCGTACATATTGTTGAGCCAGATAACCATTCACACTCACATTTACATGGACACTGAGTGGGAACTAAACCACTACTGTACCTAGAGTCAGTCAAGTGAAGCGCTACACCATCAATGAGTCTTCCAAGTCTGACTGTGCTTTTGTAAACTATAGCCTCTCTACCCGTGCAGCCATGTTGTTAGTCGAAGCTACTTGTCATTTAGCAGTGATTGATGATTGAATGCACTTAAATAGAATTTGTTTCTTCCTTCCTCCTTCCTTCCTTTCTATTACACATTTTCATTTGATTTGAGACGTTCAAATAAACAAAACATTTCCATGGCATTCGGGGCAGTACATGTTGGCAATTGGATTATCAATCAATCAAACAAACCTTTATTTTATATAGCAGCAAAAATGGTTTTCGGCCCTTTTTGCCATCACCGCTGCACTGTGGTGGTCTCATAAATATGCAACTAGCCAGTCTCATGAGACTTCTTGACGCCTCTTGTGTCGTCACACATGATGATGGTTTGAACTCCCAAGTTTTGTTTGATTTTTCAGGCATATCTTGTGACTCTCTTGGGCACTACAGACTTTAATCATGCCTTTTATCCCCGCAGCTCTCCTGTGCAACTGCACCACAGCGGAGTGTGAGAGGACGACAGGCTTGTGGTGTGAGACGGATGGAGCCTGTATGGCCTTCACGTCCCTCATCGATGGTCAAGAGCAGCACGTTCGTGCTTGTATCACCAGAGACAAACTTGAACCTCCTGGACAGCCCTTCTACTGTCTCAGTGCGGAGGGCCTGGTCAACATCCACTGCTGCTACACCGACTACTGCAACAGCATTGACCTCAAAGTGCCGTCTGGTGAGAAAAAAAAAAACACTAGAGTGACAGTGACAATGTGAATACTGCACGACTATATTATACTGCCCCCGGTGGCCAAGGCGGGCACTTAACTTCTATTTATTTATGTTAACATGCTACGCCTTTATAAAATACTATATTATAGAATGCTATTTTCGTTCTTACGCTGTAATACAGCCACCAAGTTTGCGTGCTTAATGGAAACTCACAAAATAAAGACAGAGTGTCCTCAACCAACTCAGCCCACTCACATTCACTGCAGTCTGCTGGATGATGGAATTACTTCTGCCAAGGATGTGATGATTTCATCCATGCTGGTTGGTTTGTTTGTTTCTTTGTTTGACTGCAGCTTTAGCTCTACAGATTTGGATATAGTGGAATCGCAAAAATTATTCAACTTGACGGACACAGTGGCCTTGTGGTTTGCACGTCTGCTCATAGTTCTAATTTTTGGGGTTTGAATCTCAGCTTCTTGAAGCCTCTAAATTGTCCATAGGAGTAAATGTGTGAGTGTTATGTTTTTATTTTTGTCTATATGTGCCCTGTGATTGGCCCCGAAAGACAGCTGGGATTGGCTCCTGTTCACCTGTGCCCCTAATGAGGACAAGCAATACAAAAAATGCATGGATAGATGATTAACTGAAAACACTTCTATCGTTCATCATCTTTCCCCACTGACATGAATGAAAAAGCCATTAATCTGTTCAAGTATCACCAAAAATCAACCAAAAAAATTAAAGGAAAAAGAACATTTTATAATAACACTCAACAGAAAATTTTATTCAGAGATGGCTTTGT
Source organism: Filicampus tigris (assembly GCF_054856515.1). Taxonomy (NCBI): domain Eukaryota; kingdom Metazoa; phylum Chordata; class Actinopteri; order Syngnathiformes; family Syngnathidae; genus Filicampus; species Filicampus tigris. Next base: position 12,542,985 of record NC_141225.1, on the reverse strand, counting down.
ATGCCCCTAAAACGTATTTTTTATTCTGATTGAAAAAATGTCATAGCTATGACATTTCAGGGAAATAAAATAAACTCCACCTGTTGCTGAACCTAACCCTTGATTCATGAATAATTCCTATTATTATTTTTATAATCAACATTATTATCATTATTATTATTATTTTTAAAGGTGAAAAAATAAAAAATAAACTAAAAGATTAGGGCAGATTTGGAATCAGTGCCCCAAAAATTATCTTGAAAGGTTTACTTGCATCTCTGATTAAAAAAAAATAATAATAAAAATGTTTTGACCATTGTAATTGACTTTCTAAAAACATATAGTAATAACTGTTTGCGGTAGTACTCGTTCCCTATCTTTAAGGCTATGTTCACTCCGCAGGCAAATGCGACTCAGATGGGATTTTTTTTGCCCATATGCCACCTGTATCTGATTGTTTTATGACATTCCGAACGGCTCAATTCCAATTTTTTCAAATGCGACCTAGTTTTATGATTTTGCAGGCAACAAATTTGCCTTGACTTGCCTTATCCCATAGTGGGGTGTTATTGCATTGCATATTCACACCAAGTTGATTTTCTTCAGTGACTACTACCCAGTCAGGCCCCGATGAAGGTTTATGGCCAGGTGGGACGTGGGGGCTGCTGGAACTGGTAGCTGCCATAGCGGGACCACTGCTTCTGCTTTGTCTGCTGCTGCTGGTCGGGGTGCTCGTGTGTCAGTACCAGCGGAGGGCCTGCGGCCACAGACACAGACTAGAGGTGGAAGACCCCTCCTGCGACCACCTTTACATGCCGAATGACAGGAGCCTGCAGGACTTCATTTACGATCTGTCGACATCTGGCTCCGGCTCAGGTCGGGGAAAAGCGTCATTGCCGACCCGCCAACTTTCATGCGCTTTATTCACATTGTTTCATTGTTTCACATTGGGCTTTGCTCTGTTCAGGCCTGCCTCTGTTTGTCCAAAGGACCGTAGCCAGAACAATTGTTCTCCAAGAAGTCATCGGAAAGGGGCGCTTCGGCGAGGTGTGGCGAGGACGTTGGCGGGGCGGCGACGTGGCGGTGAAAATCTTCTCCTCCAGAGAAGAGCGGTCCTGGTTCCGCGAGGCTGAAATCTATCAGACCATTATGATACGCCACGAGAACATCCTGGGCTTCATAGCAGCTGACAATAAAGGTGCGCATTGCTTGCCTCTCGATGATGTATGTTTTTCTTTTTGTCTCGTACGGTGGGACCTCTACAGACTGTTCAATTCGGAAACCAAATCCACAACTGAACGACACTTCTGTTCAACAACAACTTTTTAAAAATCTGTGTTTTTCTTCATGAGTAGCTTTTTGTGACTCCCCCCCTTACAATTATGTTACATTAATGGTAATTGTTTGAGGCACATTTGTGACCTGACTTTCATGCTGTCCTGATTCGTGAATAATTTTCAGATTTTTTTTAAACATTTAGATATTTAACCAAACGCATTTTTACATGTGAATGGCTTGATTTGTTTTTGCAATGGCAGCTGTTTGACCCTGGAATAGATTTTCATTATCAGGGTTTCTGTAGATCCTTACAGAGTCATGTCAATTATGGACTCGAGCAATTCATGGACAACATTAGGAACATGGGAGGTTAGTTGGTCTTAAATAATATTTTAAATGGAATTAAAAAGTCTTGAATTTAACTTGCTTTCAAGGAAGCCTGATTATGGTATAAATTGTTTGAAATACTAACTACTGCAGTTTGTGCACTACCCCCAAAAATGTCATAAAGTATTTATACTTAAAGGATGTGAGGTGGTAGTTGGAAGAGAGTTTGATAAAATTCTGCATGTCAACACATCACAGGTATAATGACAGATGAACAAAGATTCATTATTGTTTTTTAGTAAATTGAAGATTGAAGGTTCCACTGCATTTCCCGGCAAGACCAATTAATGACAATTCTTGTCTGTTTTGGTGTAGACAACGGCACGTGGACTCAGCTGTGGTTGGTGTCGGACTACCACGAGTACGGCTCGCTGTTCGACTACCTGAACCGCTACTCCGTCACGGCTGAAGGGATGATCAAACTGGCCCTGACTGCCGCCAGCGGCCTGGCACACCTGCACATGGAGATACTCGGAACACAAGGTGCACCCTCTCGGAGAAAATGCACTGTTGTAAACCACTAGAGGGACGTAATAATTCAAGCGTAACTTACAAGTATAGTCAAATCAGACCCACCTGTAATAAGTCAAAATCCGCAATATAGAGAGACACAAAATACACATTTTACGTCCCAAACAGTGAAACGAAACCGCTTATTTTGAGCCTTGTACTTGTGTATGTTTTTAATAAAGTATAGTATATTAACGTGGAAAGCTGTAAAAATTAATTAAAAAAAAAAAAGCAGTTGTGATAAACCGCATATTTACGCAATTTAGCAGGGATTTCTGTGACATACAACTAGATGTGTTCCCCACCAAAAAATGCTAAATAAACCATGATGTATCAGGGAGCACTATTGTAAAAAAAGTGTGGAATTGTGTATTTGATTATTAGTAATGAACATGAAAAGGAATTCTTTCGCACTTATCGAGTGTATCAACTTTGTAGGCAAGCCGGGCATCGCCCACCGTGACCTAAAGTCCAAGAACATCCTTGTGAAGAAGAACGGCACCTGTGCCATCGCCGATCTGGGTTTAGCCGTCCGTCACGATTCTGTCACGGACACCATCGACATCGCTCCCAACCAAAGAGTAGGAACCAAGAGGTGGGACAGCCAGAGAAAATTCTTTGACTTTGACTGCTGGCTATCGGTAAAAGCATTTTTTTTCTCACAGGTACATGGCTCCGGAGGTCCTGGATGAAACGATCAACATGAGGCACTTCGACTCGTTCAAATGTGCTGACATCTACGCTTTGGGGCTGGTCTACTGGGAGATTGGGCGCCGCTGTAACAGTGGAGGTCACGCGTGATGTGTTTTAATTCGGGTTATTCAACCTCTCCGCTCACAGTGCCGCTCTTTTAACTCTTGTGTTGTCCTATGCTAGCAGGTATCCATGAAGATTATCAGCTGCCCTACTATGACCTGGTGCCCTCAGACCCTTCAGTGGAAGACATGAAAAAGGTGGTGTGTGACCAAAAGACACGACCCAACATCTCAAACTGGTGGCAGAGCCATGAGGTAATGACGTGCTCCCCGGGAAAAAAAAAAAAAATGATACTAAGATATTTGTTGCACATTGTGTGCTGTCGCTAGAGTGAAATCGAGGTTCAATAATACTATGTCAAAAAAAAACAAAAAAAAAACGGATTTCAGTGCAGTATGCATTCAAGCCTAAAGAGAAAGTTGCACCAGATTGTGTGACTGCAGGAGGTCCCCAAATTTAATTGTAATATTTGTTCACAATGTACATGATAAATGTTGAGTTTGGCCATTACTGTACATTAATCGGTAAATATTTCAAGTAAAAAGTAAACGTTATTTTAGATTTGATTTGAAAATGTATTTGTGTTAAGTGAAGTCTCGAAAGTCTCCTTCAGTTTTTTTAAAATTAAAAACAAGTAGCCCGTTATGTTAAGTGAAAAAATAAAAAATAAAAACAATTATGTTAGTCAAAAATCTTGCCTTTATTTCATTAAAAATATATATTTATTCTTAAATGTCACCTAAAAATGCACTTCCAATTATGTAGCAAAACCAGGTTTCATTTTTATGCTAAGCAGGGTTGTCGTTACCTCCAGAATGTAACTATTAAAAAATAACCTGTAATCACTAAAGTAACTAAGTTTACTAAGTTTCAAGGTAGGTGTAACAGTACTGTTTCCCATATTCTACTGTCAACCAAGGTCAATATCAACCGTTTTTTAATTATTTTTTTTTATTGTAAACTCCCCCCTTCAGGTTCTGATGGAATTTGAATACATTCGTATATCATAGGACACAACGCTTTCTCCTAACTGAATTCAATTTGCTTTTGCTTCTGTTCCAGGCTTTGCGGGTTATGGGCAAAATAATGAGAGAGTGTTGGTATGCCAACGGTGCTGCCCGCTTGACTGCACTACGCATCAAAAAGAGCTTGTCCCAGCTTACTGTTAAAGAGGACATTAAAATTTGATCCGAAAGCAGCCAAGCACTAGGAAAGAGCTCATGGAAGTGCCACATCCTCAAGTTAGCCTTCCTCGGAGGCACTAAAGAATACGTGACACTTTAACAAGGACCGCAAAGACAGTAGCTTTGCGAGTTTTTCAAGGCGCTTGATTCCTGACGAACCCTACCTCGCTTTCCCAGAAACCTGTCTGGCTCCCCTTCACCGCACCACCACAAGTATCCCTGGACTTCTCCTGCACTCTGAAGCAGTCTGACAGCGAATGTATTACAATTATTATTATTATTATTTTTTTTTTTTGGAGCAGTCGTAACAGAAGGCGACGGGGAGTTTTTTCACAGTGTTGCTCAGAAGCAAATAACTCCAGACATCCACCTTCACGGTTTCACATTAAGAATGGACTGTTGTAGTGTATCCACTGCCCACAGAATCACACAATTTTGTGTTGCCATCATAGTTAATGTTTCTCACACAGCAGACATAGTAGTCGGACAAGCAGCAAATCTAAGGATGGAATCAGTTGTTTGTTTTAAATGGCATCTCAGCATCTCATAGGGTACCACTGGTTCTAATACTGAATGTTGACTGTATAGTTCGGAAGTGGGGAACCATCATGAGTTACTTTTTTTAGAAAGTCCCCCAAGGCTCATACTAAAATATAATGCAAATTACCCATACACATATTTTAATAGTTCCTCTTCATTTTTAGAATTCCACGGTGGGATTGAACAAATACTATTGAAGCCACTAAAATGGCCCCGAAGGATCCCCACACTGAAGTTGAATAATCAGTGCTAATGCTTTTTTTTTTGTGAACACATTTATGTGGAATGCTACTTTCAAGACTCCAATTCTCAGAAATGTGTTTTTGTTTCGAACAGATGCACTTTTGCTGTGATGTTTATTTATATTTGTCTGCTTATTGAAGAACCCCAAAAATGCCTCATGTGTGTTACTACTGACCTCGCTGCATGGCTCACAATCGCCTATGACTAATGTTTCTTTTACATGACTCCACTCATTACGGTCATGTGCGTGAGAAGAAATGCTGAAACTGAACTATGTACACTAACTGTCAATGCATTTGTTTTTGTCACACGCACTGTAAAAGCTTGTCAAGTTATGCATTTGGACATTAAAGGCAATAATGAAAGACGAGGTGTTTTGCCTAATTGTACTTGCCTTATATTCAATGCAAAAACAATACGCTTGTCACCCTTGAGACCCACTATGTATGCCAAAATAACAGTTGATCTAGTGGCGATGCTTGTGTTTTTTTCACCACAAAGAACGTCATAACATGAACAGGCAACACACAAACTCTCAAAGAACATTTATTGCTCTTTACAACTGACTGCAGTTTAATACAAAAACTGCATTTCCAAACAAGTTTAAACCAGGAAGTGTGACTCATTCTTTTCCTTATCCCCAGAAGGAAGATCAATGCTATACATATATCAAATGCAACATAAATAAAATCAGAAACGTATAATCGTTTTTGTTTAAAAAGACATATCAAAGAAATAATGGATAAGTTTGACCATTTCTATTTGAATGTTGGACCCCTTTCCAAAAAGAGCCATTTCACAGCGCTGTCAAGAGTAATACAAATCCCTTTTAATATAGTATGTGTAACAAAACAGGTAATAGGATGTAGTCTCGGAATCTAGATGTAAAATCTTTTAAAAACTGATACACAACACCACCAAGCGCTCATAATCGTTAAATCGTCTTTTGGATGCACAGTTAGATTGGAAGGCTCTTCATTTGCTACAAAACATCACAAGCTAAACTTGTCAGTTCAATTCATACTTACTACATAAAACATCAACTTTAGGCGTGATGACACAAATTCGATTCAACGTGTCTTCAGTGTTTTTTGTATGACAAAGAGTGGGGCTCAACCTAGATGAGAAATAACTATAGCCTAACTGGCACGTCAACAAACAATGTCCTTGGATGTGTTGATTGCCTCGCCACAAATGAGAAGAAATCTTACCAATGCACAAATTTGTTTTCCTTTAACTGGTAGCAGACTATTGTTCAATATTAAAATGAGCATTCTAGCGCTGTTATTGCACCTTGGCTTCCTTGTGATGTAAAATTTGGCTCGGTTGACAGGAATTGCACCGCTTGCTGTGCTGCCTACCACAAATTGTATTGCTCACGTCATAAAACTTGGTGAATTTTAAAGTATTTTTGCACAGATGAAGAAATGTCAATAGGAAAGACGGGATGACGATCATTCATTTTGCTGTCAAAATCTCTCAACCCCTCCCATCACGTCTTTCTCCCTTTGCTCCGGCCTCGCCTCTCATACGGACGCCGTTGGCCTCATGCAGCGCCTAAGGGCAGAAAAAAATCAAACCGTTACGTAAGAGTTACTGTGCGGTGACGCATTTTGCTTACCCTCATCTCGATCAGTGAGCACGAGTGCCTGGAGGATATCCGAGAGGGAGACGATGCCCTTCACCACATCCCGCTCGTCCACAACCACCAACCTGTGCACCTTGTTGACACACAAACGTGACCACTCGACTTAGACTGCACCATTTTGACTCAGTGGCATTAGTGGGGAAAAAAAAAATTGTAGGAAATATTCCGCTGTTACATCACAGATTTTTTTTTTTTTTTTTAAATCACGGTAATCCTCCGCTGACCTCACCTCAGCCTCCACCAGTCTGCTGATGATGGCCTCCAGCGTCTCGTGGCGATTGCAGGTCAGCACCCCTTCGAAGTACTGAGAGCGGTGCTGCAAGGCTTTGGTCACGGTCAAGTCAAGGTTGTTGTAAGTCTTCTCTGCTGCCAGGTTCTGAAGGGAGCAATAACTCGATTATCGTCACTTGGAAGTACACTCGTGGCAACGCTGATATCATACTAACGGGAAGCAATATGTCTTATAGTAGTATTATCGTAATATGGAGCATGATAGAAGACAAGTGCAGTGGAGTTCCTCATATCCACCAACCACAACTAATATGTTAAAAGGCTCTTTCCACAACAATACCAGATGCCTAATCGCTCCGCTGATTCTATGAATGAATGAAATCTCAGCAATGCTTTATAATTAGTATTAAAGCGGAAGTCAACCCAAGCATAATTTTTTCAAGAATATATTCCCAGCAGGCCCACTAGTTGAAACACAGCACTCTGATTAATTTTGCGTTTGTGGAATAAGAGTTAATCCACTCGTTTTTAGCCATCTCTGGGGGTGGCCATTTTGTCTTCTGTCGACTGAAAATGACATCACAACTGCTTACAACGACCAATCACGGCTGACCTGTTCTCTGAATCTGAGCCGTGGTCGGTCGTTGTGAGCAGTTGTGATGTAAAATATCTTTGATACTAAATATAACTTAAAAAGACTCAGGTGCTGTAATTTTTTTTTTAATTGCACTTCAACAAATATTAACAAACCTTTAGGTAGGGGGGGTCTCAATTATTCATGGTTTTTCGCTATTTGTGGCAGGGGGCGGTCCCTAATATATCCACTGCAAAAATAGCGTCTGAACAGTGAAATGAGTATAAGTCATCAACATTCAGCAAAATAATATAAGACAACTGACTTATTCTATGTTACTTCTCATGGGAAAAAAAGGATAAATAAACCTGGACTACTGTAAACTTACAATGACATCAAATTTGGAGTAAATGTCCACCACTCGGCCTGCACAAGAAAGAAGGTGTCAGTAAATAAGAACACAGAAGGTGTACTCAACTTATGCATGGTGGTGATGAGAGATAAGGATATTATTTTTAGGAGTAGGTGTCAATATGTAATGTCAAGACGGCTGTGTAGATGCCAGGAAGTGTTGGCAAAAGATGACAACAGTGAAACCAAGAAGCGGTATTGGCAAAAACAAAACAAAACAAAAAAACACACACACAACCTCACTATTTGTAAATGCAGTGGAACCTCAAATTGAACACAACTCATTTTAGACTATTTTTTTTACATAAGAACAAATACAAGTAGAAATAATCCGCATTAGGGTCAATTCAAATGTCACCATCACAAAACATTTCTCAACTGTGCAGGCAAGATTTCAAGTAACATTTTAGTGTAACGGAATGTCATACAAGTGTGAAACTAGGTTAACCATTGGTTATATAAAGGCCAACAAAAAAAAAAACCCAAAACCTCAAGTCTTGACAGTGCCGTTACATGAGGGTGATTTTTACATTCTCAATCAAGTTTAAGGAATACAAGTTAACCACTATAAAACACAAAAACAATAAAACACTCGACCTTAACAGTGACAATGGGTATATAGACGTTAACCCAAGAGCATGCACTTTACCTCCTGAAGGGAGAAACCCCCAGAAACAAACATTAATCGAAAAGAGGCCCGGAAAAGCATTTCAAATGAAGAATGCAACAGTCTGGTGATGTCAATGGTGGCAGACTTGATGCAAATATAATATAGCTACAGAAAATGTTTAAAAACTAACAGTTGTTGACGACTAGATGTGAATGCATTGTACTTCAAAGTTAAATACAACTGTACGGTACTTATCAGATATATTCGACTGGACTTTAAAAAAAAAAAAAAAAAAAAAAACCCTGATTGTCCCAAAGGTAAATGTTCAGGAACAGAACCAGCCATATTTATCCCACCCCTGATTTTTAGTATGGGCGTCCATGTTAATGAGAGCCAAGCTCTGTTGCTAAGTGACGAAGTCCTGCTTGCCTTTTGACATTCAACAATGTTTTATCAAGCAGCCCACCAACCTTTGTCGTCCACCACGGGGAGTGCAGACACTCGCTGCTCTACAAAAATACCCAGCGCCGTGTACAGAGGCGTATCTGTGCGCACCACCGCTATGTTCTGGAATGTCCCAATGTTCAGCTCCTCTAAAGTTTGACCCAGGAACGTCGGTTTTGGCATCTCCGATATCTGAAAACAATAACAGATTGTCATTCGCGCAGAGATACAATTGCACAAGAGCTCCTTGGGGAATCGGTAATGGATATGGAGAATAGAACAGTCAATAACGCATCATTTCAAAGCGGAACCTCCAAAGTCGAACACAAGCCGCTGATCAATTTCAAAGTTCAAACTCCTACTCCAAAGCGCCAAGTTTTGTTTGACTTTTGAGGCATACCTTTCCGAAGAATTTTGTTATAGTACAACTTTGGTGGCATTCCACAATGGAGGTTCTGTATTTAGTATGGCAGAGTTGAGGACAAAAGGAAGGTACGTACAAAGAGTTTCAAGAACTTGAGAATGCGCTTGTGTGTGAGGATGTAGAGAGTGTTTCCCGTCAGGGGGTCGATTACTGGCAGTCTGTGGATCTTATTCTTGAGCAGCGAAGATACGGCGTCATACAAGCTGCAGCGCAACAGTGGAGGTAGGAACATTGTCATTAAAATAGCTTAAGTACCTGAAAAGTGAAATTAATGTTAAGTACCTGAAAAGTGAAATTAATGTCTTCTAAATTTGACACACCACAGACAACGGTGCTGTTAACAACCCTGCCGAATCGGAACGACTAAAAAATAATCACCACGTATATAAAATGAGCCTCAAAATCCAGAAAACTCACGCTCTTGTCTCCAGTGTCTTTGCACATTTTCAGCAATTATCTTCAAACACATATCATTTAGATTTTTGTATTTAGAAACAAATCGCTTAACTCACTTTACAGGGTCTTGAAGAGGCTAGATTCAATCAAACAAACCTGGCATTGGGTGATATGCTAACCAAGGGCTTGAAAGAGTCTTGAAGATACAGCTCTGTTGAAATAAAAACAAAAAACAGGCCAATGAACTTCGGGAACATAGAAATAATGAAAGGAAATACTTTAAAGAGGATAGTAAAAACTCACACCTCTCCATGTTTCTATTTTGTGCTCTTCCAACTCATAAATCTGAACCTGAAAATCAAGTCACAACAAAAGAATTCTGTGATTAAACATCAGTTCTCTCGCTAAAACAAAACAGCTGTATATTCACCATCTTACCAGAGGAGACTTATAGTAGCGATGAAGGATGTTAATGAAGTCTGTGATGGTTAGCATGCCTGTAGACAGTGTCAGGTCCTTTTTGTTATGTTTTCAAGAAACTGAAAGGATGTCATATAGTTATACACGAAATAATCTTACCGACAAAGCACTGTTTGTTACTGTCCCATAGGGGAGCTGCCCTCACCCCATTGGAAACAAGCGCAAAAAATGCCTTCTTGACCTGTGAAATTAAAGAAGACAATTTGTTGTTTTTTTTTTACACAGTTTTTTTTTTGTGGAGGCAGCACTTCAGCTGAATTACAGAAAAAAAAATCCCCCATCGACACACATTCGAGAGTTATCAGAAACTGACACCATTAGCTAATGATTCCCATATATTTCTTTTCTAATATTTCTTTCCCTTTAAGGTACACCTCTAAATCAGCTCTGAATAAGGACAGACTTGACTTCGAGAATAAAAGATGATTTCTGACCTGGAGGGATGTGTCGAAAACAACCAATTTGGAGCTGGTGGGTACAAGATCATAACAGCGATGGGACTTCATGAACCTGGTGTACACATTGTGCTCAGGGTCTGAAGGGAAGAGCGAGACAGGGGTGAGAAGCGTTTTAAATGTCATCATTATGTCATTTAGTCACCTACCCTCAATGAGCGGATCCTTTTTGGTGTCAAGATCTTCAAGGGTTGCCGGAATCTGAAAGAAACAACCTTGTCAAGGCGAGTTTTAAACAGCAGACTAATGATGAATAGGCTAAATAAAAAGATCATTTAATAATGACACTTTTCACCCAGATGTCTTTATTTGTACCTGTAACCCTAAGTAACCTCAATGCCAATGAACCGTACAGCCTGTCTATTAACTGTCAATGAGTTACATATTGCACACTTGCTGTATTGACACTCATTCACTGGGAATCCTGCTCAAAGTTCCCCAAAATAGCTCTAATTCATGTTTGCCCAAACTTCTCCTTTAAAGTCATGCTTCAGTTTGGTTGTATCCATTGCAATGACACCCAAGACATTCCTATCCTTGTTTTTACTTATGTACTTACAGTATGCTGCTTTATAAAACTAATGTTTCTATTGTGGGCCACATAACAGTTGGTCGCTAGGGATTGTAACGGTTTGCCAAAAATCACAGGTATACAAATCTTGGTTTTAAGTTCACTGTTTGGATTACATTGAGTAAAGAAAGCCATCAAGAAAACATAGAAAAATAGAAAATAAACTGCTTGTCTTGTGTAAACAGGAGATTTATTGACATTTGAAATACAGCTACTGCTTCTTTTTGGGGAAACATCAACAGATTCTGACTTCACTCTTGTTTTTAGGGGGAAACAAGCATGTAGACAAGTGTATTTGTAACCGTTTTAACAGTGCGTATTATTATGCTATAAAAACACTAATTATGCCACTTGGTTTAGTTTTGGATCCAACTGAAGCCCAGGGGAGGCTGGGCAAGGTTTTCTGCTTGCCAGAAACTGAGCTGCACTGTGCTTGGTTACGGACTAGGCGAGTGGCTACAGGGCAAAGCAGTTGTACATCTTGTCCTTTAACATTTGGTTTGTGTAGAAAGCTTAATAATCACCCTGTCATATTAGTTGATTGCCTTTGGCATTGGTAATTTAAAAAATGAATGTGTATCCATCTATTCCCTGGCAAACAACAGGATAATAGCTTTGTGTTCGGGCCCACATTTCACATTTCAGTAATTAGTGAGTAAAATGAGACAAGATAACCTTTATTTCAGTAGACTTTATATATTTTTTCTTATGCTACTGTTTACTTTGGCTCAAGAAAGAGTGGGAAATGGTGGTTGAGTCCATTTTGGGATGCAGTATTGAGGAAAAAGCATCTAGGCCGATTACATGAACCCTGTTGTGTCTTTACAGATACAACGCTTTGAAAAGACACCAATGTTGACAGACTGGGGAAATGGCACTCGTTGCTTTAGTGGATACTGCTTCGAACTCCAAGCTAATGACGTTAGCATTGACCAGTCAAAGCCTGTTCTTTCGTCCAACAAAACTTAAGAGACATTTGGATCACTCACTATATTTACCAATTTCGGCAACAGCAAGCAACAGACACGTGAGAATAATGCCACACATAGCTAACTAATTCGCAATGTATTCCAAATAGTAAGTTAGCATCGTCGCTACTGTTAGCATGTGTCAGGTAAGATCGAACAAAGTGTTAAATAGTTAATAAACTGGAAAATATAAAAGTTTGCAAGCGGACTTACACACTCCATATTCCATTCGCGGCGTCACGTCTCCTCCTCAGCCGGCCGTACCGTGTGACAAACAGCTCGAAAATCCGGCGCATCAGCTACGAGTCGAACCAGAGCATCCCGAATGGCTGACAGGTCATTACCGTAATAGTGGAGCAGACAGCGCAGTTAAAATATCTAGTCAAAGTGGTTGACCCAGAGGTAATAACACGGTGCTTTACGGTTACATTTGGCCCCACGCCAATAAAATAAAACTTTACATAATATTTTATGCCATCATGTTACACACACATATATTTTGTTAGATCAGGGGTAGGGAACTCCCGATTCCTGGAGAGCCATATCCTGCCTGTTTTGGATCTCTCCTTACTACAACACACCTGATTCAAATGATCAAGATCGTTTTCGGACTTCGCATATATATGAGCCTCAGAAAACAGGTCATCCGTGATTGGTCGTTACCAGAGCCCTCAGCAGTTGTGATGTCATTTTCAGTTGACAGAAGTGGCAAAATGGCCGCCCCCGGAGATGGCTAAAAATGGGTGGATTAAAACTCTTATTCCACAAACGCAATATTTATCAGAATGGCTTCTTTCAACTGGTGGGCTTGCATAGAAAATATTCTTGAAAAAATATGTTTGTGTTGACTTCCACTTTAAGGCTGCATATGATTGGTCAAAGACAGATAAAAGCATACAATTCCATATGAATCTTATTGCACATCTTTGCGACGTGCTTATTCCACAGGCCATTATCACAGTATTTTTTCGATACATTGTGCAGCCCTAATATATATATATATATATATATATATATAGATAAAATAAATACGTCCCCCCCATAGCATGTATCGACCTAAACAAAAAATGTGGGACAAAAATACACTACCACATCAAATGAGTAACAGATTTTATATACAAACTGTTTACAGCAAGATTTTTGCATGAACGCCGTCATCTGCATTTCGTCCATGTTGTGCACACCATCACCACCAGTATCAACACTCATGAGATCAAGTTAACAGACGGAAGAAGAAACCCTGTAAGAGCACCTTTGGTCATGAAGGGAACCAGATGTGGGAGTTTCAAAGATGTGTAAGGCACAAGGCACAGCATGACCAGCCTCTGTCCATTGTATAACTACGTACTTGGCAATGCACTTGATAAAAAAAAAAAAAAAAAGACATTACAAGCTATATGAGGAAAAAGTTGAATATGTAATGTGATTATAGTCCACAGACAAGTGTATTTTAAGGCAACAAGAGCCAAGAAAAACTAAACGCAAACATTGCATCTCAAGTGTTTTGACGGTGATTGCTAAATCCAGAGTTTAGATTAAATCACCTGCATGATATCACAGCTTCATAACCTTGAAATCATGACAAGTTCATAAACAACAAATGGCAAATCACCCCACTCATTTCATTGTATTTTACAAAAAGGTCAAAAGGACTGTGATAAATTACTGCTATAAATGCTCTAAACTGATGGGGAGCGCAAAAGCCTGCATCACTCAAAAAAAAAAAAAAAAAAACACAAAATAAACAGCAAAACATTCTATTTATAATTGACTAAAAGCCATACGTGGCAAAAATCTAATATTTTCCAAACTCTACTAAATTGATCTGAGGGTTCCATAACAGCTTTGTTACTGGTGATAGAAAAATTTAAACTGTAGAAATGAGTGGAGCGAACTAATCTGCTCAGCAGATAAGTTCACAGGTGAGTGGCTGTATGTGTATAAATAGCTTGAACGTAAACTGATAAACATTACAATGGAAAGAGTGTTTTGTGAAAGCTCGTACTAGAGCATCCAAGGCAGTCCACCACTGTGACATAATCAACAACCACATTTACAGCAATGTGAACTGGGGCTCCACAACTGTCAAGCCGCCGCCGCCACCACTATACACCAACCACTCAAACATTACACAAACCAAATGTTGTCTCAACATCAGGCATTCACAAATAATTAACAATACATGTTCAAGGGAATTTTGGATGCACTTAATGAGGATCTGTGTTTTCTGGGCTAAAATTATATCCACTCAAGAATATAATTACTTAAAGCAAATGTCCAATGAAGGTGCTTCTTTGCCTGAGCTCCTTTTGGTGGAATAGTTTAATGTGAATTGAAGATGGCAGCACTGCCGGGCCTTGTTGTCGGTGAGGTTGTCGTTGGTATGCTGGTGGAGCTGTGCCTCTCCTGTCTTCAGCAAGTGACTTTTACCATGTCCTCCCACACTCTTACATCACGGCACACTTCTTCTCTTCCGGCGGTGCATTCCCGTCGGCTTTCTCCATCTCCAGTATGATTCGCTTGAAAACCTCCACGGCGGTCTGTATCGCAGGAAGAAGCAAGTAGAGTCAAAGTATGCGGACGGTGCCAATAGAGACGTGCAAAAAAGATGCCTGGAATTACCTCATTCTCCTTGGCTGAGGACTCCATGAACGCAGCACCCCAGGAATCAGCAAGCTTCTTTCCCTCCTCTGGCTTTATGACCCTGAGAAACAAGACAGTGAAAACACTGGTTATGAAATTACAATGCCACGCTCCAGAACTCCACCAAGATCAAAGTAAAAACAACAACAACAAAATATATATATATAATTTTACGAACGAGTTCCGTTCCTACACTGGCGATGCAACACGAATTTCTGCATATGTCGGATTTCACCTTTGAAAGTCAAAATTTACGTCAAAATATTTTGTATAAAAAAAAAAAAATTCCATCAAAATAAAAAGCATAAGGTGCTGTACTTGCAGCATTACTGCTGAGAAGTGGATGGAGAAGGAGGAGAGAAGGGCGAAAAAGGCAAAGACACTGCCGGCACACAAACAGACATGATCGAGACACTGCGCATGCCCAACCGCAAGGAATCCTGGTCTTTGTAGTACAGGAAGTGGTTGTATGCGGAAGTGTGGTATTTGGAGCGCAACCGACCGCAAATACACAAGCAGAGGTAAAAAAAAGCACACTTTTGGAGCAAGGAGGAAACCGGCTGCTTCATTCCTGCGGTGAGTGACATGAATATCAAGTGTTACTATTGACAGTTGAAAGTAACAAGCGGGTTATTCAAATGCCGGAGCAACTCTGTCCTCTCATTCATGTAATGTTATTCAGAATGTATCAGAAATTGGAATTTTGAACTTAACCCGAATACTGACTGCATGTAAACGTAGTTACTATAGTGCTGGGGACAAAATGGCGGAAGAGGCACAGGCGTCGTAAAGTGGAAACGTCGTAGGTCACGTACATCGTAATTTGAGGACTTCCTGTATAGTAAGCCCACTGAAACCTTGTTAGAACAAGCAGAAAAGTTCCAGTGTTGTGCTTACCTTTCCATGTGGAGATCTTTTTTGTTCCCAACAAGAACGGTTGGAACTCTGAATAGAAAACATTCACGGTGAAACACTAAAAAATTTATGGGGAGACAATTTGGGTACTATTGAACTTAAAAGATGGAAGATAACTTACTGAATTTTTCCAACCATATCTAGCAGCTTGTCATGGAGAACCTGAACAACTTCGAAACTGTTAAGAGAGTATACACAACTCATTTATCACGTCGTAATTGGCTCAAAGACACAAAGACCGATTTCAAAACATCTTGCCCTGTTTCTAAGAACCTAAATTACAAAATCATGCTTTACACTTCTTTTTTTTTATTGATATGTTAAAAATATACAATTATGCAACTTCATACCTTTTCATGGATGTCACAGAATACACAAGGACATAGCCGTGGATGTCCATCGAGTGGGACTGTGGAAAAATTGAGTATTCATCCTACAAATCAGAGAATGTCATAATATATTAGTCTCAGGCACAGGACACAGCATTAGCAAGTCTTCGTTGATTTTCACAAGTTAAGATTATAAAAATGTAAATATGGCTGCAGTATAAATCTTTGTCAATATGGCGCTGAATAAACAACTCACCTGTCCAGCTGTGTCAACCAGCTGAAGATTGAAGTCTTGACAATTGACGCTGACCATTTTATTGAAGGCTGGGAAAGGGAATTAACAGGTTTATGAAGTATACAGAAGTATACAAAATTTCTTCGTATAGTGACCTCCACATTAATTGAGCTGTGCCTCAATCGATTTCTACGTAAGTACGTCATACACTGGATGACACCCCCCCCCCCCCCCCCCCCAAAAAAACATCTCCCCACCCACAAGGAAATAAAAAAGGTGGGTTTATTTTCAAGCACTGTTTAAAACAACATAAGTTGGGTCATTCTTAAGTCAGGGTACCAGAGACAAGGTTGTTTTTATTTCAGGATACAGTACATACTTTTAGGGACATTTTTGATTGGTAGTGGTCTGTCAGACTTTTGTCATGTAAAATATGTGCCTTGGTTCAATAAAAGGTTTGGAAACCCTCGCCACTCGATGAAGAACTGTGGTCATTTTATACTGTGCTGTGTATCAGTTCTATACTGCAGGGTGAAACTTACTGTTTTCAATTGTGGGGTCATAGGAGTCCACAAACTGTCCTTCCACAAACTGTATTGTGAGAGATGACTTTCCTGCAGAAGGAAAATGGACATGGCTTGTCACTTGTGCTTTAATAATAGTGTTTAACACACATATTAGAAAATGGTTTAGCAACTACAATCAACTCAGGATAAAGGCTATTCCAAAAATTGTGTGAAACACGTCTTCAAGTTTCATAATGGAATATAAATAATATCTATTAAATATTGCAGTAAATGTGGAGCACACTTTCTCCACCTAAACCGAAAGACATAGAAACACAATGGAATTTAAATTAAAATCAATTAATTTATTGATATGAGTACTGTATTTGAATAATTTTCAGTTATTTTAATTCTAAAGGTAATAACTGTTTCTAAGAGAAAGAAATGTTTTAAAGAGATGTTTTTAAAACTTTTAATACAAAAATGCCTTTGCCGTTAAGTCCTAAATAATTTTTCATAATTTGCAACATGTTTTCTTAATATGCTACCGGTAATTACAGTTTAATTACAGTTTTTGATGTATAGGATTTTTCTTAATCTCTTGATTGTTTTAAATATCCTGGACTAAAATATGAAATAATAATCCATATTGTTTAGCTCAAAAATAAAGTGTATATATCGTTATTAGTCAAATTAGATGAAAATGACCAATTTACTTTGAGACACACGTTATATTTAGGAAATAATTGTGCTTCACATAGCCTAACAGGAATGCCGGGTAAGTTTGATCGCACAAAGGGTTCGAACATTAGGTGCCGAAGGTCTACTTATTAGTTTGGTGAGTAGGAAAAACAGAAGTGTAATGAAACCAAAGCACAGCGCGTGTTGCTGAGGTCAGCCTGACACAAGGAAAACAAAGCCAGGACTTTAGCCCGTTAGCCAGCTAGCTTACTGGCTAGCTAGCTAGCAAGCACAGCACGAGCTCGACAGCTTTACTCACCTACAGATCTGTAACCGATCACAGCAATCTTCCGGTACTTCGGCTGCGGCATTGCGGCGTAGACGGTTTTGATTACCTTTCAACTGTGTAGCACGCGAAGCTAGTTTGATGCTCTAAACTAACTTTTATCGCCACATTCGGCTCACGTCACGTGACAACAACAAACTTTTCGGGGAGCTCTATGCTGGGCCTGTACCAGCTCGAAGCAGTTTCACCACAGGAAGTACGCCTTGTACTTATTGAAGAGGGAAAAACGCTTGCACTCAATCCAGGTCAGTCTGCTATATCGATCGATAAATCGAAAACTTAAAACGATTGGCCGAACTTGAAACAGTTTACGGAATATGCTCTCCTTTCCCCCACCCCGACGCGGTTACAACTCGCAGGCTATAGTAACGGAAAGTGTTATTGTGTAAGCACACCGTCGTAAAAAGAGCTCTTACGTCACCATGCTGCAAAGCTACTACACGGCACCGGGGGTCGCTCTCGGCGACTGGTAACCCACTGACACGGGTGATCGCTTTCAACTCGACCTTTCCAGACAGGACAAATACTAGAACAAAGTGTCAGAGGTGACAAAAGTACTCACGCGCTGTCACACCCTTACTTACGGTTCATTTTACATTGATAGTATGTTCTGGGTCGATTTTTACAGAAGCCCAGACTATCCTCTTAATAATGGTAGTATGGTACATATATCAAACTATGAAGTACAGTTACTGTATTTAGAATGTATTAAGCCGGTTCAGATCTCTGACCTCTGCATGACTTCTGTTCTGTATATTTATTATGTATGGTCATTCTAATGCTATTTTTTCTCTGTCACTGTTTTGAGATTCCCCATAACCATTCCAAGACAAACAGGTGCCCATTTTCCGTGGGAACATGTGCAAATGTCACAGACATTTCTGTGGACCGTTTCAAAGTCCCCCGTGTACACCATCATGTCCTATAAAAATACACATGGGCTACTGCATACATGACTTGGACTTTTGTACTCTTTCGGGAATCCGTCAAAGACCAGCAGATGCATGTTTCTGCGGGACACTTTGCAACTGTGGTGGAAACACAAACAGTTGTTGGAACTGTTTCAAATTTCCCAGTGAACACCGTATAGGCTGTCCCCGACACCATTACCGTATTTTAGTAGATACAGAGCAAATTTGACCTGGTAAATCCTCATTGTACACAAACGTAGCACCTGTCATTGACATTTTTGAATATTTTCAGTTTTGTGTATTTCAGGAAAAATAATCAAATGTCAGGGTGAAAGAATGACGTTTAGGGTATTATTTGCATTGCTGTAGAGGACAGTAGAGGTTAAAATATTACAAGACAAAAAACCAGACTGAAGCAAAAATTATTTTTGTTTACAACAAAACATCCCCCACATAAAATACAATACAATACAATACAATTTTATTTATATATTTATTTCATAACAGCAAGAGCTGTAACAATAGTTTCACTCTTTTATAAACTTTTACATTGCTCATACTGAGGGAAAAAGCTAGCTAGCATTGGTTCGACTTTAATGCAACCAAAAAAATTTGTCCAACGTGAAAACAAGGCACAGCTTTTATTATATATTATTAAATTTGAGCCACTCTAACGTTATGGACAGTTTGAACAGAACTGTGCTTAAAGGGGAAGTCAACGTAAACATTTTTTTTCAAGAATATATTCTATGCAAGCCCACTAGTTGAAACAGGGCATTCTGATGAATATTGCGTTTGTGGAATAAGTGTTAATCCACTCGTTTTTAGCCATCTCTGGCTATATATTACATATATACGGCTCAGATTCAGAAAACAGGTCTGCCGTGATTGGTCGTTGTGAGCAGTTGTGATGTCATTTTCAGTCGACAAAACGCCGCCCCCAGGAATGGCTAAAAATGAGTGCATTTTGCTGCTTAATTTATATTCCGCAAATGCAAAATCAATCAGAATGCCCTGTTTCAACTAGTGGGCCTGCTGGGGAACATATTGTTCGAAAAAATATGTTTGGGTTGACTTCCGCTTTAAATACCGAAAAAGAAAAAAAATACTTCAAATGATTCAGTTAAAACGCATTGCACACAAGTTGCATGAATTTTTTTATTGCATGAAATAGAAATGCAACTTGTGTTGATGTACATGAATATGAATATGAATATAAATAAATATATATATATATATATATATATGGCGGCACGGTGGTCGACGGGTTAGCACGTCCGCCTCACAGTTCAGAGGTCGCGGGTTCGATCCCGGCTCCGGCCTCCCTGTGTGGAGTTTGCATGTTCTCCCCGTGCCTGCGTGGGTTTTCTCCGGGCACTCCGGTTTCC
The DNA here is from genome assembly GCF_054856515.1 of Filicampus tigris. NCBI lineage: Eukaryota > Metazoa > Chordata > Actinopteri > Syngnathiformes > Syngnathidae > Filicampus > Filicampus tigris. The sequence continues at coordinate 12,522,942 of NC_141225.1, read as the reverse complement.
TCCCACATTCCAAAAACATGCATGGTAAGTTGATTGGATACTCTAAATTGGCCCTAGGTGTGATTGTGAGTGCGGATGTTTGTCTCTGTGTGCCCTGCGATTGGCTGGCAACCAGTTCAGGGTGTCCCCCGCCTACTGCCCAAAGACAGCTGGGATAGGCTCCAGCACGCCCCGCGACCCTTGTGAGGAGAAGCGGTACAGATAATGGATGGATGGATATATATATATATATATATATATATATATATATATATATATATATATATATATATATATATATATATATATATATATATATATATATATATATATATATATATATATATATATATATATATATATATATATATATATATATATATATATATATATATATATGATATATATGTGTGTGTGTGTAGTAACTTGAGGTTTGTGTCTATGTATTTATGGGGCAATTGAAATTGTTACCGGAAGTAGTTTGGCGCGTGTGGTAGTGCTGCCGGCTGGGGATGTCGTCGTCATAAACCCAAACAAGCAGATGCAAAAACCGAATAACCTCAATCGTCGCCCTCGCCAGGCATAGGTAATAATAAACATATACGGGGAGTGGGCTCATTTAAATGTCGGTCGTCGTTACTTGATTCGAGGAGAGCTTGTTCTGTAGCTAGTCCGTAGCTGGCTCGTCATAGCATTCGGTGAGGCTGCGGGTGCCATAGCAACCATTTCGGAAACACTGGCCGCCGTAGTTAGCATATAGCAGGCTAAATATAGCATTTCACAGTCTGAGTACTTGTCACGCGTGTCAACCATTCACATTGCACCATTAGCTACATAACTTTTACGCCGCGATTTTTTGTGAGTGAGCGTGACGATGACCAACGTTGTAGTGTTGGTTTTAGCTGCCTTGGTTTAACGTTTGCGCAAAGCAAGCTTAGCTTTAGCTGCAAAGGCCGACTGGTGATTTAGCTGTTAAATTACCCTAATAACGCCACGAATTGCGGAGACGCATCGGGAGTCTTGGATGTTCACAATGTGAGCTTAAGACTAATTAATGGCACATGAGTATTTGATGATTTTGTCAGTGGTGTCACGAGATCTGCGAGTGAGTCGATCAGCTGATCTGTAGCCGCTAATATTAGAGTTAGCGCTTGTCTAGCTGCTAGTTCTGCAACAGCAGTCGGACAATTAATGCCACTTTAATAACGTATGCCATCCTCAACATGTTTTTATTGTGCTGAAATCTCCATGGGCTAATTTAACAGTTCAGTGTCATAGGTTTACACATTTTGATTTTCTCCAGCTCTGTAGACGGAACAAGTGTAACTTCATAGCAAACGTTTAGTTTTCTAACAATTTCATGTGGACATAACTGTCATTTCAGTATTGGGCCGAAATCTAGTATGGACGTTGATGACTGCAATGGCCAGTCTTACATGTCAGGTCAGCTATTTATTTATTGTGTATCATTTCAGCCCATAAACGTTTAATCAAGTTTTGTGTATTTGCAGTTAATAGTGGAGACTCTTCAATGGAAAGAGAGTTTTCTGGGGGCCTGGGTGGTCCGATAGTAAGCACTCCAAACAGCAAGGAAACCTCACCTCATCGCTCGCTCAGCGGTAAGTTATAAATACTGGATATTTCATCCTCCCTTTCTTTGTTAAAAACAACCAAATAAACAAACGGGACTGCTTTTTTTCACTCCTGTAGCAAATTCCATTAAGGTAGAGCTGTACAGTGATGAAGACCCCGGTCCTAGTAATGACGATGAGCGAGTGGAACGTGTAGAGGAAGGAGTTGTGGATCAGGGAACGGAGGTGCCTGGTTACAGGGAGCTTGTCAATCATGACAACATCAGACTGCCCAGTGGGAAGCTGAAGTGTGACATCTGTGGAATGATCTGCATTGGGCCCAACGTTCTCATGGTGCACAAACGCAGCCACACAGGTAAAGAAATGTTTCATATGCGAAATAACATTCTTTTTGTGAGGGTACAACACATGTTTTGAATGTCTGGGTATTTGAAACACTTGCAATGTAGGAATAGTTTTTAAATGTAAATAGATGGTACACCAGTTTGTAAGGTTGATGGCATATGGTGTATGTAACTGCAAAAATGAACAACATTATTTATCCCATTGAGTACACTGGGTTAAAGTTATTTATCTGGTAAGTCTACTGCAGGTTTTTTATTTTTTGCATGTGCAGAACTTAATTTGGAGCTTTAACAATACGTGAGATGTCAACTACTATGTTGTTTTGGGATTGGTGAAATGACCTTATTTACCCAGCGAGTAGAGCATCTATAATGGAACCCCGATAGATTCCTTTGAGGGATTCTGGTCATTTTCCTAATTAATTGTTCAGCTCTATCCACAACTTTGCTTTTGTAGTTCTTAACAATGTGATCTTTGTGCAGGTGAGCGGCCATTCCAGTGTAATCAGTGTGGTGCCTCCTTCACTCAAAAAGGAAATCTGCTCCGTCACATCAAGCTGCATTCCGGAGAGAAACCCTTTAAATGTCCTCTGTGCAGCTACGCCTGTAGAAGAAGAGACGCCCTCACCGGCCATCTTCGTACTCATGCCGGTGGGACATATTTAGACCTAATAAATGTGCGCGTGTATGGTGTCAAAAAGTAATGTCCTCCTTCCAACTTTGTACTCCAGTATCCTCTCCAACTGTTGGGAAGCCATATAAGTGCAGTTACTGCGGTCGCAGTTACAAGCAGCAGAGCACCTTGGAGGAGCACCTGGAACGCTGCTACAACTACTTACAGAGCGTGGAGTCCAAGCAGCCTAATAGCGCTCAGCATCCAGGTGGTTATTCAGGTTCATCCGAACTACAATACAGCATGCTATTACAAATGCATCTCAATAGCTACTGGGAATGCACCCATATTGATATCGCTGCAGATGCTGTAGGGCTGTACAGTACTCATACAAATATATTGATGCCACTTCCCTAGCCAGATGTAGTACACATACTGTACATACTTAGCCTTTGTCAGCCATGAGGAGATTCTTTAAGGTATACACGGATTACAACACTGCTCTGGTGGTAACGGGGGGGGGGGGGGGGGGGGACCTGCAAGTACGCAAGTATCAAATCATGTCGCCCGCTCCGCTGTGGGTGAGGCAGCCGCGCTCCCGTCGCTGAGTAAGCGTTGGTTTAAGAACGTATCACTCTTCTGTTGGCCTGTTAGTTTCATTTTGTGAGTTGTGGTATTTTCAAGAAGCAGTGTTGCGTTTATTTTTACTTACTTTATTTTGTAGTTACCTAGAGGTGACATGGCATTCTATTTTCTACCCACCAGACTCATATTCTTTTTCATCTCTTATCTATGTGCAGTATTCCTTTATGTAGCACCACCTAGTGTTCATCCTGAGACACCACATTACTGAAATGGCTTGTGCGCCAAGCTACATTTAAGTGAAATGGGTGGCAAAACCGTTAGAAAACATGCATTGAGTGTCAAAATGTCAGCAGGTAATGACAAGTTGCTACGCTAAAAAGATATTATTTGAGTGAAACTTGTGACATGTTCAAGAAAAGTTTGTTTTTGATTATTTGGTTAAAACAACACATTTTAATTACCATTGTGAGTCATAATGTTATTATCAAGTATCGGCACTCGGTTTCGGCAAGTACTCAAGTATCAGTACTTATACTAGCATTTGGACTCCAAACAAGTGGTAGTGGTGCATCCCTAATAAATACATGTACCGCTATTGCAGTAGCTCTTTTCAAAATTAAGAGGGGAATGAAGTCATTAAACAAGACTATTTTTTTCCTATCTAATTCCTACATTTGAATTTTGGATTTGGGTCTTTAGGTATAAGACGACATTATCAAAACGATCCACCCACCTATCCATCTGTTTTCCATACTGCTTACTTTTCATACTTGCTTTGGTTTGAAAATCTAGCAGGACTATTTAGGATGTGTAACCAGAGCACATGCTATATATTCTGTGTTTTGTAGGAGAGGAGATTAGGGGGATGGAGTACATACCAGACTCCCCGCTTCATGCCTCCTCAGACAAGATGACGTTTGTTGATCGGCTCACCAGCAGCGTCACCAAACGCAAAAGATCCATGCCACAAAAATTTGTAGGTGAGCATTCGCCCCCGGTTTGGTGAGGTTTGAGAAAATAGCCGCTTCACGTTTAGACCTTAATAACATGAAAACAAACTTTATGAACAAGACTCACAGATTTGACTCAAAGCAAAAATAGGGATGTACTTTCGTTGTTCCAATTAGTTTGCTGAAGTTAAATTCGCTGAAGTCGAACCGGACTACTTGACTACTACTTGACTTTAACCAAAATATTCTGGGGAAAAAACTGCCTCAAAATTCAAACAAAAGGTTGAGATTATTAAAGATTATGAGGATTATTAAAGATTATGAGGATTGACATAAACAAATCTTGCGTCACTTCTGAATAGTGTGATTATTCCTCTATGTCAGGTGTCATCAAACGATGAGTAGTGTTAAGTTATTTTTTAGTTTTATTACATAGTGTTTACTTTTATTCGCTGAGATTTGACAATTAGTTCACTTTATATTATAAGGTAAACAGATTTGATTATAATTTTAAAATTAGAACTCTTTGGTAGTCAGTGTCATGAAAGTGAAGTGTTACATTTGAGAGGTTTCTTTCCTTGTTCAAATGTCAGGATTTGTTGATGTAAAAAAAATGAGACTAAGATATTTTCAACGGTTTTTTTTTCCACCTATAATTTGTACAATTCATTGAATTAAAATAAAAAAAATTTAGTTACCGGTAAGTATAATTAAACATCTGAAATAACGTGGTGCCCCCCCTCTTGTAACTAGTGAAGTGGCTGTGTATCACATTCAAATTTATTTTAAATGGGAGTCCGCACGCACGTGCCAATATTGAAAAGTCTCGCCAGGCAACTTTATGAATGAATGTTCAATATCGATTCTGATGGCTTCGTATCGATAAGTGTATATACTATATATACACCTGTATCGATTTTTTTTTTTTTTTTTTCTTAGAGCACACCCCTAGTGTATTTTGGGACAATGGCATTGTTCCGCATTTCAGTGTGATAGGATTGCCTTTTATAATTTTAGGACAGAAGCACATACATCGTGGAAATGCACCTTACGAGCTTAACGCTGCTTTGGACAAAGATGGAGAGACCCATCCAGGAGACTTGGAAGTCGTACGCGTTCCTCGAGAAGAGTATGCAGGCGGAGGAGGAGGAGGAGGAGGAGGTGGAGGAGGGATGGCTGACACCTTACAACCTCTCCATCTCCCCACCACCCACCCTTCGTGTTTATCCGAACTCCGATCAATGCACGGTGCCGCGTACGCTCCCGGCGCTCTCGGGCTGAGATTGGATTGCATGGGTGCCGGTGCGGGGCTGGGGGGCGCCAGTGTGGGGAGAAGGGAGGCGGCAGAGGGTCACGAAGACCTGCCTGCGGGTCGGAGTCAGGCAACCTCTCCAAGCAACGGTTGCCAGGACTCTACGGACACGGAAAGCATGCCGGACGAGCCGTGCAACAGCACCGCTCCGGGTGCGACCCTTCATAGGAACAACGGGCATCATCTCCACAACGCGGCTCCTCCTCCGCACTACAAGATTTGGGACGGGCACAGCCCCGGCCATGCCAAAGACAGGGAGGTGAAAAGAGAGGACGGGGGTCACCACGCGCCCCCTCCGCCTGGCCTCGCCCCGATGCCCAGTTCACCGACGGCGCCCTCGTCCACCTCAAGGGAGACGCTGAGAGTGGTGGACGGCGAAGGGCGGACGGTGCGCTGCTTCCGATGCGACCACTGCCGCGTGCTCTTCCTGGACCACGTCATGTTTACCATCCACATGGGCTGCCACGGATTTCGCCAGCCTTTCGAGTGTAACATCTGCGGCCACCGGAGCCAAGACCGCTACGAGTTTTCTTCTCACATCGTCCGCGGAGAGCACATCCTGGACTGAGGAACGGTCCCGATGAGTTCGGCCTGGCTTGGTTTGGTCTGCACAGCACAAAGGAAACATATTATTTATCATACTGCACTTTGAAAATGTCTTTGAACATGCACTTTCCCATCCACGCATGTGCCTTGCGCCTAGGTTCAGGATTCGCACCTGATGCACATACTGTGGTTGACCAATCCGACATGAAAACTCTTGAGCACTTTAAAAAATTCTTCATCCGAAAAAGTCAAATGTGAAGACCTCCGCCTCATTTGAAGAAATATCCCTTCAAAACCTCGCATTAACTACTATGACGTTTTTCAATCTTTGTTTTAAGTGCAGACCAAATTAAAGAGCCAGGTCTAAGCTCGCGAGATGTTTTAAAAGTTGTCTGTGAATCATAAATGCACTTTGTGTTTTGTATCAAGTGGTGGAGTGATGGAATTGAGTGTGAGATGCCCTTAATTTCCTGGAAGTAGCTAGAAGGTGCAAGTGTACAATGAAGGCCTTTACTTGGATGACTTGACTGTGAGTGTTGTCTGTTGTCTTTAATGATTTCTTCTATAACTGCTTCTGTTGCACTGATACTTGCCAGAATATCCTGATTATATTAAACTGTTTTATAGAATACATTCATGAGCTGCACATTTCTCTCCAAATATGAGAAAAAAACATCACTGCCACTGAGGTGGGAGAATTTATGATCTTAGGTCAAGAAATGATGTAAATTCTATTACAACTTGGTGACTAGAATCTGTTTGTATTGTGCCTTCCCTCATTGTGAAATTCAATGCTAAAGCTATTAACTAACATACAAATTCATGTCGGAACGAGTTACCAAAGAATTCAAGATCTCAAGTTGTCTAATTTGTACATGCACATCGGCAGGATTTCGTAGATCTACACGAGCAAAAACGTGGCTTTGTCAGTCTAAATTTAAAATATGGCAATTTAGGCATCACATATTAAAAGATTGGATGTGTACGGCACTGGTAATTGTTTTTTAGAAGGCCTTTGTCGCTCCGCAGTAGCTCCCGTGGTAACATGGTGATTTTGAATTGTATGAGATGAAGAGAAATGAAAAATGGATTCTGACTGTTCTTGCAAATCTGAAGCTATACTTTATAAAACATTAAGCACAAGCCAAGAAATGATGACAGAATTAACAATTGTTAAAAAAAAAAAAAAAAAAAAAAAGCACCAAAAAAACGAACCAGTCTAAAACCTCAAAGTAATCACCAATTTATGAAGGTATACTCACATGTCCATATATTTTTATTTTCTTACCATTTTGGACAGTGACTTCACTTATGCCCTATAATGCCGAAAATAGTGTCAAGAATGAACAGAATTAGCTCTTTTGACATGTCACAACAAAAGGAAACTTTGCTGTTATATTGTGAAGTATTTGGTGGTGTTTGTATATACAATGTTGACTGCATAATCGCAAGAAAAACCTTTTGCTCACCCAGTTTAAAGGTCATGTGTGGACAATTTGAAGTTGGCCTTAATCATCAGCCGTTAGCACAAGTGCAGCAGTCAAGCACAACTCCAAACAGAAGACATATTAAGGGTTCAGTAGCAGTCATTTTATCATTTTAAGTTAGCTTGCCTTACATTAAAGTGATCAGACTGTTGTACTGAGAAATGTGTTTCAAATAATATATTTTAAAAAATCCCTGCTTAATATATGCTTTGATGTAACTAATGGAAGAGGCCCATGAGTAACTCACGCTGGTTTGCTTCCTCTATGTAGTACTTTTGATATTGTGCCTTCATTCTAGTAGTGTTTTGCAACTATTCACCCTGTGCTACAACAATCCAGCTTTGTGATGTGCTCACCACCAGCTTTCTCCTTGCTAGAACCACTTTACACTTTTTCCTACCAGATGCCCATAGGACATAATGCTGCTGCTAAGAGCCAAAGAAAACACCCTGCAGACGTGAAACCTTTGCTGGCTTTAAGTGTAAAAATATCATTTAAAAAAAAGCACCCATTATTATTAAAACGTTTGAGCTATTGAATATCACCTATGCCCTTTTGCCTTCAATGTGGGTGGTGTAACTGTACAACTCTTGACTTAATTATGCTTCAGACCCTGATGCATGTGCTACCAAGCCTCAGCCCACAACTACTCCACATTGTTGTTTTTTTTAATGCTCTGATTTGTAAGCCTCTCACCTCCTGTAAAAGACCTTAGATTGCTTTAAATTAATGCAAAATCTTAAATGTATCACAGTTATGCATTTCACTACTTTGATCTTAACTACTGTAAGTTTTGTACTGTAAGGATTTACTCCAAATAAAAAGTCAACACCTATTCTCTTGTCTTATGAGTAAATGATACATCAAATTCAATCAACGACTTGGAAGACTTTGTGAAGACTTTTATTCCTCAGGTGTTAAGCATGTCATTTACATGGGCTTTGCAGGAGCTCTTGGTGCACCAGCCTTGAACAAAAACAAAACAAGTTAGAATTGGAGTTTGCAAAGTAAAACAAACATTTGTTTGTGGCGGTTCCTCACATTGGGCCTGAACCTGGGTGGCGGTGTGCGGTCTTTCCTGGCCTCACAGGAGCGGTTCCTCACCACTTTACTGTGGATGGCGCAGCTGACACAGTAGTGCAGCTTCACATAGAGCTTGGGTAGAACATAAGCTGCACAGAAGAGTGATGGGGCCGTGGAAAAGCACGTGAGCAGTGGAACATATATTACCATTCTTGATACAGACAAGTTAATGCACTTACAATCAAAGACACTGGCCTCCGAGATGTCTCTCACGGCTGCAGCCTCCACAATGTTCCTGATGACAAACTTCTTGATGGCCTTGTCCTTGGGGACGCAGCGGGCACAGTTGGTGCAGCGGATGGGCTGCACGTGCCCACGACCCTTCTTGGCACGACCGTTATTCCTTCTCTTCTTGGTCTGAAATGCGAAAGATAAAACATATTTAGATTTCTTTTAACTATGTTTTTTCACTACACAAAGTACGGTTTACTCAAAAAACACTTCCAACGGCTTGACAGTACATATTCACCAACGACCATCCATACAACAGCACTTCCACATTCCACATTTATTTCTGTGACATTTAACACGACTGATTTTGCGTCACGACCGCAACCCCGCTCTAACTCGCCAAAGACCCCACAAAAAATAGCTGCTCTGCATTATACATTGCGGTGTAATGTATATCAGTGCTCCGAAATCAGGAATTTTAAAGCCTTATTCGGTTCTACTTTCAAACGTCACTCATATTCGTCTGATATGATTCAGCTTTATCCAACGCTCGCTACCAGAACACATGCACGGCCATGTTAGCTCGCTATCCGCTAGCATTTAGGCCCGGGCACCGTTTTAAATGTTTTAATGTGCTTTAAACGACGTTATAACACATCGTGGTGGGTCGTTGTGATGTTATTAACTACGAAGGGTCAACGCAGAGTCGTTTTTCGACCAATCTATCGGTTTATTTCGTTTTTGTCGAACGACTACGGTTGTGGTGGACTCACCATGATGTACGGGAGGCTGGAAAGAGGACCGGAAGAGGTTGTACCGCGCAAAGTAGTGCATTTCCGCCTTGCCTTGGGCACCAAATTATTGTTTACAAAATTAAAACAAATACGTACTTGGCATGATATTATATATTATTAATATCATATTGTTTTGTAATCTATTTATTTGATTATATGTTAAGCTTCAAATGGAATGACCAATTTGTTGATGCGGAAGGATATTTTCCGCGTACGCATGCGCTTAGCCACGGTTAGTTGAATTATTCCAGTTATCTGAGAAAAAAATAGTGCCGATGCGCAACAAGACCACAAGTAGTTGGTAAATAAGTGTTTTATTTCGTAAATATTTATATATTAATATATAATGTAATACCAGCCGAGATGTCAGCCTGATTCAACATTTCTGCACTGCATGGCCTCAGGTCAATTACTGTATATCAATTCAATGTATCAACCAACACGAATTTTGACCATACTTTTAAAATCAAAAGTAAGAAAAACACTCAAAACTGTGGGTCTAACAGTAAAGACGTATCAATAGACAGTTTTGATAAATAAAACAGGTTTGACTCACTTTGATGTAAGGGGTGTTTACCATACAGCTATTTTTTTTCCTGAATAACTTTATGCAAAAACAAAAAAACAACCCCCCCAGCAATTTAACAGATTACGTTGTGAATTAGCAGAGCTGTGCACTTTACCCTTTGTTTGCCAGTACGTCCTCCGTTCTTATTCATAAAAAAAGTAGCGTCCTCCGACCCCGTCCATCCAAGTCCTTTTAAAGCGCTTCCGTCCTTACATTCCATCGGTCTGACTAACATCTTAATCACAAGCAAAACACACAATAAAGACCAAGGCGCCCATACTGGAGGGTGTCATCAGAACAAAGATTTAATTTTCCCATTTGATAACAGTTTTGTTGACACAAGTCTTAAAATGTGGTGGTCAAAGTGCTAGTGTAAAACACAATTTTTAAAAAAGGCCTAATTGTAAATTGTTTGAGCACAAATCATAAACCAATACGACAGATTACAACTCAAGACATGCAGTCCAATAAAACATTGGATTGGAAGATGTGTTGCCTGTGTCTGTTGAAATTTGCATGTGTTGCGCAGTTTATTCAAGCTCACGGAGGCTGAAAATCTGTCAGAGATGCAACATCTCCAGGCAGTGTAAACATCAGTGTCACTGAAGCTGTTTACTGTACAATCAACACCCATTTAAATGGAAGAGAGGTACACCTTTACAAAGGGATGTTTTACAAAACCAACACAAAGAAAACACATTTTTTTTAAAAATGTATTTAAATAGTTCTTTGTCCTGTCTTTATTTCTTCTTGCTCTTCTTGTCCTTTGCCTTCTTTTTGCTGGGTTTTGCATCTTTGGCCTTATTGTAGAGGTAGAGTCCCACCAAGCCGAGCAGAGTGGGCACCAGCGCCAAACACACAAGGGGGAACACGTCGTTCACCATCTTCTGCCAGGGCGTCTGCTGTGTCAGCGAAATCACCTCCACCTCAAACTCAAGGGAAGCGTCGCCTAGTGCACATTGAGAGCAACATTACAATATGCATGTTGTTTCAAATGACGGGATTATAGTCATCCGAAGGTTCCAACAATAAATAAAAATGTCTCATGAAAAAGGCTCACATAATCCCTGAACACATAAAAAAAAAAAAAACACAAGTCCTTTATTATAAAGGAGTATTAAGGTCATACTGAATAAAACACCATATTTTCTCAAACAGTGGCCATCTCACTACGGTCGCCAGAGTTGTGACCGACTAAAATTCTCACTTGAAAAGATGCCTCCTTTTTCCCATTAGAAAAACTTGGATCAACAGTAATTGACTCAAACTAGTGGTTCTCAAACTTTTTAAATCAAGTACCACCTACAAAAACACTAAGCTCTCTAAGTGTGCAGTACAGTAATATAGTAGGCCCAAGTTGCCTGAGGAGAATTAAAAATGATCTAACATTGTGCGTATATGCCGTCTTTAACGACTATTAGCGTTCCAGTAGACTCTGACATGACCATTTCACAATGTTGTGTGTGTCCATGTTCTGTTTATGTTGCAGGGTGGTTTGCAATTTATTTGTCCCGCCCAATCTTCCTCGGTTCATGCCAGCCCTCCGTAATAATTTCACTTGACATAAATTGTAATGTAAGAGTATGTAGTAATATTACGATGAAGTCATTTCATTACAGGAATAAAGTCCGCAAAGAAGTGACACTTTATTAATACAGTACTTAAACTTCAATCTGGTAACTGATACGAATAAATATGTCTCCCCTATAGGATGAAGACCTACAAACAAATTGAATTCAGAATCAAGTTGACTTTTATTTTTACATAATATCATTCAAATCATTGTACAGAATCGTACGAATGTGTTTTGTGTGTTTTCTACCTGGAATCGTAGGAGGGTAACCTTTTTTCCCATAGGCGAGCTGTGATGGAATTGTGGCTTTGATTTTTTGCCTGAAAGAGAGTGGAAAGGCAAAAAAAAAAAGTATAAACTGAGCTTGCGCTTGATAGATTCCATCATTAAACGATATGAACATTACTACGTTTTCAGCACCACTTTTTTGCTAGATATATGTATATATTTTACTTACCCTTCGCACACGCCGATCAAGCTTTGCTCCAGACCTGAGAGGAAATATCAAACAAAAGACAAAGTCAATCCCCAAAGTGCATTTTTTTTTAATAGTGACGTGCTTCAATGCACCCAAATCAATGACTTTAGTTATTAACCCCACCAGCTATGACAGTCCTCTTCCCCAACTCGACAACAAGAGGGTCCCGAGACAGCGAGGAGTCGATGACCTTGCCATCCATCAGTTTACCCTAGTAAGCAGAAGAAAAACATTGTTACTGTTTCAACGTAACGGCAGTTTATGACTAGATAGATGCAATTTCCTTTACAACAGTGGTGCATTTGATGTGTAATTTCTGTTCTTTTCTCTTTCCTAAAAACAAATCTTGGAGGAATGTTTTGGAAAAGCTCAAAACCTGTAACCCACAGATATTCATAATGAGCACATATTTTTTCATGGCTTTAGTATGGCCGTGTTTCTCAGTAAGAACTGAAACGCCCCCCCCCCCACAAAGCTGGTTACAATATTACAGAATATCATAGGTATCCAAAGATACAGAGACACTATGACAAAATATGATAAGCCCGATAACTCCCACCCTATTCAACTTCCACAATGCGTGTGTGTGTGTGTGGGGGGGACTATTTCTTCCAACCTCCAATTCTTTTCAAGTCAGTGTTGAAATATTTTGCCGTTTTTGCTGCAAAATGAGTACTTCCTCCTTTAAACTCCAGTTTTACACATTTTATGTCTGCTCTGCAAGATCTGTGTGACTTCCTCTGCAACACATGGTGCGATCAGTCAAAGTAAATGTAATGATAGGTAACTATTTGAGGTGAGGAGTTGTTCATGGTGGTTCCAAGTGGATAATTGGGGGTGCGGTGGAGGCCAGGGAGGAGGCCACGAGTACAGTACAATGATGCCTTGATTTATGAGTTCAATTTGTTCCGTGACCATGCTCGTAAGTGAAAATACCTGTATCTCAAATCATCTTTCCCCATTGAAATGAATGAAAAATGCCATTAATTCGCTCCAGCTTCCCAAAACACCAACAAAACTGTGCATCACTATTTGATTTCTCATTCTAATTCATTTTTCGCATCCTTCTGGATTGCACGCTTTAGCCACCAGGGGGAAAACATACTACACGTTGGGTTGGTGATGAAACACAAAAAAAACCCATACTCTGCGGTAATGCAGTTGTTTTTTTGCAGAGGATAAATAATATATTCATGTGAGTATTACATGTGCTATCTGCATGTTTTACTACCGTTTGTAATCAAATATAATTTGTTTCAAACTAATCAAATATAAAATATTTAAATGTTTATAACTACTGTATTATCGATGCTAGTTTTGTTAGCCCGACTATAAGATTTCCCATTATCTGTTATCATTAAGCTAGCGGATGTTTGTAAGGTAAAGTTTATGTGGTTTGGTTAAAAACACAAAGTGTAATCCTCTTTGTTTTATGTTTCTTTTTGCACTAAACTTAAACTGTAAGTGACAATAAACATCTTAAAGTGAAATCAAGTCGGAAATTTTCTTTACAATAATATTTTCTATGCGCCCTCACTAGTAACACGCCATTCTGATTAATATTGTTTTTGTGGAATACGAATTGAGCAGACAAATCCATCAGTTTTTATCCACCTCAGGGGGCGGCCATTTTGTCATATGCTGTCGATTAAAAATGACATCACAGCGCCCAACGTATCAGGTAATGACTAATCACGGCTGACCTTTTTTCTGGGTTTGGTCACGTGACGTTCAAAAGCTGAGCCCTTAGGCGCTGTGATGTCATTTTCAGGAGTACAGTTTCACAGAAAAAAAAATATGAATGACTATGACGCTGGAGCAACAAGTGGACTAGTGGTTTTGAGATTTATGATTTGAATCCCAGCTCCGGCCTTTCTATGTGGAGTTTGCATTTTCCGCCATGGGTTTTCTTCAGGTAATTTGGCTTCCTCGTACGTTCCAAACCCATGCATTAGGTTCATTAAAACATCTAAATTGTCATTGGGTGTTAATGTGAGTGGTTGTTTGTCAATATGTTAGGTGGGAAACACTGATCTAGGAAATCACTATAATGTACCACTAGTCTACATATAGAATGAATGAATGAGAATGAATGAATGCAATTTGATAATTGATGGAAGAATAATCGACATAACGTGTTGTTGATTGCATTAGTGTGACTATGAAGATTAACATTGAGTGTGTGTGTGTGTGTGTGTGTGTGTGAGTGTAGCACTAGCAGTGCAGTCAGACAGCCAGCCTGGCAATGTGAACGCGTGGATGAGCTGCTCTCGTGTTATTGCTGACGTGTTGCACACAAGAGCCCCGACACTCACACGCCACACAACAGCAGTCGAACACTATCTCGTTGCCGATGCTTTTTTGACGCACCAAATATACGTAGAAGGCATATTTGGATAGAATGATGTTGATTATAAATCGCGTAGCGCTTTTGATTGTCTTACCGTGTAGTGGATCTGCAACGTGTCCCCCATTGTGGAGAGTACGGAGCAAGTTTCGGGTTTCAGCTTGGGGCGAAATAGTTGACCATTAGTATTGCTTTTATTTAATGCATTGTGAACGTTGCATGGAACATCGTTTTCCACTCACCAAGGTCTCCACCTGCACCTCCTCGGCTGCATCGTCGTCGCCCCGCACAAGTCCCCCCGTGAATGTGAAAGCTGCAAGCAGCAGCAAAACAAAGCTGCCCCGCATTGTGAACTTCTGCGGGAGGGGAAAAAAAAGCAGATGTAAAAAAAACAATTTCCGTGAAATCCGCGAGCGAATTCGTCTGCCTGGGCTCTCAGGTGAAAAGTGTCTGTGCCCCGGCTAATGCTGATGTGTTAAAAAGCGTACAGAGATAAGCTCGAGCTGCCCGTGGACGTTGGCCCCCGACACTGGTTTGAGTGGGACGAGCCCGCCTCAGACCTTCCGCTAACATCACACATCTGCACATTAGCAAAGGAAGCGCTGCTCCTCACGTTCGCTGGGGGGCGCTGTGGTGTTTGAGGCCTGCCACGTAGCCTCTTCTCAGCAACCCTGGCCTGCTGTGCATTTAATATAAATGCCTGCTGCTGGGTCATTCTAAAATGAAGACACTTGGAGCTAGGGCGGGCAAACTCCACTTAGCTTTTTTAATCAATTAATTAATTTATTTATTTGTTTAAATTTATCATATCAGGGACAGTACATATTGATAAACATTTTAAGTAAATATGCCAAAGCAAGCTAGATGGCTGTTTTTCATCTGCAGTCCCTAGACAGATGGTAATGTCACCAAAAAGAATAAGAATAAAATATATGTCAATAACAATATATTTATTAAAAGTACTACAGGTATTAAGCTAAAATCAAATGTACATTAGAGTCACAAGGGTCCAACAATTAGACAAACACAAAAACATGAAACCATTCACAAAGCAATCCGCCAGCAGAGGGCAGCAAAAGCCTATTGACCATTTATTAGTTGGACCTTAAAGGATCAGAGAGCCGACACGGTCTATTTTTCAATAACAAGCTCAATTTATGTATTTTTTTAATCAAGAAATTGGCATTAGCTTGCATTTGAACTTTCATCAATTGTTTTGGAGAAATCAGTACAAAACTAAGTGTTCTGGAACGCCTACAATTAATGAGCAATTTGACCACACCCTCTCCCCTCCCTCCATGCCTTGTGTGACGTCACAACATCATTACATTTTGTCATTCAAAGTCATTGTAAATAACGTCGCTAATATTGTCAAAATAACAGGGATCAATCGGCTCCAATACATGTAGACATCTCTACTTAGGCCCACTTCAAAACGATTAGCCTTTCCATGTGTGACCAAAAAGAGCAAGAAATGAGCAGCCTACATGCAGCTGAGGTTCACTTGTCACATACGTCGTTTCATGTCATGTTGTAAGTCACCAAGATACTCAAACACATTGCGCGAGAAGCTTTTTCGTTAGCTGAATTGCTCATAGGTTGTTGTATGGATTACATTAAAGTGTTAGCTTGACTTACTTTTTCTCCGAAGTCCACCCCTGCGGTGCCTATCCAAAAATGAGGCATAAATGGCCATACTCGGCTGAAGGGATGGCCTCGATAGAAGTGAATATCATTCATTATTAATTATACAATTTTTGAAGGTAAATTAAGCAAATTTGCTATTTCAGAAGTGTGAGTCAAATTGTCAAATTTGGTGAAATGCATTAATCAGTACAGAAGAGTAAGAAGTAGCTCTCAGTTTTGAAAAAGCTATGTATTGTGTGCAATGTTTTTATAATTGTTAAAAAAAATACATGTTCGCTCTGCAGGTCGGCAGAAACATTCGTAGAAAATGGTGTCTGTGTAATTTTGTAATCACATGCTACAAGGTTTACATGAGAGCATATGCAAATTCTGCCAAAATAACTATCGGATCACCTGTGAACCATAAATAAGCAAGCTTTTTGAACGAAAACAGATTTTCAAAAATCAATGAAAACACATGATGAAATGAACTGAAATATAACACAAAGATATTTCGTTGGCCGAATCAAAAGCTCTTCGCATCTTCAGGGGGCTCGCCACCGTCCGTTGAGTCATTTCTACTCTCGCGAGATCTTGTCGCACTACACCACTGCTCTTGCGGTAATCTCGCGAGACGTCTAAGCGAGCTAGGTAAGTAGTGGCTCTTTCATACTAACTGGCATCTACCGACGATTACTAAATCCGGCAAAGTAAGTCCCAGCTGTTGATTATATGCCCACGTGTCGCGTGGCCGGTTTGTAGCGTGTGTTCGGCGTCACTCTTCGCCGTATTGGAGTCGTCGTAGACGGCCCTGTGACAGCAAGATGCCCGCGGAGCGGAGGAGGTGGATGAGAAGAGAGAGGATGAATGGAGGGATGGGGTGGAAAGAGACACTTGCTAGCACCGACAAGTCTCATCGATTCCGCTATTAAAACGGCAATCAACTTGATTTATCGTCGCATAATACGGCGCATAATTAGGACCTGTTCTTGCGGAGATAGCGAAATCAGCGGCGACTCGCTCAGCACAGCGTCGATACAAGCGCGAGCAACGTCAACGGGTTAATTTGCGACAAGTTAGCTGGAATGTTAACGATGGTAGCATCGATGGCTAACGTAGCTAACGTGGGTCACCCTGGCCGCATTCATATCATGTGACCCACCGATTTACCGAGGCCCATGCTGGCAACCACTTCGTGTGTGTGTGTGTGTGTTACATACTAACGACGGAGGGAACAACAGAACATTAAATCTTGGAGTAAAAGTGCGACGCGCCCCTTCAGGACCATGGACAGGGCTGTTAGTGGCTATATTTTAATTTATTTCTATGCGTAACCTTAGTTTATTTTTCCTGCAGGGTTAGTATTAATGCTCTATTTGGACAATAAATCCAAATGAATGATATCAATAGATTTTCACATGTTCAGAAAGGTATTGCGGCATTAGTGTCACGCCTGCTTCATAGTTCTAAGGATTAGAGTTCAAATCTCATTCTTCCCGTGCTCTGTGGATATTCTTCAAGGACTCTGGCTTCCTTCCAAATTACAAACACTTGCATGTAAGGTTCATTGAATATTCTAAATCAGTAGGTTTCAAGCTTTTTACATTAAGAACTTCCATGTGAATAATTAGCAAAAGTTAAGTCAAGTTATACCGAAATAATTAAAAAAACAAACTGTTTTTAAAGATTAAATGCAAATCTATTGTACTAAAACGTTAAATTGAATTTACTTCATTACATGATTCTTTCGTGTACCACTAGAGGGAGCCAACGTTACCACCAGTAGTAGACATATCGCACCTTAAAGCGGAAGTCAAACCAAACATATTTTTTTCAAGAATATGTTCCCAGCACGCCCACTAAACGTCATTCTGATTAATTTTGCGTTTGTGGAATATAAGTTAAGCAGCAAAATGGGAAGTCAACCCGAAGATATTTTTTAGGTTTTAATATGTTCTATGCAAGCCCACTAGTTGAAACAAGGCATTCTAATAAATATTGTGTTTGTGGAATAAGAGTAAATGCACTCGTTTTTAGCCATCTCTGGGGGCGGCCATTTTGTCTTCTGTCGAATGAAAATGACATCACAACTGCTCACAAAGACTAATCACGGTTTACCTGTTTTCTGAATCTTCTTCCGCAAGGAGTGGCTTGAACAAGAAATTTCAAATCGAATATATTCAATTGGATTTTATACAGAAAAAAGAAAAGCAAAAAACAATCAACAACACAGAAGCAAATATACGGGGCCAGTGTCGGTTCTTGCAGTGCCACCCCAACATGGCTGTTGGGCCACCACCCAAATCAGCTTAATGTAGGATCCTGCTAAATGGTTGTTTGACTATATGTGCCCTTCAATCGGCTGGCCACATGCCCAAAGTCACCTGGGATAGGCTTCAGAGCGCCCATAACCCCAATGAGGAAAAGCAATATAGAAAATGTCTGTATGGTATTAATAAACCACAGAAATCAACTCATTATTAAATCAATACCTTCCTGCCATTGGCAATTAAAACGGAGCATAAATATTTTTGTAAGGATGATTTTTTAAGACAGCTCTTGTGCTGGATATCACTTGATAGTGCCAGTGTATCAAATGTTGCAAATAGGCAGTTCAGGTCATTTCAAAGCAAGTTTTCCGATAGGAAATAAAGTAAAGTGAATTAAATCGTCTCTGGCTCAAACTGTCACCACCATTTAATAACTGCAAAGACAATGTTTAAAGTAACATTTGAACATTTATTATTATTTATTAAGTCCAGGGTGTGAGAAAATGAATGGATGTTATTCACAATGGGATTAATCTATGTTTTTGAGGAACAGCCTCATTCCCAACCCAACGGAGGTGTTTTAGCTTGTATCGTGGCTCAAATGGGCATTTTAAAATGTTAGGTTTTCAAGGCAGCCCTGAAAGAAAATAGGACATTCAGCGTTGGTTTATGAGGCTGTTTGAGAGAGGAAAAACAGAAAGAAGCTTCTGAACAGATTGCCCTGCAGCCTGGAGGCATGATGCTGACATGCCTCTCTTCCACTCACTGTGACCATCGCTGTGGGCGATGAGTGGAGCTTGTTGCGTGTGTTTCGTTGCGTGTGTGGAATGTTCAGAAACATGAGCGGAAAGTACACCTGCCTGACTGTTTGACGGGATCGCCATCTCTTTGTCTAAACACTTTCGCCGCTTACACAATTGAATGGGATGATATAAAATAATACATAACGATAATAAAGATAACTATGGTCATTTTTCATTGACATTGCCACAGGGGTAGTACCGGTATACCTTAGACAGTGGAACCTCCAAAGTGGAACAACCCAGAAGTCATACCATTGTCATTCAATGGTACAATGGACATTCAACTCACATCATCAAATCTTGTGAGACTAAAGCTCAGTGAGCATCTTAAGGATGACCTCCACGAGGTTATACATTTTTTTTCCTTGCCTTTTTTGTGTTTTTGATACCACCACAGAAACTGAGCTTGCCGTGACAGAGTAAAGCTTTGTGCTGCTCAATACCAGTGGCGTGCACAGACATTTTAGGGGGCAAGTTCTCCTGGGAAAAAAAAGGGCGCTTTTGCTCATATGGAATACCTTAAAGAAGTGTAAATTTAAAAAATAAATAAACATTATGCTACAATTAGTAAATAAATAGACCGATTAGTAACCAAACAGACCAAGGGTATGTGAATGAATAAGACTGAATGTTGTAATTACAAGAAGGGAAAAGGGTATTTTTCACAGGCAATTGACAGTTCCGAACATCTGGGCATTTCTGATATTTCCAAAATGCAATTCAATGCAAATGCTTTTTCTATTCCGGGAAAAAAACAAACGACCGACGACGTATTGTATTGCTTCTTCCTGTGACTAGCACACAAACCAGGCACATTGCAAGCCCACTAGTTGAAACTACTAATAGTTAATCCACTCGTTTTTAGCCGTCTCTGGGGGCGGCCATTTTGTCATTTCAATTTTGGATTTTGCTGCTTAACTCATATTCCACAAACATAATATTAATCAGAATGCCGTGTTTCAACTAGTGGGCCTGCTGGGAACATATTCATGAAAAAATATGTTTGGGTCGATTTCCTCTTCAAGGTATGTACAAAAAAAAAAATAAAGTCAATTAAGATTAAAGTACTTTTTTCCTTTGACTACGAAAAAGGCCTCACAGTGCCTAAGGCTCAGCTTGCAAATGTCACATGACCAAACCCAGGACACAGGTGATCCGTGACGGTCGTTACCTGAGCCCTTAGGCACTGTGATGTCATTCTGTCACTGACAGCATGGTAAAAAACAATTTCAACTGTCAGAGCCAAGAATATTAGCAAAAATTGGAAGTCAACCAGCATTACAGACTGGATTCAACTCTGAAAGTTCCTCTCTATTTTGCCAACCTCCCTCTCCTCTCCATTTGTGTGTCTCATTAGTTTGTGTAGGTGTATCTAACGCTGTGGTAAGTGAATGCACGTTTTGTTCTTTCATTTAGCCCTCTGAAGCGGATCCCTTGCTGGAGACGTTGCATAAAAGGCATCTAGAGTCGTTACGAAGCCTCTCTGAATCATGGGGAACATTTTTGGGAATCTGTTGAAGAGCCTCATCGGGAAGAAGGAAATGAGGATCCTGATGGTGGGCCTCGACGCTGCGGGAAAAACTACAATCCTCTACAAGCTCAAACTGGGGGAAATAGTCACCACAATCCCAACCATCGGTATGTGGAGCCTGTCCAAGAATAAGATCAACACACTTTTTCACAGAACCATTTGTCGTATGACCTCACGTGGCGCGCTTTGTTCTCAGGCTTTAATGTGGAGACGGTGGAGTACAAGAACATCAGCTTCACTGTGTGGGATGTGGGTGGGCAGGACAAGATCCGCCCCCTCTGGAGACATTACTTTCAAAACACACAGGGTGAGCTGAACAGAGCAGCACGGATCATCCCAAATGATTGAATCTATTTTATTTATGTTTTTCCTCTTTTATTCCCCCCCCCCCCCAGGTTTAATCTTTGTGGTGGACAGCAACGACAGAGAACGTGTTAATGAGGCGCGAGAGGAGCTGATGAGGATGCTGGCTGAGGACGAGCTGAGAGATGCAGTGCTCCTCGTGTTTGCCAATAAACAGGCAGGAAACACTCACTCACTTCCACTTGCACGGTTTAATGACGTCCAATACATGAGCTGTGTCAAAAATGTCTGCCTTTGCAACTATGCTCAGTTTTTGCCCACCGCTCACCACAATATTCTTAAAAAGTGGCCTCTACTCTAATAAAATCTAATCTCTCCAGTGAGTATGTGGATAAAACACATGTAGAACATGCAAACGCCACACAGGAAGGTCCGAGGCGAGAGTCAAACCCAAAACCTCTCGATTGTACATGCAAACCTGCTAAACACTAATCATTATTTTGTCTAAGAATGTAAATGATTTTGATTAACATGATTTGTGGGGAAATTACACAAACATACAGTATAGCATACAACATGATCAAATATTATGATAAAAATGCATTTATACAAATAAAGCACTATGAGATGCATTGGACTCTCTAGTACCAAAGAAGACCTTTGGGCACTATAACAAGCTCTAAATTAATAATAAACGGCACAACAGTCATTGATTTATTACAAACAATCCATGTTGGGTGCTGACCTTGAGTATGTAAAAAGGTTACACTGTAAAAGTGTACCTAATGATGTGTCCAGTAACTGTATTAAACATCTCATCCTTTAATGCTGCTGTTTGTATTTTTCAGTATTTCAGTCAAGTTAGGAATGAAGTCAGGGTAATGACTGCTAAGATTGCGCTTATTGACACCTGAGATGAGATAGTTTACAACTCTACTGGAATTTCCAAATTCAAATGTCGATATGAAAGTGGTACACACAACCCTAACTGGGATTTAAAACCCTCACTGGGAACCCTAACTAGGCTTGAAGACCCTCACTGGGTTGAAGACCCTCACTGGGAACCCTACCTGCACTTTAAAACACGAGCTGGTAACCCTAAAATCTGCTTCATAACTTTAGCTGTGAACCCTAACTGTCCCTTAAAACTCTAGATGGGAACCCTAACTCCCCTTTAAAACCCTCACTGGGAACCCTAACTGCATTTTAAAACTTTAGCTGGAACCCCAATGGTGCCTTAACATTTTCTCTGGGAACCCTAACTTCACTTTAAAACTCTAGCTGGGAACCCTATCTCCACTTTAAAAGCCTCACTGGGAACCTTAACTCTGCTTTAAAACCTTAGCTGGGAAAACTAACTGTGTTTTAAAACCCTAATTGGGCACCCTAACTTCACTTTAAAACTCTAGCTGGGAACCCTATCTCCACTTTAAAAGCCTCACTGGGAACCTTAACTCTGCTTTAAAACCTTAGGTGGGAAAACTAACTGTGTTTTAAAACCCTAATTGGGATCCCTAACTGTGTTTTAAAACTTTAGCTGGGAACCCCAATGGTGCCTTAACATTTTCTCTGGGAACCCTAACTGTGCTTTAAAACTCTAGTTGGGCACCCTAACTTCACTTTAAAACTCTAGCTGGGCACCCTAACTTCACTTTAAAACCCTAGTTGGGAACCCTAACTCAACTTTAAAAGGCTCACTGGGAACCCTAACTGTGCTTTAAAACTTTAGCTGGGAACCCTAATGGTGCTTTAACACTTTAGCTGGGAAACCTAACTTCACTTTAAACTACTCACTGAGAACCGAAACTGTGCTTTAAAACTTTAGCTGGGAACCCTAACTGGGCTTTAAAACTTTAGCAGGGAATCCTAACTGCTCTTTAAAATGCTAGTTGGAAACCCCGACTGGACTTTATAACTTTAGCGGGGAACCCTAACTGCAGTTTAAGACCCTTGCTGGAAATCCTGTTTTCTAAAACCATCGCTGGGAGCCCTAACTGTGCTTTAAAATCCTATCTGGGAACCTTACCTGGACTTTAAAACCCTAGTTGGGAACCCTAACTGTGTTCAGTACTCAACTAACATTTCCTAACTGATTCATACTATACAATGAAGAATGTGAAAATGTTTTGACAACCATTCTCTGGGCAATTGTCAAAGTTTTTTAGGACCTGGAACATATAGTATTAGTGACTGAGTAGCCGTCAAATGTAATTTAACGGATTGTACTGCGCTATGGAGGTTCCCAAGTATTTCGGATCAAGCCATAATAGATAGTTTCAGTAGATTGTTATGAGGTACTTTCAGGATAGAATAATCCACTTTCCCAACTGTTCCCTCTTCCAGGACTTGCCGAACGCCATGAACGCCGCCGAGATCACAGACAAGTTGGGGCTACACTCCCTGCGCCACCGTAATTGGTACATCCAGGCCACCTGCGCCACCAGCGGCGACGGCCTCTACGAGGGCCTTGATTGGCTGGCCAATCAGCTTAAGAACAAAAAGTAGGAAGACAGGAAACGTTCGGCAGCCACAACCGTGCAACTTTTTTTTTTTTTTTTTTTCTTCTTTCATTGGGGACTGAGGGCGCGGGATAGAAGAATTTGAAGGAGATTTTAGGCTTTTGTTTTCAGTCTGGCATTGTCTGAGCCCAGTTTCAACCACGCGCACACACGCGAACCATAAACAACCACTCTGGCATGTGCTTTTTTTTTTGTGTCCACCTCTTGTCTTTAGGTGCAGTGTACTGTTCTGTGTGTTTGTTCGGTCACGTGACTCCACCACAGCAGTGAGGTTGAGCCGTATTTGTTTTCTCGGTAAGGATCACGCTCATTCGTCTTGTTTCGCCTTTGCTTCACCTTGCGAGCTGACAAAGTCATGTTGGATGACAACCACTATGGGAATTTTATTTTATTTTATTTCCATCTTAAAGTCCATGTACTAGTCTGCGCGTTGTCCACACTCTTGTATGCCAATGTGCATACGTTTCAATGTCACTGACTGGTTTTCATTTTTTTAAAGAGGAATCATTTTTTAAAAAGCAAAAAGTGAATTACACTATTTTTTATGTTTATTTCTTTTTTTTTATTTCTACTGATGTAGCACCTTAACTTTCCCTTTGGGGGATCAATAATGGCTATCTTACAAGAAGTGTTTGTTATACTAGCAGGACAAATACATATTACTAGTAAGCCAAAACTGTGTACTAGTGGACAACTGTGCGATACTTCACTGTAAAAAAAACACAACTCGTATTTTTTTGGAGCTAAAACAAAAGTTAAAGGGGCAGTCAACCCAAACATTTTTTCTCAAGAATATGTTCTATGCAGGCCCACCAGTTGAAACAAGGCATTCTAATTAATATTGCATTGATGGAATATGAGCTTAAGCAGCAAAATCCACCTTTTTTTTTTTTTTAGCCATCTCAGTCCATCTATTTTGTCACTTCTGTTGACAAAAAATGACATCACAGTCTAATGTGATGTAATGTGATAAACATCTAATGCTTCGCTCATACTAATAGTACGCAGATGCCAACTAATGCACGGTTTTACTTCACTAGTGACATGTAGTTGTACTACTAGTATACCAAAAGTGTCCTACTAGCGTGCAGTAATGTATTAAAACATGGAAAAAAACGTTACTAGTATGAGACAGTTACTTCACATTCTGTTTGTGCGCTGAATTTGACTAGTGAGTGAGGACAGAGAGCATATGAGTACATGGACCCCAAGCTAAGCTAATTTATCATCACTCCTTTCTTAGTTGTGTGTATTCAATGTGGTACAAGACGAACACGTTGTCGTCACACAAGGCCTTTTTTGGCGGGAACGCTGAAAAACACTCCTTGTATCAAAATGAGTTGTCATTCTTGTTCGTCTGATCGGTGGGATGTTTCTGTCATTTCAACCTCATAACTGTGTTTACTGAATGTGAATATTCTGTGTGGCTGTAGAAAAGGCAGCTGCGTACAGTATACTGTATTTATTTTACACCAAGTCATTTATTTAAGTGATGCGACAGTGCAGAAAAGAAAGCAGGGTAAAGCTGATCAAAACGTGGGCACAAGCAAACGAGTCGACTGACTTGCGCCTCGCAATCTGAAATGATTTTGTCTGCGCCGTACATGACAACAATTATACTGTAAATGTATCCGTGCATCTATTCTATGTTCAACCATGTGTTTGATCATTTGGGTCTCGTGGCCTTATAGTGGCGGCTAAAGTTGATTTGATCTTTTGCTTCTGAATATTTATCAGGAATAATGTATTGATTATTTCCCTCTCTTATGCTGTCAAAACAGGTCTGTGCACTGTAGTTTGAGATGATATAGGCCAAGGTTTGTCTTGCTGTAGCTTCTGTTTTGCCTGTATACTTGATCCATATTTAGTGGTAGGTCATATTTGTATGGGTGATGGGGCGGGGGTGGGATGGGATATTAAAAAAAAAAAAAAAAAAGAAAAAAAAATCTTAACACGTGACCACGTCAGTAAAATGAATGGAAAAAGTGGACAACCCCGGTATTCATTCTGTACCATTCTAGTTACACACGTAGACGGCCATGTTTCAGTGCAGAATGCATGGAGACCAGACATCTACAGTATGTGATGATCACTTCCTGCTGTATCACAAATAAATCCATTTTCTGTAGGACCAGTCTCATCAGCTTTGACTCATGTTACTTTGGCAACTGACGTGTATACTGGACTGGACCGCATCTTATAAGAGCCACTACAATACTGTACTGTCTTTACGATTACAGTATATTAATGGTCAGTTTTGACCAGAGGTGGGAGTAAGTCACAAGTAAGTCTCGAGCAAGCTAAACAAAGGTTGGCTTACCTCTCTGTGGGTTTTGTAATAATGACGAATGAAGTTAGATGTTGTTGTTGTGTCTTCATCCCGTGAGGTGACAACCATGCGTTTTTTTCATCCTATTTTTGTCAACGTTAATTCAAATTAGTTACCCTCGGAGTTGCTCCGATGCTGTTGGTGCCTACGTTGTCACACTAACAACACATCACACTAACAAGGCGCGAAAGAACAAAAAACCCTCTTCTTTCTTTCTTTCTCTTTCTCTTTCTTTCTTTCTTTCTTTCTTTCTTTTGTAGAAAGGCAAACTCTGTTCAAATGGATATTTAAAATATAAACAGGATGACTTATCAAGTCATGAGGTCCAAGTCTAAGGCTAGGTTCACACCGCAGGTCTTAATGCTCAATTCAGATTTTTTGAAAAAATCAGATTTTTGGGTGTAAGTGTTCATATTACATTATAAATGCGACCTCGGTCTTGTCTGCTGTATGCACACATGTGTCGCAGAAGAGAAGAGATGACGTCACTCCCGAGTACCGACGTTGTTTTTGTGAAATATGCTCCAGCATGTCGGGGAATATATACAGTGAAGCGATTAGGTATAGGAGGTAGAAATAAATACAATATTTGGGAGAAATCATGAGGCTATGCTTTAATATCTCATTTCGTGGAGACCTTACTAACGATGACGTCATGTCGTAACCGCGTAAAAAAATGAATCGACCATGGCTGAATTACTACGATCGCCATTTACGTACACTTTATGGTTCATGTTTCAAGTGGGATTAAATTAAAGTGAAATATAAAGTTAATGGTGTTACTCAAAACAACTTTGCAGATTTGATCCCCCTGCTGCCAGCACTTTCCCTCTGCCTGCGCCGAGCGCATTTTGGGCTCCGGATGATGTCAATGTCGGATATATGCGACCTGGCCGTTCAGACCACGGCCGCATTGAAAAAAATTCGGATAGGTATCTGATCTAGGACCACATATGAAAGCGACCCAGGTCGCATTTGAAAAAATCGGGCTTGAGCTGTTCAGACTGTCATAAAAAAACAGATACAGGTTGCATATGGGCAAAAAAAAATCAGATCTGGTTCGCATTTGCCTGCTGTGTGAACCTAGCCTAAGTCAAGTCGAGTCACTTAATAAGGAACGCTAATGTGACCTGTATCTGACTTTTCTGGCTCACCTGTTTTCTGAATCTGAGTCGTGATTGGTCGTTGTGAGCCGTTGTGATGTCATTTTAAGTCAACAGAAGACAAAATGGCCACCCCCGGGGATGGCTAAAAACAAGTGGATTAACACATATTCCACAAACGCAATATTTATCAGAATGCCCTGTTTCAACTATAGTGGGCTTGCATAGAACATATTCTTAAAAATAAAATGTTTGCGTTGTCTTCCTCTTTAAGTATGTAAGTAATATTTGTATGGGGACCATATATTAAATAGATTTTTTGGACTGGGAGATGGAACAGGGGCTTGCTCCGTACACTCCGAGCATTGACCTGGTATTGCAGTATCTCCAGGAACGGTGCACCTTCATTGCTGGTTAAAATTAATTATAATGTTGGGATTGAAAATGCTAAGTGTCCTACGATCAGGTTGACATGTGGCAATCAATATTGATGATTACGGAAAATTTAAATGCAGTATTATAATAATAAGCCTTGTAATGTTGTTAAGTTTGCATTGTCACTATAGAAGGATATATGGTTTACCGGTAGTTGGCTTTGTAAAAAAATGAAATAACCCGCCCCGCGATAGAAAAACAATTTTCATTATCCAGTGTGTATGTGTTGACGTGTGTCGCAGATGAGCCCGTGACTGAAGATGCTGTGTGTGCTCAAGACCATGGCCTGATGAGTAGGACAACTCATACTTACTTGGCAGGGGATTTAGCATGATCAAGAAGGTGGTTCGCCCAGGGTGAGGCTGTGCTGACCCCTGCGAATTCCCCAAATATGGGAATCTCGACTGCATAATATCTAGAGGGTGACTGCGTTCGCGGTCTCCCCTGATGAGCTTGTGAATGTTAATTTATGACTGCAATTTCTATGCTTACAGTTCTGACCAGTTTAATATCTGATGTGTTTACTATCTGGGACCATATATTAAATTAATTTTTGGAACTGGGAGATGGAATAGGGGCTTTCTCCGTCCGCTCCACGCATCGACCTGGTATTGCAGTATCTCCAGTAACACTGCACCCCCTCTGCTGGTTAAAAATTAAATATAACATTGGGATTGAAAATAGCGTTGTACAATCATGTCAGCATGTGGCAATCAATATTAATATTTACAGACATTTGAAGATTCTAGTAAGAAACCTTGTAATATAAAGTTTTCATCGTCACCGCGGAAGGGTGTGGTTTACTTGTTGTCTACCACTAGATGGCCACATTGGATAAGCCCACTGGATGCCAAAATGAAGCACCCACCTTCTCTGTCCCCATGCAGGAGAAATCATCTGTGGGAAACCCCCAACGTAGAGGCACGTGGAGATATATAAAGGCTTGAGTAATTACGCCACGGCCCTCAGCTTCCTGTTCATATGACCTCCTCCTCACCAGTCAATCCACACAAGTCTGCAAGTAAACCTTTTATTTGATTTGTGATTGGGATTCTGTGTCTATTATAGGGTGTTCTAAAAGTCACTATACACCTTCTTTTTTCTATCTTCTTTCAATTATCATTCAGGCAGACGTGGCAGCTATAGTGACTTTTGGTACACCTTTTATAATACTATAAGAATAATGAAAGTCAGCCATTATTAATCAAAATGTAAAGTGATCTGCTTTATTTCATTTGGAGTCATCCAAGGGGGAAACGTCACTTTTCT
Organism: Filicampus tigris; assembly: GCF_054856515.1. NCBI lineage: Eukaryota > Metazoa > Chordata > Actinopteri > Syngnathiformes > Syngnathidae > Filicampus > Filicampus tigris. The sequence continues at coordinate 12,494,332 of NC_141225.1, read as the reverse complement.
TAAGAAATAGAAACATCTCGGGACATAGAGACACATTTTTTTTTTTCCCTTACAAGACAATAACATGGATGGCTCCGTGTGAGTCATAATCAGCCGCAACGCCAAAAAGTTACAACATGCACGAACGATAGAACATTTATACAGAAACGACGGCATAGAAAGTCAACAGGTAGAAATGTTTTTGTTTGTTTGTGTGTTTTGTACAAAACAGACCAAGCTGGGGACCTACGAACAACATTGTATAAGAGCTTTTCCTTTATCTTTTGTCTATTCCCTGGTGAAATTTACAAAGACCGATGGCTTAGGCAAGGTTGGGGTCAATTCCACTGAGAGTTTAAAATGTAGAAAAATATATATATTTTTCATAATTTGTTCTAGTTGTTCATTGGCCTCATAGTCATATACCATTGTGTTCTCCTCTATAAACATGCCCTGAATGGACCCCAACCCTGTGATACAGCGATAGAGGGACTTTAGAATGCTTCTATTCTGTGGGTCAGGTTCCTCATGGCAATACAGCAAAAACCTGCATCCCTTTATGTCTAGCAGCTAATGCCACAATCAAACTATTCAGAGTGTCAGAATCTAAAAAAAACCAATCATAAAATAAAACACATTTACAATTCGGCAGGGGGCATCTTGTTGGAACGTTTGGATAATCTGTGCTCTTCATTTTTGCTATAAAATGTCGATAAAAAGTCACATGGTTTTGTTTTCTGATTTGGAGTTCACCCAAGGGGTGACATTTCGAGGCTACGAATGGTGTGCTCCATTACCTGCGTACTTACTGTTTTTCATTTGCCTGTTTTATATATATATATATATATATATATATATATATATATATATATATATATATATATGTATATATATATATACATATATATATATATATATATATATACATATATATATGGCCTACAAGTGTTTTTCATACAAAATATTTTAATTATGACTTTACTACTGCATCCGTCGTAAACCGAGGACCACTGAGGTATGCTGTTATAGTATCGCCAAATACAGAAAAGTGTCTATAAAAGTGTAATAATAAAAAAAAAAAAAAATCATATCACAGTATCACAGTCTAGGTATCAATTTTTTCCCCACTCATCCATACTGGTGTCACGAATGACCAGGACAAAAACCTTGGGATTGTGTACCCAAATGCACCGAAATGAATAGAAAGCTAATAAATAAGATTCAATAAAAATGAATAAAAACAATACATACAATGAATAAATTGAAATACATAGACAACATATTTTAGGGGTCCTTGAAGTGTGTTGCACTCATGTTATTTAACAGCAAATAGTGAACAATGCTAAACATTTTATTGGGTACCCAACTAAAATCATGTCTGAAAGATTGCCCGTCCATATTGTGTTGTATTTGTAATGCGCAATTATGGTGAACAAATCTCGACTATGGTGTTTCCTGTCTAGTCATGGAATATTGATTGTCATCATACTTGAAATATTTCAGCCAAAATGCTCCCTGACAGCCTTTTCTGAAAGTCCAAACGACTGGACAGATGATGAGAGGTGACAGCTTGTACTGTACTGACCTTTAATTGCAGAAGAAACATTTTTTTTCTTCCCCATTTTATCGATTACTGGTAATATTGATGATGATGTCACTCATAACTGGCAATCAGCAGGTTATTACTGACCTAATTATGTGTGACATATATCTGTCAATGAGATTTATGTGGCAGAGTTTGACGATGGGGGACGACATGTTCGGCATACATTCAATTTTCCTAATTGTGTTTCTCGAGCAAAATCCAATTAAAGGTCCATTCAGCACTGCTGAGCTGAATGTTGAGAGTACAATGCCACCAGAAGTCAATTGGAAATGTTTATCTTGTCATTTTTTCCCCCCGCTTTTTGTACAATTACCTCCTTATCAAATGTTGTTGGAATAATTAATAAGACTAAAAGAAAAGTCATCCTTAGTAAAATATAATAACTACGCTTAAATATGTGTAAAGAATACTTTGAGTATTCTAAGTAAAGTATTCTGTGATATCTTTGGGGCGTGTGGGCGGCTTCTCGGTAGTTCACACACAGAATGGAGGCTTCCCCTGACATGCATACATTCATTTGGGAATTTTTTTTCTATTAAGCGTCACACTCTCCCTCGCACACACCCTCATTGCAATTCCGTTCACACTCTGGCTTCTCTGGCTACAACGCAAAACACAATATGAAATCAGGGTTTGTGACTCCAAAGCAAAGGAACGAATGACAGCCACTCATGAACCTTGTGCCGACCTATCACATACAGTATACAAGTATGATTGACTACACCCTTGTCCCTGCAGGTCTAACTAGAATCTGTTAGCTCCAAATTCAGTATTGTTATGCTTTTCTTTCACGGTTTTGGCTCAATCCACATACCTTCGCTTGTTTCTTTTAAAGGGCTTTCAAAGGCAAGTATGTCACATCTCAACTGAGATGAACAAAGACCGTTTCCTCCATATGAGTTAGACATTAAAGTGCATGTGTATTCTTCTAATAATAAATATTTATATTCCCTTAAATGTTGCTGTGTTATGCAGGTAACAAAAAAAAAAAATGTCACATATCGGCAATGTGCTACAAAGAGGTCATAAACATGTCAATGGGCAAGGTCGTGGCATCCTTATAACGCCGCATCCGTGAGTCATGAGTATGGGTGGTGAACGGTGGTCATGCCAACGTGTGACTGCCATGCATAACTGCCATTCCCACGTGCCTCTGTGCACTCTTGTATATGTTGCATGCAGTTAGACCTTCGTAACCCAATTAAAAAACTCAGCAATGGTAACTGTCACCATGGCAACCAGGCATTTCGATACCGCATATATTGAAGGTAAGCTGCGTGCATCTTCCGTGGGTTTCAATTCCGACTTGTATACAGTTCCTTTATATACAGAATGACTTTGTTACATGGGAGAATTAAGCAATAAAGCAGCAACAGTCCCCCCTCAATATTATATTAACTTTTATTTAGTCAAACCAGTCTCTTTGGTTGCTTTTCTGTTGGACAAAATAAGGCCAATGCATATTGAACATTTGCTACTAAAATCTTAAATTAGTGGGGGGAAATGCTTCAAATTGTTATTATAAAATGACGGATTGTTGAGCTGATTACTATTCACGGTTTTACATTTTTTTATACTGATATACGGTTGGTTGAATGTACTGTATGTATTCACTGGCTACAACATTAGACACAACATTTGTTGATATTAGTACAAGAGCTGTATGATCCTATTTCTTCCTTAATAGTAGTGCTTAGTTTTGATTGAGGTAATGCTTTACAAGATGTTTCTTCTTGCTGTTGTAGTTTGCAGTGTTTTTGAACAGCATCGTAAGACACACAAAGCGATTACGTGCCACACCGACAGGTGTGCCGCAGCGGGCAAACTGTGACGCTGTACTGGGTTTTGAGGCTCCACATACAATATATCATACTGCACTATATGTCGTTGAACCACAAAAATGGCATGATTGTCATGATAGCCACAAAGAGAGAAAACGGGTGATAACCTGGTAGGATATATTCCAGCCGCTGGAGGCTGAAACGTGGAGGGAATTCTGTAAACTTGGTGATTTTTTTTTTTTTTAATCATTCAAACTTGACAGGGTCATTGACAACACTCTTTTCTGTGGTGTGTCAAATTTACAAGACATTAATTTCCCACTTTAAAGCGGAAGTCAACCCTAACATATTTTTTTCAAGAATATGTTCCCAGCAGGCCCACTAGTTGAAACACGGCTTTCATATTAATTTGTGGAATATAAATTAAGCAGCAAAATGCACTCGTTTTTAGCCATCTCAGGGGGCGGCCATTTTGTCTTCTGTCGACTGAAAATGACATCACAACTGCTCACAACGACCAATCACGGCTGACCTGTTTTCTGAATCTGAGCCGTGATTGGTCGTCGTGAGCAGTTGTGATGTCATTTTCAGGCGACAGAAGACAAAATGGCCGCCCCTGGAGATGGCTAAAAACGAGTGGATTAACACTTATTCCACAAATGCAAAATTAATCAAAATGCCGTGTTTCAACTAGTGGGCCTGCTGGGAACATATTCTTGAAGAAAATATGTTTGGGTTGACTTCCGCTTTAAAGTGACTTGAAGTTCTTTCTAATATTTTATAACCAATATTGTAAAACCGGCCTTTACAAACTACAACCACAATGTAAGACAGTAAATTAACTGAATACCTCTATGACTGTACCAATCAAAACTGACGCATTACAGTACATACAGCACTTATATTGGGTCTTATTAAATTGTGTATGTGTGCCTAATTAAATAGCCTGTGAGTGTACATTATGTTTGGTTCTTACACAGTAGTTGCCCATAAAAAAAAACTCGACTTTCATCCATTATAAATGACACAGAGATGTACGGGTAATATTAACCACCGGCAAGATGTACTGTAAGTGTGATCCATCCTCCTCAAACGTCATGTGACAAAATACTGCGGATGATGGGCCGTAACCTCTAATATCGGAAGCCTCTGTTCCACGACGTTGATCCTTGTCGTGAGATTACTTGTCACGTATGATTAGGACAAAGCAGACAACATATAGCCAATATCGAAGGTATTTCATCCGTATAAAAAAATAAATCAAATCGGACAATCTTTGAGGTGTGTGTACATGAATTACCATTGGATCATCCATCAGCAGTCATCCTCACGTGCACACGCGCAAATGCAGACATGCACGCTCCCAACAATTGCAAATGACTAAGGCCAGGTATGGGAATGGAGGGCATGATGAAGCTCATAGGTTTTTAGGTCCTCTCCTTGTAGCTCCAAGACTATGAAACTAGTTCTGCTTGGACTGTTCTTACTGGAGAATGTCGCGATAACCGTCAGCCTCAACACCATACAGAACCCAGTTTGATTTTCTCAAAACGACTCATAGGATCGCTGAACAGACCTGCTGGCTACATTGGGGTGCTTCTTTGCGTGGAATACTACCTCTTGATTGGAATGAATCGAAAGAGGGGCAGTGAAATTGTTTCTCCCCGGACCCGAGTAATCGGCCCTCGCGTTCTCCCTGAGCCCATGGTCCAATGGCATGCTCGGGTGATTTGTAAAACGTTTAAACTTTGTAACCCTTCTTTGTCTGTCTGGCTTGTTGAGTGTTTGGTGTCTCTGTCACAAGCACTCCTGCTCTGGTTTATGCTTTATACTTACATACTCATACCTCAGTGGCTTTGGTCCAAAGTATTTTGACGCCCCCTTTCCCCCTTTTGTCTACGTCCTATCTCTGGACCGACGTGATTCTCGTGAGGAACCCCGTAAATTCCTTCCCGGGGGAATAGACAGTTTTGTCCCAGCATTTTCTGAGCTGCTTCCAAATGGTTGGTGGCTCTCTGGTAGTTGATGTTGATGCTGCGTTTGGGGCTGGAGCCGCTCAGCAGGCGATCTGTGGGGCTAGCGTCGGAAATGTCACGCAAGTGTTCATCGTCATCGGTGTCGGCGTCAATGTATTTACTGATAGAAGAGTCGTGGAAGGTGAAGACGGTCGGGGCCAGGGTGGCGCTTTCTGGGGACTTTGGCGGCGTCCGGCTGCTGGCCGTGGTGTAGACGGAAACTTCGGGGCTCAGCAGAGAGTGGTCGGATAGGATGGAGCTGTCGGAGAGTGGCGACGGTCCGGGCTCCTTCTCATTGCGACAGCCTCCTTTGGAGAAAAGGCTTTTTGAGGCATTGCCAGGGAATAAGAATCTCCTTGCATTTTCTGAGCATGACGGTTTGGGGACGGTGATGGGAGTCAACATTGGTGCGCGGGTGCTTTGCTGGCCTGGTTTTGCCAGAGAGTGCTGGGGAAGAGCTATAGCTGGATTATGTGAGAACCGGTTGCTTTCGCTGTGGCAAAGGTCCATTGCTGTACTCTGAGGGAAGCGTGGATTCTCCTGGAAGTCTGTAGCACAACTGATGTAGCTGTCAATGCTGGACAAACTTTTCATGTCACCTACACCGTCTGCGGTTTCCAGCATTGGTGGACCATGATCCTGTATGGCTCCCAGCTCTATCTCGTCCCTTTGCTTGCCAACCCTGGAACCTTTAGCGTTGAGGTTCGGTTGTGACTGGGTCTTGGCCATTTGGGTGTACATCTCCTCCAACTTCTGAACGTTCAACTTTTGGGGGCTGCTGTTTCGGCCCTTGTTTGGAGATCCTAAGTCCTGGACATTGAAAGAACGGTTGGAACTCGTTTCCGAAACGGCTCTCTTGGGAGTCCATTTCCAACGGCTCGGTGAGAGGTGGTTATCATGAGGCCTCTCATTCTTTTCCACCACCACATCCATCAGTTCTGCACTACGGGCAAAAGCCTCCTTCAAGTTCATGGAAACAATGCTACCATTTCTCTTTGCCCTCTCCAGGGCCTCTCTACGTTTAAGTGCTTTTTCCTGTCTTTTTTGCTCCTTGTAGAATTCTGAGAAGTTGTTTACAATAATGGGAATAGGGAGAGCTATTACCAGTACTCCTGCTATGCAGCATAAACCCCCAACTATCTTTCCAAGCAGAGTTTTAGGGTAGATGTCTCCATAGCCTACTGTGGTCATTGTTATAGTTGCCCACCAGAAAGAAGCTGGAATGCTTTTAAACTTTGTGTCCTCCTCATCCTTCTCGGCAAAGAACACCAAACTGGAGAAGATCATGATACCCATGGCAAGAAAAAGAATGAGTAGTCCCAGCTCGTTGTAGCTTCTCCTAAGGGTGAAGCCGAGAGACTGAAGTCCGGTGGAGTGACGGGCAAGCTTGAGAATGCGTAGGATTCGCATGATCCGGAAAATCTGAACCACACGCCGCACGTTCTGAAATTGCAGTACGCTCTTGTTCGATTCCGTCAGGAAGATGGTGACGTAGTATGGCAGGATGGCCAGTAGGTCGATGACGTTCAGGGGACCCTTGAAGAACTTCCACTTGTTGGGAGAAGAGAGGAAGCGGAGCAGGTACTCCATGGTGAACCAAGCAATGCACACTGCTTCCACGTGGGCCAGCTGTGGGTTGTCGGTGGACTGGCCGAACTCATCTGTGTCCTGCAGCTCTGGTAGCGTGTTGAGAGACAATGCGATGGTGGATAACACGATGAAGAGGATGGAGATGATAGCCAGGATCTGAAAGGCAAATTGAAATAGTTTAATAAACTGGAATTGTTGTAGCCTTGCTTACTGTAAGTACATTGACTACTACAGTGACTACTGCTGAATAAGTGTACCATTGGCTGTGAATTAAAGGGTACCGCCGATGGCAGATTACGAGGTATTGATGGGGAAAAGTAGCAATATTGTAAAGTTTGGTGTAAAGATCTGTATCAATATTGTAAACATCTGGTGTTCCCATCTTCGTGTCTAATCTTGTATTTGCCAAAACAGCATGTCCGCAATCCCCCTGTTAATCTTGATGCAAGGCGCAAAGGTAGGGAAGGATGTGACGTCACGTCATTGAGTGGGTCTTCCCTTGCGGCCACCAGTTGGTATTGAGTGATACGCCAAATTGATGTTGTTGTCATGTTGTCGTTGAAAGAAGGGAGTATTTGGAGGAAAGTCAAGAAAAAATGGGCCAACAGAGCTATATCTTTGAGCAAGAAAGGTCCTCAGATTCAGAATCCAGTAATGAAAATGGCGAGACTGACTCATTTCCAATACTTTGTAAAAACAGAGAGGTTTAATTTAAGAATTTAAGGACAGAAGTGCTTTTTGAAAGGACGAGGATGGACGGTGTCGGAGGTTGATTATTTTAGTGAATCAGGACGGAAGGACAAGGACGGAAGGGTACCCATCCCAGGTCGTGGACGAAGGACGGAGGGCAGGCCGGCAAAAAAGGGTAAAGTGCCCATCTCTGACAACCAATGCAACCAAAATTCGTTTGGGTGCAATTTTTCTTGATAAACCATATTTACTTTTTCATCCAATTTCTGTATGAATGCTTAAAAAAAATCACATCAAATCTTAATATCCTCCACCATGTCTCCTTACTTTTGATGAAATCACACCTATTAGTCATTGGGAAAGACAAATTGCAAGCACATGAGTTAGGGCTTCCTTCTATGTTGTCTGAAGGAAATGAAGGCTGCGGTTGTGAAGAGGGTGAGTGACAGCTCAGGCTTTGACGACAGCCTAATAATTTGTCCACTCCCACGAGCCCAAGTGGCCACAGTCAAATGGTTTAAGAGGCAACCTTATCTACGACCAATCAGAGCAGGAGGAAACTGTTGCCATAGCACCGTGGCAGACAAGAATAATGATCCTATCTGTTTATTTGCTCCTGTCTGTACTCCTCTTTTCCTCCTGCTCCTCTTCCTTTTCCCTTGGAGGAAAATTGGTTTGGGTCCAAAACGTTGAGGAGCAGTTGAGGTGCTGGAGTGAAGCTGTGACTTGCAGAATATAGTGAAATGAGCGCCGGTCCAAGATTTGAATTATAAGAAATAAATACATATAAAAGTAGTTTATGTTGGTAATGAGTGTAGAATTTTAAGGCAGGGCACTGAGAATAAATCTATTAACTTGAATATTGTGGAAAGCCTCATTTCAGAGGATCAATTATGAAAAATTTAAATCATGAAATATTTCATTCTGCGAGTTTATAAATGTATCATTTTTTTATGATTGTAAGCTTAGCCAACAAACCCAATATCAAGAAATTTGAATATTACGTATCATCATTATAGGGAGGAATTGGTTTCGTGAAATGTTTGACTCTTTTTAACGAAACTGTATAATATTAGTTTAACTGATACCAAAATAGATTTTTCTATTATATTCTTTTTGAGATTCACAACTCTAGCGCATATAAAATGTTTACACATCCCTGTACAAATACCAGGTTTTTACATATAAAACAAATAAGAACATAATTTAAAACACTTTTTTTTCCCCCGCCATTAGTATGACCTATAATCTGTGCAACTCTGCTGCGTTTGTTAAAAAAAACGTTTTGATAGAGAAATCAAAATAAACAACTGAGATTATGTGCACTTTAAACGGTGGCGGTTGTGTGCTGACTCCCATTTAACACAAGTTTGATTTTGATTGGTTCATTCTGAACACAGCCACATCCCCTTCTATAAGACAGTGTGCACTCTTGTGCAACCACAATATTTCAGTAGTAGCAGTAGTACTACTTCCCCTTTCGATTAAAAAAATAAATAAAATAAAAACAGAAATAGTTGTGCACGATATAGGTCACATTAATGGTACAAAACATACCAATGATTTATCCTGGTCACTCTATCACTAAAATCATTTGAATGAGGTGTGTAGGCTTTTTACATCCACTGTATGAATTTGAAAAAAAAACATGAAAAAACATGAAAAAAACAAACGCAAGAAGTGGTTCTCCTGATTAAATAAATTAAAAACAGTTCCTGGCCCTCTTATTTTGCAAACATCTAGTGCTAATTTTTGGTTGTAAATTAACCGTCCACAGTATTGACCTTATAGCTAAAGGCGCTAATCACATTCACCAAGATGCTGCATGCAGCACATTTGTAATGATCCAGAGAAAGAATAGAATTACGCTCCTAACAAATACCTCATTTAAATCTGTGGAGGATTGTCACTATGATGGGACAGGATTAAAAAAATGGCTGAGGTAATGGGCTTGCGATGCTATAAAAAGGTCACTAATGAAGACACACCGGCGCCGCTGTGTAAGATTATGGTTATGAAGAGTGAAGTTCCACTCGCAAACCCTGCACATTTCCCACTGGCCTGTGTCCCCGCGGTGACTGCACACTGCCTGCCTGTCGTTATCTCCCGGCCTCCTTCCTTCCTTCCTGGCAGCTTTATTGTCATTGGCCGCTAATTTCATCAAAGCATTGCGCTATATATCATCCCGCTAAAAAGGCAAAGACATGCATGTCGAGGAAACAGGCCTGAACAGAGCAGCAGACAAAGTTGCAACCACATCAACCAAATTACTGACTATTTATAGGATCCCCGGTGGACTGACGTTAGAATAAAATATGCTATTAATGGCCGTGTATTATTGTTTCATGTACGCAAATGATATTTGACACTCAAATGTATTTTTGGTGGCTTTGGAAAAAAAAATCTGAAGCAGATATTTATATCCAGGGGAGAGAGAGAGAGAGCAGACTGACAGGAAATCCCACTAGAGACCTGACACATCACACCATAGAGTGTCTCATCTCGTGTGGCTCAGGAGACAAAAAAAAATTACCTTTTTAAGCCAAAAAAAAAAAAAAAGACAAGGTGACACCAGACCTCATTAGGCTGCTCCACCACCCAAAAGGGATTTTACTTCCTTTAAGACCTTGTAAAGTTAATTCAGAGATTTGTTTCTACATACATTACACATGTTGGAAGATAATTGCTGTAAACTTCCACAAGACAACTGCTGTACTTTATGTAGTACTCTCTGTGGAAGAGAACCTTGTTGTCAGGGGTAAAAAAGTCCAGTAATGACATAGCAGGTGTACAGTCATCCTTCGGTGTGTCGCAGTTCACTTACTGTTGAGTGCATCACCGTTATTTTTTTTCTTTTTAATTATTATTGTACAATACAGTACAGTACAGTGGCTAATGCTATAGCCATGGAAATATCTGGCAAAAGTATTTCATATATTCACTTCCAGGTCACTCAAAAGAGCAGGCCAGCCTTTTAAAGGCGTATACACATTCACAGTCATAGTTGCTGTGGTGGACGATATGTGGATGGCAACCTCAAGTGGACGTGATAGTGATTGAGAGAGGAGACACTGGCTTGATTTTTTTCCCCCCTGATTTTTCAGCCTCTTTTGATGTTCTTTTTAGCTTTCAAATATGGCAGGGTTTTTAACAGTCCTCTCTCTGGTGTGTCAAATGTTCCCTTATTTTCTTATTTACAGGGATTTAAGGCACCAGAGTTCAATGCAATTGGCCTAATTGTTGTGTGCTATGTTGATTTGTTTGTGAACTGTCACATCTCTTGGGCCATGTACCCTTAAAAGTCAATCGGATTCTTGCTAATGGAACATTAATACTTAAGTCCGCACCGTGGGCTATTTGCAACCTACTGTCCTATTTTTAGTAGCCTGCGGCATACTGTATGCTAAAATTAACATTTGACATGGCCCGTGACACCCAATTAAAAGGAGTGTGGGGGTCAATGTGAATAGTGGGGATGTGGGGCGGAGCCAGAACGTGGCTTATGGGTGGGCCTAGAAAAATCAGGGTGGGCCTGAATATTTCTCTCACTGAGCACAATCCTCCTTTCCCGACACATCGTATATTCAAATGAAATGACAAACTGAATAATATGAAGTTCAGATCTTCCTTAGACAACCACAATTATGCCATGCTTAATGGTATAAAAATAATGAATACAATAACCAAATAAAGCAAACAATGAAACACAAATTTAAAAAATGAATAAGTTACTAAAAAGTATATAAGGATATATTCATAAATCTCACTGGGTGAGTAGTCTGTCTATCTGGATGGGCCTGTGCACACCTAGGCCCACCCAAGACTACGCCCCTGGTGAGGTCCTTGTTTTTATTCTAAATGTGCAGTTCTTCTCAGTGCAGGGGGGGGCTTTGCTCCAGAGGAATACAGGGCCCAAATCACCCCAATGTCCTGAAAAAGCCTCAGCTTTTTGCCTTATCACCTTTAACAAAAATCTATAATCGTTTCTAAAATAGATACATATAAACACTATATAATTGGGTGATTGATTGGTTTTCTTATCCAGCCATCCATTATGTTTAAGTAAATTAAAGGTGACAAATGCTGAAGCGGCCCTTGCATCCTTGGACTTTTCTATAGGCTTCCCTCGGAGGAAAATGTTAGGATAGAAGATGCAGTGTACTGATTGAACCATCCTTCCATTCATTTTCTACAATGCTTGTCCTCATTATGGTTGCAGGTAATTGAAGCCTATCCCAGCAGACTTCGGAGAAGAAGCGGGGTACAGCTTGAGCTGGTTGCCAGTCAATCACAGGGCACAAATTAAAAACAACCGTTTACACTCTCATGTATACCGACGGGCAATTCACAGTCTTCAATTAACTGTGGCAGACGTGTTAACCAATAGACCACCATGCTGCTCCTTTCTGATTTAGCCTATGATTCAAAGTCAATAGTCTTTTTCCACGGATAATATAAAACAATGATCCCAATGTGTTGCGGTGTGATTTCCCTCATCTAACAAACCTAACATTTGCATTCAACCAGCAAGCCAAACTCGGCTTGGAGAGTCTTTGCGCGTTTCATTTAGGATGTTCTAATATTTGCTGACTTCCTCTGGTTTGCTATTTGCTGGCGGCTTTAATGTCTTCATAGCAGGCTTTTTGTTCAAGGCTGCTGTACTGGGAGGACTGAAAATAGGAATCTTCTCTCTGACACAAACAATTCCATTGTTTGAGGGGGATGCACTAGTAGTTGCTTTCAAATATTCCTTCTCATTAGCAGTAGAAAAATACAAAAGCTGCTTTAATAATTCTGCCTTTAGGTAGATAATTATCTTTAGTTTAGATGATGGCGTTACAGAGTTATTCATCTAACAGTGTTTATTATTGTACTTGTAGTTTGCAGTGCAGTTCTTTCATTTTTGTTACCTTATTAGCAATAATTAGCATTAGCATTATCATGGGATCCAGTTCTCAGTATGATGCTGTGCGTGAACAGACGGTAAAGATGGGGAATGTGATAACTGAATGACTCATTACACAGAGATCCCGGGTCACAGTTTTATACCCACAATGCAATTGAAGACGCTTGTGTTTCATATTTTTAATGCTTCTCTACTGCCTTTCTTCCATTCATTTCATTTATTAATTTTATCACCTAAGATGAGTCACCTCAATATGTGTTCTATGCTTGGACATTGTCATTCTTGAAATACTTTGGTACCACCGTATTTGGATATCTACAATTATTAGCGTAGGAAATGATTGCAGATTTCTTAAAATTAGGTAACTTCTCAAACGTTATTAATGATTAAATATACATCTCACCATCACGCCATTACGATAACTGTGGTTGTTGCAATTAGTTTGTGGCCTGTGCTCGTCCTCTTCAATGAGGCCATTGAGGCGGTTTCATTAAAACAAAACAAAACAACTCCAAAAGGCTTATCTTTTAATGTTGGCCATGAACCTGTTTGAAGCTGAATGAATCGCTGCTTGCAGTTGGAGGTTTGCATAGTAAACAAATAAATAAACATCACAACTAAAACGCAATAAGCACCGACTCACAGCACCTCTTTGATCAACTCAGTAGAATATTTTTTTGTTTTTCAGCCAGGCAGGGTGGTCGGGCACACCTGCTAAAGTTTATTGGAAATCATAAGCACCAGGCAGGTGGTGGGTGGTCTGGCTCAAGAGCTGAGCCTTCATGTCAATATATGGGTGCCAACTTTCGCATCCTGTATAAGGGTTATGTGGTGAAAAAAAATGAAAGAAAAAAAAAAATAATTGTGACAGTGGCAGTGTAAATATTTTTGATAGCTTTCTGGAATTCGACGGCTGAAGGCCATATTTGACAGGGAACACTAACGTTAACAGTTTTCACTCCGTTGTTGTTGTTGTTGTATTGGGTTTTAAATAATTGTGCAAATAGAATCTTTATAAGACAGATGCTGACTATTACAATTATCCAAATAGTAAACACGGCACAGTTACAAAAGTATTGGATTTTCCAGTGTAGTTCATTTTGATTTCATTTAGATGAATTCAGTTTAAATTAATTTTCAGAGCATGTTTATTAATTTTTATTCAGTTTAATTATTCAAAGAATGCTTTGATTAGTTTTAGTATTACGTTTTTTTAAATATATGGAGTATTTGTCACCTGCAAGATTAAAAAAAAAAAGTATTGTGTAATAAATGTAAACTACAATTCGCAACCAACTGTTCGACCTTCCTTCTTCCGTATGGCCGTACAGTAAAACCGAAATAGATATACTTCAAACCAAACAGTGTATGCTGCAGTGCTAACTTTACACTGCGTCCAAAAAAGAAGCTCTTTCTTCTTTTCCTACTTGTGTGTGAGCCACTGACATAATTCTGGCTGCATCCCCCGAGTAAGTCTCAGCGCTCCAACTTTTCCTTATTAGTAAGCATCAGGAGGAACACCGTGCACCATGCGGAATCTCCTGTTCCTGTGATTCCCACGGGAAGCCCCTGATCTAGCTCGGAAAACACGCTGGAGCTACTAGCCAAACAACATGAACCTAAACAGATACGAGGTAGATCCATTTCCCCCGGGCCCTCACCAACTCTCTCCCCCTTCATCTCCTTTCACAGCCGAGGCCAAAGAGATGCCACGCAAACCCTCTGGCAGCCCCGGCTGGGTTATATATCGCCATGACAACCCTCTTGAAGCTCGACAGGAGGCGGCTACGTGGACCTGACTGCAAGTCTGACACCGTCTTGCCGACTCTCCCTCCCCTGCTTCTCATCCCCTCCCGATTTGCGCCTTATACGACTCTACCCCATCTTTCAACTGTTTCAGTCTTTCCTCTCACTTCTACCAATATTCCAAATGACTCTGTGGCTGTATTGTTTTAAATGTCACAGTTCGCACCGTGAAAACTCCATAAATGTCCCCATCTGTTATTTTTAGAGCTGGCAGGCATCCTCGGCTGCAGATGTTTTCCCCGCACGCCGCGCCGGTCGTTCATAGCACCGGCGCCGGTGATAAACAGCAATAAAGTCGTAATGTGAGCGTTGAATAAGGGAATAATTCACACCCCTGATTCAGAATATAGACGGGCTCCGCCTCTGAGCCTGTGAAAGAGACGGCGTTTCCATAGAGACGGGAGGAGGAGACTTTTGAGCAGCAGAAGATGGTTTATCTTGATCTCGCACATCTCTTACTAGATAAATATGTATTGTAGTATCAAGCATGTAGATTTAAAAGCAATGACCTATGAGGCACATCTCATCATAAGGCCCACTGCTGCTTTGGTTTGATTGCTGACAAGGAAAAGAAAGTTGGATCATATTACACCCTTCGTGGCCATTTTGTATTGGCTCTTGGTCCACGTGAATTGCAATAGGTAATAGTTAACAATGTATTGTATACTAAACTCAATTCAACTTTATTTATACAGCACTTTAAAACAGCACCACATGAAGTGGTAAATGTTGCCCACTGAGCATCCTATCCATTCCTGGGAGGGGAATTCCCCCCCATCTGTGCTCCTTCCTCAAGATTTTGTCTTTTTTCCTTATTTGGGTTTGTGAGTTTTTCATTGCCCAGTTGGGAGGTTTAGATCAGAGGGTGATGCTAATATTTGCCAACTGTGGGCTTGTGAAGCCCTTTGAGACTCTTGCGATTAATGGCTATACAAATAAACTTGACCAGAGAGTCAGGGAGCAAGAGAGATGTACAGTTTTATGCTGATGCAACTAGGATTTTTTTTTCCAGCCATGGAGGAGGTCTCCACTCTACAGAGTACAAATGTAGTTACCTCATCCAGGCAGGTAATTGTTTTGGTTATGAGTGTGTTAGTTGTATACTTAACATTTTTCCTTTGTAGAGGAAGAACACTTAACTGGAAAGAACCCAACTTTGGTGTTTCTCTTGATAAAAGTAATTATCCAGCATTTAGTTATCTTGACTCCTGAATCTTGATTTGTTTGCTAGTTTGTAGTGCAATTTAGTGCCACTCACAGGACTGGAGTGACACTACAACATAAACTCGGTTCAACTTTCAAACATCAGTCGGAAAAAGCCTCCGAACATTGTGGATCGATCAAGCTGGCAATAAACCGCGGTTATTTTGATAATATTTTCACAACAAATATATTTTGGTGTGAATCTTCTTGATTATATTGAATACTACAAACTGCAAGCTACGCTAATGCAGTTCTGCCAGGATCGATTTCAAAAATTGAAGAAACAAAAACTTACACTGGGAAATCGTCTATTATCAAAATCATGTTAATTTCCAAGAATGTGTGTAAAACCAACAAGGAATTTGCCTTGGTAAATGAATGAATTCGACAAGAGTCACAATACAATGATAATTCATTTACTATTGCCATTCATTTGTTTGCTACTTTCTTTCATCGGGCCACTTTAGTGCATTTTGAGGTCACGGGAAAAACCCTGCAGCCGTCCTCCGAAAGCTATTTTCGGGGGGCAACTTTTGGCGAACTCATACAGTGCTTGCATGCGCAAAAGTGCAGTGCAACCCCGTTCAAGTAAATGTAGGGAGGAAATCTATGCTTGGATCATCCATCTCGTGAATGAATACCACCTCATCTCCTCTCCTTCTCAATTATTCATGAATTTCAGATGAAGAAGAGAATCCAGACTCAGCATCTAAATTTAAAAGCCGGCTGCTCCGCCGTGGCCATATAAATAGAAACACTGTATAGGGGGGTTTGGCAAACCGCAGGAGCACCCTCTCACTGGGAATTTTGTACGTCTGATTTTATACTGGATTTAGAACAACTGAACAGGGACGGTTTTTAGTCTTGTGAAAATGCTGTTGGGGTTTGAGTAGTTGGACAGCAAAGTTTTTCTTGAAACATGACCAGCATGGATAGTCGCTGATGGTATTGTGGCCACTCGCAGGGGTTCAATGTTCACAATGGTTCTAATAGTTTTGGAATTTTCATTCCAGTTTTTTAAAATTTCCTTTAGAGTTTTGATTTTTAAATATAGTTAGTTTTAATTTCTTTTCAGAGGTTTCTTTTTTTTTTTTTTTAGTTTTAGTTTATTTCAAAATGCTTCATTTTTGTTTATTTTTATTAGTTTTAGTATTAGATGTAAAAACATAAAAAATGAGTGTATATCTTGTGTGCAAGATAAAAAAAATACAGCAAATATTCTGTGGTAAAAACTCAACTAAAATATTCTTTTAAACACATTTTAAAAGCAACCATCCATAAATCAAATACCGGTATTTTAAAACAGTCTGCAGACTTTGAAGTACAATAAGTGCAGTGCATAATACTGATTCTTAAATAAAGCTAGGATTGTACCGGTTTCCATCCCTTGTTTGCCATGTTGCCAACTTCTAAAGTGGATTTGTGGCTTGAATTCCTGTGGCTTGAAGTATGAAACCCAGTTGCACTGTGTACTATATTTATTTTTTACACATATGAACCAAAAAGGAGAGCACTTCTTAGTTCTTACCTAATGTTGCATTTCGGGCTGAGTTAAGTCATCAAAGAGGGGGAGCGATCCGACCGAGCCATAACAAACTCTCAAATTTGTCTCATAAAACAACATCATATGGTGGCTTTTTTTTGGGGGGGCGTGGGCACAGAAACATGACATTACTTCTAAGGTGACACACAGTAAAAGGACCCCAACTCCCAGACGATTGTTCGACCTTCCTTTTTTCAGCTAACGGCCATGCTGTAACTCCGAAATATGCATTTAAAATCAACCCCAAAGGTTAATGTCTGGAATTAACTGACAAAGAAGAGAGCAAAGGACATTTTTGCTATAATTAGGGTATGTTTTCATTATCTAAATGGAAAATGTAGTCACGCAATTAGATGTACTATTTATTCTCCTGATTGGAAATTATTAAAGTGAATTTGAGATAAGGTGATTCCATAATTTTGTTTAAAATACAAGAAAAGCAGCACCTTCTCTACAGACGCAGCAGAGGGGAAATGCAGAAAACACACCCCTACCTCTGTGACACACACATACACGTGCAAGCGCACATACACAGACAGACAGTCAACAATGACGCCTGAATAGGCAGCTGTAAGTGTCGGCGTCACACGGATGACGGTTGCCATGGTGACACTGAACTTTTCAGCACGTTACGAAAGCAGCGAAATAAAAGAGAAAAAATGGCCAGGGAACAAAGGCATTATAAAGGAGAAAATGCAAGATGTGCGTGTCGCATCTTTTATTCACTAGCGACCGAGAATATTCCAGTCTAGCACTTGCTCGCGGCACGTATTCAGTCCAACTGAGTGCGTATTTGTTGAACTCAAAGGTCAGGGGTTGGTCACTCTCAAGGGATGTTAAGGGCATGGAGACAGATACCCTGACTCGTGTAAATCCTATATCGCCTGTTCACGGCTGCGCATGCAGGATTTCTCTTCAAAATGCGATGTTTGTTGAGCTCCTGGAACTGTGTGAACAAAAGACGCGGCTTTCAATCTGCAGGGGTTTGTCAAGCTCATTATGCCAAGCTTATTACGTCTTCTTATTTTAACAATCAATCATTCATAACAAAGAGGAGCGGGCTTTTGGCATTTTAAATAGCAATTTTAATTTAGCCAACAAAGCCAGTTGCTCTTTAGAAATCCCGCTGTACGGCTTTATACACTTGAAGCCATGAGACATCATGCTACATAGTCTAATGTGAATAATTGCGTCCTCACTAAATCATGACATTTATGCTTGAGTTATATAGCATACAATGGGGGCTTAAGAAAATGACCAATTTGTATCCTTTGAGACTACAGAGGCATCGCTACAGGCTAGAAAACCCCAAAATGTCACAAAAGTATATACTGTACAGCATTCCGAAGTAAGTATATCATGCAACATCGACTAAATCTAAAAACGATTGGATTCTCAGGAATTTACTGTCCACTAAAGTTCTGTGTTGTTGCTAGCCATGTAACGTATCATACAAGTAGAATGTTATTTAAATTGACTTCTGTATCATAAAGAGTCATTAAACACAGGAAAATATTTTAGAGAAGACCAATTCCTACCTAATGAGAAATCAGTTTTGTTTGCTTGATATGTCATTTAATCTAAGTTTTTGAGATGGTGAAATTCAGGCTTTTCAAGCAAATGATCAAAATGTAAAAAGAATATTTTTACTTTGGTTATATACCGTAATATAACCGGTTTCCTCCCACATTCCAAAAAAAAAAAACATACACGGTCGGTTGATCGGTCACCCTAAATTGTATGTTTGTGAGTGCGAATGCTTGTTTATCTGTGTGTGCCCTGCGATTGGCTAATTCAAGGTGGACCCCGCCTACTGCCCAAAGACGGCTGGCATAGGCTCAGGCACGCCCAAAACCCTCGTGAGGATAAGCCGTTCGGATAATGGATGGATAATACATTTGTGACAGTCGTGTATTTGACCAATAGTACTCTTGTATGGACTCGGTGGTAGCTAGCTTTCCAGACACAATTACCGCCGGAATGTTCTGTTTCATGCTTTTGACACATTTGTGCTCGCAGTCCATCGATGCGGCACAGTGTACAGTCCAGGTCGTGTGCCCATCAAGGTGAGAGGCTTACCGGCTCGCCAGTCAAGAGCTCTTTCCGCTCTCACAATCAGGCTTGGGCTTGATGAATGTTTCTCCTTCGCCTTAGTGGATTCTATTTCTGCCTCTGGCCTTGAGACTCTCCTCAAAGTCATTTATTCACCTTTCTATTCCAAACTGCCGAGCGGAGAGAAATGGGGCCTTGTCGCCGAGCAGAGCAGCCCCCCCGGGGTGCAGGAGTTGTGATTTATAAAAGCTTTTATTCTGAGCACACATCCGCATCAGTGTGAGGTTCACTTTATGTGTAAGGGCCAGTTTATCAAAGTGATAGCGACATAACCTTTCTGCAGACCTGTGGCCTGGGGTCACTCCTCTATAGTGTGTGCGCACGTATGTGTGTGTGTGTGTGTGAGTTATATTATGGGTATGTAGTTTTAAGTGGTGTAGAACAGGGCTGAGAGGAACTTGAAACACAATATCACATATGATACCGATACAGCAATTGTGTTATGATTGATTAAAGGGTGAACTGTTTGCCAGCCAATCTTAGTAAATTAATGAATTCATAAATGAATTAACGAATGAATAAGTAAAGTTGATTTATAATATAACCAAAGTAATCAGAGCAATCAATTTTTTTTCTTGACAATCACACCATATTGTTTGTGGTTCAACAAAACAAAATGCAAAACAGATGTTTGGGTCAGATTGAAGAAAGTCAGATATATAATATTCCTGGAAGGGCATCAAATGCTTTCCAATGATGTATAAATTGTGGAAAGTGGGTAATATTTGGTGAAGATATGTCATTTTAAAGATCAGAAATTAAGTAACTGGAAAATGGAGAAAAGTTGATGAAATGTACTCCTTAGCAAGCAATGCTTACTCACACTTACTAGAAATAAATGGAAGTAACACCACTTGTTTCCCATAACATGGCATTTATATTGTAATCCTCAATTTCATTCAAATAACTCAAAAAGACAACAACTGTTACTCAAAAGAACTTTTCAGATTCACGGACAGTGTCAGTAGTCTTTCAAGCACTCTACCCCGATGCATAGGTCAGATGTTTGTGGATGAGCGTTCATACCAGGTCGGATTTAAAAAAAATCGGAATTGTACTGTTCACAATACAGTACATGGGAAAAAAAACAAGCGCGTGGCATATGGGCAAAAAAATCGGAATCGAGCCCGCAGTGTGAACATAGCCGTTTCGTGGCAGGCAGGACTTTTTGTATTAGCCTTGGTTGCTCCCACTCTGCCCCACTGTCATATGGTGTCCCACAGGGTTCAATTTTGGGGGCCCTACTGTTATCATTGTATTTGGGTTCCATCTTAAGAAAGCATGGTATTTCCTTTCGTGGCTATGCAGATGACAGTCAGATCTATGTCCTGCTAAGTAAAAAGATACTGTCTTGGTTTTTATATGTCTGATTTTTACTTTATGTATAGCACTTTGTATGCAGCCGTGTCTTTTTTGAACTACTCTATGAATAGAATTGAGTTGAGTTGATTTTCTGCCTTTTTCTCTTTGAGTCTGTCACTGCACCCTCTCAAAAAGTTTTCCCATTTTTTTCCCCCAAGGCATTAAGGTAACAAATTCCCATCAATTCCAACTGGTAAGCTATCTTTACTCATTTTTTTCTGGTGTTTGAATCCTAAATCTGAAAATCGCACCTTTTCACATAGTCAGTGCCTTTTGGGCTCTAGCTGAAAGCACAGCCATTGTAACTTCACATTGGTTTGAAGCCTGTTGTTGTTTTTTTGGTACATCTTTTTTATTGGATGTCATTGCATCGTGATGTACCTAATGTTTTGGCCGGTAAGTGTATACGATAGGCCGATGCATTATAATCATGATGTCCGGTAGCTTTCGCAGCATGCACATTCTAAAGGAGACAAACTGGCTTACGATGCCGCATTGTTTTGCGTAGCACTGCCTTTTTATCTCATGCAACTGCCGTGCTCATTATGCAGCCTCTCCGACAACGCTGATGTGTTTAGTCACCACCAATTTTGCCCAATTCTAATTCTAAATTCCAATTGTGCAGCTAGGAGTGTGTTGACATCTGGCTTGATATCCTGGATGTGAATGTGCCGTTCCCAGAAGATGACAAATATCAACTTTCAAATGCACTGTGTCCCCGTGGATCCCTTCCAAATGAGTTCACCGATTCAAGTGCTTATTTGCTACTTCACTGACCAGTGTGCAGTGTTCAGCAGGAGACTTAATATTGCTTTTGTCTCTGCAGATACAGCCGGGCTAGGAAATTAAACTGATTTGCATTATAATCATATGTGAATGATTTTTTTTTTTTTTTACGGACACATATATTACTAAATCCTTGGAAGGGGCCTGAATGCTTACATAATCGTTTTTACATTATATAGCTTCATACACAGAATGACTCATTAAATATTGAATTAATTATCTTTTCTGGGAAATGAATGATAAAGTGGAACTTGACCATATACCGGGTACTCAATAAGCATGATTTTAATGGATACTCATTATACTATGACTTTATTCTTGAAAAATTGTGTTTTCATATATTTGTTTTTATATCACATCTTCATTCATCCGTCATAATATAGTGACATCTTTTGTAAAATTGGGATTTTTCTTCCTTTTAATATTTTAACTCTATTCACCTCGAATTGTGACTTTAGTCTCAGATGATTTTTTTTTTGGTCATAAAGGCATGACTGTTTTTTTTGCCCTGGTGATATTTAAATTTTACCCATTTAGAATGGGAGTTTTTTGTTTTCATTTTACTATGCCTTATTCTTGCTTTAAAAAAGTTTTCTTCCACCATTACAATTTTATTTTTGTAAAATCCTGATGTTTTTCTCTTAAAAAAACAGCTTTTTAAAGAAATATTGCAATTGATATTTAAACTTTATTCATTTAATCTAATTCAATATTGATGATGTATATTTGTCATATGCACAGTAAAACACAACGATAGTCCCAGCAATCACATTTTTGCTTTGCTAGTCTCCCTCCACATATGCAAAGAATATTAAAAGATAATAGTTTAAATAGCCTACTGAAGAATAAGGTGGAGGACTTTGCAATGTGCATTAGTACAATTTAAAAGAAATTACTTTTTTTTTTTAAAGGAGAATATATTCGAATTCAGTAATAGTCTTGTTAGTGACTTATTCCTCTTAATTTTTGTTTGCTTTTTGCGTTAACTATTTGCACTCTGAACTACCCATCCCGCAAATTAAAAACATGACATTTTATATCCTCTTATTGTCTTTTACTTAATACGAATCCTTATTTGCTTCCTTGTTCCCCTCGAAAGTAGCCGCATTATTAATGCAAACATGGGAGAGAAACCCCGAGACTTGTTAGGCTCCGAATTTGCAATCCCACAGTGGATTTTAATGTTAAGAGCAGGAAAGCCACAAATGATTCATAACAACTTTAAAGTCAGTGATGCACTAGAAGAACAGCAATTCTCACAGTCGAGAGAACATTCTGGTACCCAAGCTTGGCTGGACGCTGTTTTGCCCAAGTCGTAAAGATGCTTCATGCTGTGAAGTAGAACTAGCCAACGTCTGACTTTTCCTTTCTCATGTTTACAGTCTGCAACTGTGCCTCTGTCTTGTCTCGATGCCTCTGTGCATCTTCATCCTCGTGTGTCAGTGCTCCGGCTTCCCCCCTCGTGTGCCACACTGACGTCTTCCTGACTGACTCCCTGCCGCGCTCCAAATGGAATCAGCAGAGGAGCTGTCTAGCTGTCTGGTGACGATGTACAATTCTTGGCTACCTCCAGTTTGTTGGGCAACCCCGCAGTCAGTTCGTTGGTACCAAGGCGCTCCTTTCAGTATTTGCATTTTAACTATGGACTCGTTTTTTTTTTTTATATCCGACCCACCAAACATGGACCTTATCAAGAGTCCTAAATATTTGTTTAATTAATTTAGTCCCTTTTCCCTAAAATGTGTTAATTAAAATGTTTTGTATGTATTTGTGTTTAAAAAAATATACAATATTTTACATTTCCGTTGAATCATATCATAATTGCCCAAGTCATTCTTTATGTCCTTTCATAATATCAATATAATCAATGCTCCAGCTCCCCCCCAAAAACACCACATTTTTAACAAAGAATGCATAGTGTTTTATGAAAAACACAGAAAAGCCTAAATAAGTGAATGTCATATTCATGTGTTGGATGTGTATATTTAAGGGGCGTGGTCTAGTGCGTAATACCACAAGGAGGAGTCGTTGCATGGGTTGTGGCCTGCAGCAGTTCCTTGCAAGGGTTCTCTGTGTTTTTGTGTTTGAGTGTTTGGCGAGACTCGTGTTCAATGAACGGCTGAAAATGCATTGGCAACCGTGGCTCTCCTTGCCCACATGCGAGGGCATTATAGTGCCTTTACTTAATGTGCAATGTTCTTATTTTACTTGAGCGGCAGCATTTCTGAAGCTTTTTGTAAGAAGGCTGAGGCGTTCACACATATGCTCTTTCTATTTTTGAATTTTATTATTACTCCAACCATTTTTTTTTGTCCTTTAACTGCTTTCACAATTTCATCTGATTCACACCATTCAAATTTCAACAGATCCATAAAATTCATGCATTTAACATTACACATTTACATTGTTACCATTTGAAATTCAAATCATTCAGCTCATTCAATTCCCCCTTGAGAACAATTTTCAAAATGACAACATTTCCCAGTGACCAAAAATTCAACATTTTCTCAATTAAGTTCCCACCCAAAAATGTTTCTATTCATTCTCAATGACAAATTCGACAAAACAGATTCATGTCATTCCCGTTCTGAAATTCAAAATGTTCTACTGATTCAATTCACATAGGAAATGATTTTTTACCCAAATTTCCACGCCCACAAAAAAATTCCATCATTCCCAATTCCCAAGGACACATTCAAAAAACATTCATTCCATTCAATATAATTTCAATGAATTCTATATCTTTCAATATCATTCAATATTTTTCAGTATCATTGCACACCATTCAAAATCATTCCACGTTTCAATATTTTTTCATTCAGCATTTCAGCTTTCACACGCAATTTCTCCAGAAATTCCAAATGTCTTGTTTGCAAATCAAATTTTGGCTTGCAACACAAAGCAAAATATTGACCTAGCCTGATAGCTCGGAACTCCAAAAACGGGCAATTTATAAAAATTACTACCGGTACATAATTGGTTAATTAATCATTACATTATACATAAGTTAAAAAAATGATTGAATTATGTTGTTTATTAAAATAACGTATTATTTTAATATATAAAATAAATCAGAGCTAGAAAAATACATTGTGAAAAAATATAAATATTTATCCGATTAATTTAATTACAACTTTTATATATTTTACGTACGCATCATTTTGTAATTATTATTTTCATCTCATCTACGAATGACTTAGCCCATCTGTCACTTTGAAAAATCTAATTTGGCCCCAGAGCGCAAACCTTTACCCACCTAATGCTCTAACGCAATTGTGCAGTCGTGAAACGTAGCAAGGCCGCAAAGCCTGGCAAGCTCAGCTGACAAAAGCCTCAGTGATCCACTACAAAATGCATGACATGACTCTCACCAAAACTCACAAGCACGACTCCGCTGCTGCAGACGCACATTTTAACAGTGCATGAGAATGTGGACATGTCAGTATGCGAAAAACAACACTGTCAGACATTCCCCAAATCTCCAGTCTACCACATAGACTGTAGAACCTAGTGGATGTCATGTCATGATTTTTGGGGGGAACATGGCTGTTTAAGATTACGGATCAAAGTGTGTCAGTAGGCGAATGATGAGTTATGTACTCAACTATGTGCTGTCCATTGTTTAAAACTATTTTTGCTAAAAAGTCCACTTTAAAAATGTATTTGTTGGATGTCCAAGGCATGCCAAAGCAGTGGCTGACTCCGCTGGACATTTTAGGCGATCACAAACCTGAAGAAAAGGCATGATAACAACAACATATTAAGGAAACTAAGCTCCAGCTGACTCATAAATTTAGTGAGGACAAGCACGAGAGTGGATGGATGGAATAAAAAATGTGGAGCCATGGTGTCGCCGTATCACCGCTGCTAAAATATTTCTTTAGAACAAATAAAAAATATTTCATGTACAATCTGGGCAAGTAGTACAGATCACTATGTTTTATTATATTTTTTAGTGGGAGGAGATCAGCTGTTTTTTTGTCTTTATTTATGACATTGTCATGACGTGTCAATTTCTAAGTACCCCTGCTTTATAGTAAGCTGTTACTCATAAATGCTCAACGCCGACAAGTCTGCTGCATCAACAATTTTAAAAGAGGAACTTGAACGCATCGCACAGAGGAGACGTGAGGCTCACATTTGTAGTATTTCTATATATTTTTTTACAATATTTACTACAAAGCTGAAGTCATACTAATCAACCTTTAATGACTCACGTTACGTGGGCCAGTCATTCAGTGAGACCTCCGCACGCTCTTACTTCTAACATAACGTCACGGATTGTTGACATTGACAGCACTCACTCAGTGCGTACCACCTCACACACACACGCACACACACACACACACACACACACACACATGGACTCTTCATTAGGCACACCTGCACAACCTAATGGGATCCATTACAAGAGCTATATTAAAAATTCTGCATTTAGAAGACAACTAATATATATATATATATATATTTCCAGTTATCGTACAGTCAAATACTAAGTGGCAGTTAATGTGTACACTCTGTAAATACATGTAGGCGTGTTGATGTGACAATGAAATCAGTCAAAGGTTAAAACCACATCTCAATAGCTGGGCTGTTCCCTGTCCATCAATCTTCAACCTGAGCTGATGTGTTAATAATTTTTGCGCTTTTTTTTTTTTTTCAACTTGAAGTCTCAGATAGCAAGCAGCATAGTTGGCCTAGTGGTTTGCCTTTCTGCCTCACAGTGGAGAGTTCCTGGTTTTTAATCAGGATAAGTTACAGCTCAACCATTTAGAAAATAATGGCTGCACCACACACAATGATGAACTAGCGAACACACAAACATTTGTGAAAAGTATGTTGGCAACCCATAGTTAAAAAAAAAGGTACTTAAACATCCCTACAACTGTGATTTATGCTGCACACGTCCTCACTGCTGACTTAGATGGTCACAGTAAAAACATTTGGCAAGCAGGCTTGTATTATTCACAAGGTGCGCCCTGAAATGTAGGACGACATCGTTGTTTGGAGATCGACAATGTTCTCACCCTCCTTCAATGAAATATGTATGATTCTAAATCAGACTTGACTTTATGCTCTGCATGTGAATAAATCTAATTTGTCATAAGTACTGTGTACTTGTATGGGTAGCCCAGTCTATAAATCGAAGAGCCTGAATTTTAAATCGCTCTGAAAAAGTAAAGAAAGGTTCATTTTAAAGCAACAATATGTGATTATTAGACCTAAAAGGAACATCTTTTAAAAGTAAATGAAAGGCTTATAATAAGACAATTGCTTCTCTTTAATCATGGAAAACATGCTTTGGTTCATGTCTGTTAATGTTGGACCTGCCGGGACATTGCTGAAGTTGTCATTCGAATGTCAAAAAAGCATGGAGCCAATCTTTGTTTTTGTACATACACTAAGTTAGCAACACTAAATGACACTTTCTTCAAAATCTTCAAAATCACAGTATACTGGCTCGAAGCTAAAGAGCTTCTCACCACAAAGCATTTATGCGTAGGGCACCCAAATAGCTAGCTAGCCCTGTTGCTGGAACACATTTAATGTGGTTGTAGTGCCCGTGTTGGTACTGGCTCAAAGCGTTGAAAAAATACAGAACTCCATATTAGTTTTTCCGTTCATATGTCGGCACTTATCCTCAAGCAACAATATAGATTGTAAACATGGTTTTGTATGATTCTAATGCAATTTTAATGCTCCAGAATATCATTGGCAACTACAGTGTGCTTAAAAACCCTTCACAATATTGAAGTGAAAAAATCTCGGCTTCCCCCAGACATGAGCAGATGAAGATTTCCCCCTAAATTGAAAGAAAATATTTAACAAACATTTGTCAGGCAGACACTTTTGGCTCCTGTTTTTTTTCTGTCAAGAAATACGTCCCCAATTGATGATCCAGCCCTTGAATCAGGACACCATTTTGTGTTCATACGGCCTCTTATACATCATCATCCATCTGACTGGCTGCGCCTTCCCAGCTGTCAGGCGCCCTGATGGATCCCGCTCGGCTTGCCCCGTGCCTCAGATTGTGCGGCAGACTGATTTATGAGAGGGAATATAGCCGCGCCACATTTCTGTGTCATCTTAAGTGTGACTTGAGCGCGGCGTAATTGGAATTTGTCGCCTCCCATCTGATGCACAATGCCTGCTGACAGCCACGTTCGCCATCTCATCCCTCCACTGACTGCAGAGGAAATAATTTGCGCACTAGTATGCTTCAGACGTCCAGTTAGGGACTCGGAGAGCGTTACAGAGTGGATGTATATTAAAAATGAGACAAGATAAATCTTATCAAAAATGTTTTCCACCTTTAATTTGACCTAAAATCTGTACAACTTCAATAACGAGAATGGCATTTTTTTTCAAGAGGGGAAGTAAACATAAAAAAAAAAAGAAATGTTCACTCTCTGCTCATCATGCATACCACAACACGCGCTCTCTGTTCAAGCAGTTTTAGTAACATCCTCATTGCTTCATTGTGCTAGTGAAAGTTTAGTCGGAATCCCTCGTTTAAAATTAGAGGCTGACCGGCCTATAGTATATAAAATTTTTTGCCCCCTTTGGAAAAAAGGCGAATGACGGACGACGGAAGGGTACCCGCGCTGCAGACGGATGATGAATAACGGACGCTCAATTTGTAGTAAAATGCCCAGCTCTGGCGTTCACGGCAGAGTTCGTCAGGGTTCGTTCAATGTCGCAAATGTTAGCAAAACGTTTTGCTACAGGTGAAATAAAGTAAAAATTAGAAATAAACTGAATAAATATGGTTGCACAAATGTGCACACCCTTTTATAAATCGGACGTGGCTGTGTTCAGAGTTAACCAATCACATTCCGGCTCAAGTAAATTGGGAAGCAGCACACATCTGCCACCATTTAAAGTGCCTCTGATTAGCCTTAAATAAATGTTAGCTGTTTTGAAATGATTTACTCATTTTTTTTATATCACAAAATGGCATTCGAACAGGGGTGTGTAGACTTTTAATTTCCACTGCATATTGTACAATACAACAGAAATGAAAGAACGCTCCTGGTAGTAACATTTTTATGCGTTGGAAAAAAGTAAAGTACAATGGCCCTGAACTGTCAACAAAAGTGAAGCAATATTGCGGCGTGTATTTATATTGTCTGTATGTTAGCAAGCCACTTCCAAGTTTATGAATGATCGTCATCCCGACTTCCACACAGACAAAGAGACCATACTGATGTTGATTCTTGGTGGGCAACAGTTCCATTGTCATTCTATTGGGAGTCGGAAAAAAAGAATAATGACGGCGTAACGTATTTGCGTTCTTTTGTCCGTCCGTTAGAAAGAAACTTGCCACACTAATAGATGCGGAAATGTTTCGCAGGAATTTGTGAATTTATGAATAGTTAATCGTAATTATGTGGTGGTTACTGGACTTTGCTTTCGATGTTAAAAATCATTATGTGTGTAATCGGCTTTAGTTTGAATGATGACATATATTAAAGTAAGAGACAATCACTCAAACGTGTGATGTGTTACAAGCAGGTGGTAAAAAAAAAAAAGAAGTTTTTTTTCTTGGTGCGTACGTTCTCATCATCCTCAGACACAAAATGCGATTTGATGGTGGCTCAAATATGATTTGAGCAGGAGACAGATGACAGTGTGCCTTCTAAAGAATGTAAACAGAGAGCCGCAGATTGGGCCTCCTAGAGAATAATTAATGTGACATTTCTCTGACATTTAGTCGGAGGTATACAAGAGGAAACGGAGATAGAAACCGAGAAGAGGAAGAAAGAACAAAGGTTTACCCTTATTGAAAAGATTTCCTCTTAGTTATGCTGCACTTCTTGCTTGGTCAACATATTAGACATTTGTGTTCCCGTTTGTTGCTAGGCAACCTTTTGTTTCGTGCTTGTATCTGCCACCAATTCCCAATGCGTTTATGGCCTGTTACCATCGCTGACCCTTGCTGATGAACCATGGCTGGGACTTCTTGTGGTTGATGCCAGACAAGCACAGATGCATGTGGATTTAATATAGTAATCCCAATTGGTGGTTTTATTTTTAGTTCAGTTGCCATAGACACTGAATAGCACATGTTATTAGGTAAACTTGCACGATTTAATGAGATCCAACAAAAGGATGAACCAAAAATTGTTGATAGAAATCCATCCATACCACAAATACTGAGTATATAATTGCCTAGAAATGCCACACGATGATGGAAAAGCACTATTTTTGTCTATATGAAGCTCCTCAATTCAGTTCAACGTAGTTCCTTCTTAGCAAGCAGCATCAAGATGTCACTGAAGTAATATTTTAAATGCTTCGGCCTGAGCACAAGGAACGTAATTCAGTGATTTTTTTTTTCAGACTAAGGGAGGATAAGAGGAGAAAAAATCTATGCAAAGTTGGAAAAAAATGCTCCAGAAGCCAGTTTTAGCAGTTGATCATAAATTGGGTGGACATGCCAATCATAACAGGATGCCTGAACAAGTTTCAAGGACCCATCTCCGAAACAGGGACAGGTAGTCATCCATTTCTGTTTTGAAGCTGCCACATTTTGATAAACTTGCACTCGGGAATTTGACCTAATAAGGCCCAACCCAAAGCAGGTATCCGAGACAAGAAAGGAAGACAGAAAGAAAAAAAAAAGAAGGTGACACTTTTTTTTCCCTACGCCATCTATTATGAGTGGAGCATGGCGTTAAAAAGTTTGATGATGGGGATTTGGCATAAAAAAAACAAACAACAAAAAAGAGGGCCATGGCTGGGAATAATTATCCCCCGACACCAATATAACCCATCGACATTAAATTTGATAGACACGTCTATCACAAGACGCACGAAAAAGTCTGAAAGACCCATGGCCTGAACTGAACAGAAAGTTGGCCATTTGGTTTAAAAACAGCCATGCTGGAGGGGAATTTGAATAAACCTCAATCGGAAGACCAAACCCTAAACCAGCGGCCAACTACCGGTTTGTGAGCCATTTAGAGAAGTAGGAAAAACAAACAAACATATATTTATATATATATGTATATATATATATATATATATATATATATATATATATATATATATATATATATATATATATATATGTATATATATATATATATATATAGTCGGTCTAAGCATAGTCGGTAGCCCCTTTTTTTTCTGTCTATGTCTATTCCCCCCCCCACTTACCGTGGCATGGAAGCCTCATCGCCGTCAGACTAAATGCGTCTCAATTAAATGTGGCAAGGCTTCCAAGGTCCTGTAAGGTACATAAAACAAAAAGGTCCTAGACGGTGTTAAAAGGAGATGCATTTAGTCCAGTCGCAGTGAGGCTTCCATGCCACGGTGTGTCTTTCCTTTCAAATATACGCCCAGTGGTAGGGGGTGCTAGTGGTAGTTTGTCGAAGTTGGTAGTCAGAAACGCTAACGGAAGCCTGTTTAAAATGATAGTCGGACCGATCTATCGGTGATTACTACTTGGTCCGGCCGGACAAAATGGCGTACAAACGGACGGCGGAAGGGTACGCCGGCTGTAGGTGGAAGGCGATAAACGGACCGCAATTTTTTTTGTAATTTTCTGTGCGTGTGTCTGTGTGTGTGTGTGTGTGTCTTTACATACATGCATACACACACACATAGACTTCAGTAGGGTGGCCTATTTGCGCCATGCACCCTCTATTGTTGATGATACGCTATGATGATTTTGATTACTTTTATTGTGCTACATGTGAGTGACAGTATGGTGCATTTACACAACATGTTGGTAAACCATTACCACTCAATCAATCAAATCTGAGCGTTAATATCTTTGAAAAGATCAAATTTTCTGTGTTAAACTGTGCCAGCGTTCACGATGTTGTCGTAGATGGAGTGTTAGCTAATTGGAAATTGATTCAGCATCGTAGTTCTTTACCTCAACTGATGCGAGTCTTAATGCGTCTACTTATCACTGGGTGGCTTATTGATCGGAGCAGTGGATTCAATGAGAACAATATGCACGTGCGCACGGGACATTGTCCTCTGCCGCTATCAGGAGACCGTAATGGAGAGAGCCACCCCGGAGCTTGGACTCCCAGGCGCTCGTTTCCTTTTTGAAGACGACTGTGCTTTCTTGGCTGTAACACAATAAACATTGATTTTTTTTACATCACTTTCATTCACATGAAGAAGTAGAAGGCTGTTTGCCGACGGATTCAAAGTGTTCATTTTGACGCATTTTTTGAAAAGTGCTGACGATTTCTGGAGCCTGTCGCCGTGTCTTCTCTAATAAACTAGACATTAAAAGCAAAGCAAGTCAGCATTTTCTACATTTGATTTGTCAAATTCATTCTGGGAGGAGTGCTATCCAAAGCCATGCTTTTATTCCTAGATGGACAAAAGTGTCCATGGAGACTTTACTCAAAAGTGAACTACAGTATGTTTTTGTTTGTATCATTAGATAATTTTTGCACTGAAAAAAAAATGTTTTTTTTTGTCAGTTATTAAAGTTATTAAATCAATATTTAAGTTATTAACATGTGTTTTCTATATAATTGACAGTGAAAATAGTATGTTAGCTATATTAGCTCATTTAACAATAATCTAATCAATACTTGGTTGTATTTAAGTACATTCCAGAGTCTCAATTTCACACTTAATCAAGTCTATCTAAGAATCTGTACAGAGTGTGAGTACTTTTGCCACCTCTGCTGCAGTTGGACTTGAGAGAGAAGCTGACTCGCAGTCTATGTTGTAGTTCATCCCAAAGGTGTTGGGTTGGCTTTCATCCACAGCAAGCTCATGCAAGCATGCCTTTATGGACCTTGCTTTGTACACTGGGACAGAAAGGTGCCATCTTTAAACTGCCGCCACAAAGTCAAGAGGACAAAATTGTCTTGTTTAGATAAAGAATCAATATTCAAGTGCTGAACAATCCCCTAATTCATTAACTGATTGATTAAGAGGCGTGTCTCAATACGCAGAACCGCACCTAATGCCCTAGTGGTGAACACGTCTGCGACACAGTTTAGAAGTCTAGGTTCAAATCTCGATTGCGGGTTCTCTGTCCACTCTGTTAAAGTAAAATATCAATTGATATAAAAAAAAAAAAAATTACAGAAATTTGAAATATTCCACCACATGCTCATTCAATGCTAATGTCCACCCTGTCATTGCCCATCCTTTTCTGAATATGAAGTTAAATGGAAAACCTTTTTTTGGGGTGTGTGTGAAATTGGGATGACTCAAAGGCACCTTGTGGTCTTCTTGACTCTTATGTTTGCTTACAGCTGAGTTTTCAGAAAAGGCCCTGTCGAACATGTCATCTAGCACGCCGCTAATAAGGTCGGGTGAGACTCTTGACGTCTAGTAATGCTTGGAGGCATTGACCAAAATTTAGGCTTTACAACTCAAGCGCCTAAAGCAATTGCGGTATATAATTACCTGGCTTCTTCCTAATAGCAGTCTGTCTTGAAGCAAAAACACTGATCAAACAGCGTTCTTCTAAAGCATACAAAAAAAGGTGACTATTTCTGACTTGTGTACACCTACACAATCTATTTTGATGCACAAGATAAAAATACTCAGATTTGATTGATTGATCATTAGAAAATAATTAATTCAACAATATGTTTATTATTGTGGCTGTATTATACAGTGGTGTACAGAAGTGCTTTCCATCATAATGAGAGCTGTTTCGAGAATTGTCCCCATATAAAGTATTTTAATAAGCTCACCAAATTATTAGAAACACCTCTCAACGTGATGACGTATAGCCCTGCACACTACACATCAATAATAAACATCGTGGCAAATAGTCATAATATTCACTAATAGGTACACTTTTATTCAACAAACTAACTTGGATGTGACAGTAAAATATGCTTCTTCTCTTGCTAGAGCAGGGGTCACCAACATGCTGCCCCCAAAGACCACACGAGTAGCCCGCAGGCTTGTTCTAAAAATAACTCACTAGTGATGAGACTTTGTGATTTGCTATCAATATTGTAGAACTGATTATTTGAAAATGTAAACAATTCTTGAGACTTACAGAACGAATGTTGCGTATTGATATTTATTTGTTTCCAAGCTTTTAAAACCATTGTGAGAACTACTGCATTTGAAATTAAACTTTATGGGGGAGAAAAATGAATCATGTTCAGTGTATATTTAACTCCCTTCATTGTCCATCCGGACTCAATGCACACTTGCTGAGGTTTTGTTGCCAAGGATACAGTCCTAACATGAAGCTGGAATTGAACAGCGGCCTGTTGTTCAACACACTCTTGTATTTGACACGAATGCAGCAACTGCCGTTTAGATGAGCAACAACCTTATTTCGGTGGGCAAAACACTATAATCTCTCACACTATAATCATTTTAAACTCGCCCGGGTACCAGAAATGATCACCTTCTGCAAATCTTAAGGTGACCGAATCCCTCCCTTAATTTTCATTCATATTCTCACTAAACTCAATTTGCATTTGTTACACCAATTTTCGCCCTTTTCACTAGTAAAACAAAGTAAGGTGACACAACAAATCTGTTTATGTCATCCAGAGCCGATTGATGATAACACAAACATCTTGTCGCTTACAAATAGTCCCGCAGACTAGGAACACAATACCGCAATCGTCAAAAAATAGTGATAGAGAAGACAGAAGACAGACAATCACTCTATTCATAACAACCACAGAGAAGCTCGGAAAATTATGTTATCGCAAAGTTTTAGACGATTACATAGACCAGGGATGGCAAACTTATTTTTGTTGCGGGCCACATCGTAGTTACGGTGCCCCTCGGAGGGCCGTTATGACCGTACGATACTATATATACACAACAAATTGATGGATAACTAATTTTGAAATCGGAAGCCAATTAATACGTTTTTGTTCAGCTATTTGTTAAAATGTATTTTAAGGAGCGATTCGTATCCAAAAATGCTTATAATACATAATATCTCAGTGTTGTTCAAAAGCAGGGGCGGAGCCATGGGTGGGCCTGGGTGTGCACAGGCCCATCCAGATTGAGAGACTGTCCACCCACTAGGATTCATGAAAAAAAACAAAAAAAGTTTAAATTGTTAGTAAATTATTATTGGATTCTTTTTGAATTAGTGTTTCGTTGTGTTTTTTTATTTTATTGAATATTAAAAATGGCATAATTGTGGTTGTCTAAGGAATATTCGAACTTCATATGATGCAATTTGTCATTTTATTTGAATACGCGAGGTGTCGGGACAGGAGGATTGTGCTCAGTGAGAGAAATATTCAGGCCCACCCTGATTTTTCCAGGCCCACCCATTAGCCACGTTGTGGCTCCGCCCCTGGTTCAAAGTGAAGGCAATTTGCAAGAAACATGATGTAGAGTAGACGCATATGATTTTTCTCCTCGGGCCACATAAAATGATGTCGAGGGCCGCGTCTGGCCCCCGGGCCTTGCGTTTGACACCTACGACATAGACAGAAAGAAATGGGCTTCCGACGATGATTAGTCCTACTGTTTTATTAAGTTTCGCGTCTATCGTTTATCGCCTACAAAATGGCCGCCCGTCATAGGTGGATAGGCGTACCGGTCACATAGGCGGAATGCCCAGCTCTGATTTACGTGTACTGTTTTTCTGCTACCACAAGTTGAAGCAGCTTGTTTGCCTGTTCAATCCCCTAGCTCATAGTCATGGTAACAAAAATCCATACTCTCCATTGGCTGTCACAATAGTCGTGTGTAACGCGAACATAATTCTTTATCCTTGGGCTATTTTACAAAAGCACGTCACAGACTTGTTGAGACCTAAATGGTGGGGAAATGCATCGACACTTATTAAAAAAAAAAGAGTGTGACATTGCAAGAACATAACATACAGTAAACTGAACTATACTTTCCTCTCTAAGTGTGCGGCTACAGTTTGGCAGAGAGCGAAACGTTTTTTAAAAATAGCAAACCTGTGCTTGCTTGAAACTGTTTATTGACACTCCCATTTGATGTTTACAGTAAAACTAACACAAAATAAAGAGAATTACAAGCTGTATAATTAAGTAAACACATAACTTGTTCCTGTAAACATCCACTAGCTTAATGCTAACATGTAATGTGAAACGCTTAAGAGTAGCATCAGTGTTGCAGTATGAACCTTTAAGTAATTAATATTCAAGCTCGAGTGGCACAAAACTAAAGTAAAATATTCACAGACAGTTTTTTACTACTCTGTGAAAAA
Organism: Filicampus tigris; assembly: GCF_054856515.1. Lineage (NCBI taxonomy): Eukaryota > Metazoa > Chordata > Actinopteri > Syngnathiformes > Syngnathidae > Filicampus > Filicampus tigris. The sequence goes on along the minus strand of NC_141225.1, from coordinate 12,458,789 downwards.
CAAGATACATCCCTGCAGCTTTGCCAAAATGTTATTTTTTTTGGTGTCTTTTCATCAAATTTGCATGTGTTATCTGCATGAATGCACCATACTTCCCACGGCACAACAACAAGCAGCACTTTACCTTCTGGGCAAGTGGAATTGGATTATTCTGCACATATAAGGAGTGTTTGAGTAAAATTTATTCCATGTTCAATCCAAGTTTGTGCTTTGTGTTTCTGAACAACATTTGATTAAACTAAAACATATTTTCATCGAAACTGCAAGCGCTAATGCCTTTATCAAGTATCGGTAGCCTACTTGGTATCTGTGAGTACTGAAACGTTAGTAGCTACTTGTATTCATACTCAAAAAGTGTTCTCGGTGCATCTCGACCAAAATTTGAGTGAAAGTTGGTGATATCGTTCTTATCTGTCGTGTTTCATGATTTTCTCTGTGAGTTCTTCTTCTATCTTTCACTTTTACTGTTTGTCATGACACAAGCACCACCTTGAGGAGCCACAAACTATTGATTCAATGGAAGTGCTTGGAGAGTTGAAAAACAATGTCAGTATTTATGATATGGGATTCATATTGTATCGCAAATCAATATAATTGGTATTTTGGTATTTAACCGCACACACTCATCTCCACTAATTACCTTTGCAGCAACAGAGGAGCTGGGCTTCTCCAGCAGGTCCCACAGTTTCTTCCGTTTCTCCGCACAGCACGTGTTGTCAAATTCTTCCCCATCTCTGTCCTTTAAATTATCCGCCTCCCTTTTCAGCTCCTCGTTCATCTGCTCCTTCTTCTGATGGTACCTTGCCTGGCAGCAGGACTCCAGGTAGATCTCGTCAATGCCCCAGTAGTCCAGTTCCTGGCTGAAGGACAGGGCGCACATCTCCTCCATCATGTGCAGTTTCCCCGTGCGGTAGAAGTTGAGGATGGACGTGAAGGCGCCCGGGTGGCGGTCGAAAAAGAACTCGTTCTCGTCCAGGTTGTAGTCGTCGCAAACCTCCATCAGAGACTCGTGGCTGCTGCAATCTTGCAGCTTGCCCAGACGCGTCCTCGGGAGCCTGTCCAGCGTTCGCCACAGGACCTCGTGCGGGAGGCCGCCCACGTTGAGGCGGACCCTCCGGAAGCATGACTTGCTGCGGACGACGTCCACCGCCTCTGGCGGGAGCGACGATGTCGACTGCGAGCCGGTCTTGTTGAACTCCGCCAAGGACTTCTCCATGATAACCTCACAACTGGGAAGCGGGTGAGCACCCACAACTATGGAGTCCACTTGGTCCTATTTTCTGTCATTATTATCTCTAAGAAAAAAAAAAAAAAAAGACAATTAGTATGCACAATGGTTGTCACTAGGCTCAAGGGTGAAACTGCTTTAGATTGATTAGACGTTTTAGAACACTGCCTCACGATGTAAGATCAATGTAGGAACAGTTCTAATGAAAGACCCCTTTTTTAGTCCAGTACAGCCATGCCAAACTACTACAGTTAAAATATTTTCATGCAGAGGCACCATCATGCAAAAATACCCCTCTCCCCCTGCTTATCATCAAAACCAACAGGTAAGCAGAGCTTCATAGAGTTTAATCAGGGCCACTGCACACAGAGCGGGCAAATCTCCCAACGCACTGCAACAGGAAAACTGCAACCTTGTATCAGGTTTTGAGCATGCACATACAATATACTCTACTCTTTTTGTTTTAATTGAACCACAAAATCATGGTGTGATTGTCAAGGAAGAAACTGATTTCCACAAAGAGATGAAACTGGCGAGAATGAATGGTAGAGTTTGGATATTAGTCGATCACCCCCATTCACTGTGACTTTCATCAACAGAGTCTCTCCACGCTTTGCTTTCTAGCAACAGGTATATATGAAATTATTAATATAGTTATTGTAAACACTTGTATCTACTGCATATTGGTACAGATTGTCAGCTTGGTCTCGCTTAAGCTTAGTACCTGAAAATGTAAATTATTTTGTGAAAGCTCAAGTGCATTTTTGATTGGCTTTTACATCTGTGATATTGCGACGCTTTCAACGGCAATTCATATTTTAAATTGGAGCAAAACTAATGGCCGATTAGGTTACCAAACTAGTTGCCAAACCTGTGACAGGTTAGTGTTCATTTCTAAAAACATGCACACAGTATTGTGTACACAGGGAGGAGCTTAGTTTAGCCAGGGTTGTTGGTGGAAATTGCACAGTGTCTTTGTTACATGGATGTTTTTGCTGTACGGAGTGACAATATCCTCTATTTTTTTTTTTACACAGTTTTAATACATGCGTATCCAAAATTGCAAGGAATTCTCAACATGATGCAATGCCATTTTACGACACTGCAAATCATAACCAGAATAAACACAATGTTAAATTTGTGTCAATCTGAGTGCCATTACTTTTGTAACAGCAAAATTACTGATACATGTCTTGTAATGGATGTCGTTATATTGCACAGGTGCACACACAGGATGTCACCTTGGTTAAACAAAACTTCCTGACCAATCATACATCAATTTGACGCCCCATCAAATCTGTACCCAGGGGGGAAATAATAGAATCGGCGGCGATAAATCTGCTAAATGTGCTTCATGCATGGCAGCCCTGGAGGGAAAACAGCTTCATCTTTCTTGATGTTTCCTCTTTAATTGTTTGTGAGCCAGTGGATCTTTGTCACGCGGCGTGGGTGGGGACGCGCAGTGGAGCTGTCCAGTGCTGAACACCCCCCCCCCTCCCCGTCCCTTTCCATTACAAATGCACACACATCCTTTATGTTGTTTTTGTTGTTTCCCTCGAGGGATGACTCTTTGGGGGCCGGGCGTGCATTGCATTTCAATGCCCGTTTTTAATGTTCTTTTTATTAGTTTCGAGCTTGTAAAAAGTGCTTCCGGCCTCGACATGCGATCCTCCGTCACTGTCACACAAACTTTCACACACTTGAGCTTCAATCTCACACGTATGACACTGTGAGGCTCCAACAAACGCGCACACACTACGAGGACGACAATGCCCCCACCTGCCCCTCCCCCTCGTAAAGCAGCCCCCATTCGCTTGCTGGCTCCCATATGACTCGATAGAAGCCAACACAGTTTACAATTCGAAAATCCACCAATGGCGATGTTTCAAGATGTCAAATAATGTTGTGGATCCAAATAGTCCCTGATGCGTTTGTGTTCCATTTGGCGCATAGCCGAGCCGAGCTATCTCACGCAGCGTGATGAAAATATGATATAAGCTTTGGTAATGATACACGCAACCGTGGCAGTACCGTGGTGAGTTGTTGTTGTTGTTGTAGGTCTCGGAGATGTAGCACAAAAAGAAAAGGAGCCGCCGTCACTGGTCTACTCGAGCCGGGCTTCGATGCCATCCATTCCCGCCCTCCTCAGCCTCCGACATGTCACACGCGTCTCGGGAGCTCCACACGCCTCACTGAGCCGCACTCCTCGGCCCGCCGCCCCGAGATCAACAAGTACCGAGGGGGTGGTCATTCGGAATCGGACTAGTCCTCCCAGTCCGATGCAAAAGCAGCAGCAGCAGGAGGAGGAGGGAGAGGAAAGGGGGGGGGGGGTCTTCTCGAGCCAGGCGGCGGCGCACCGGTCTCTTTCCACAGCACATCGGATTTAACTCTTTCTCAGCCTCACCCAGACACCTGAACGCACCACAGGTCTGTTATGTCAACAGGGGATCGGTGGGTAAAGGGGATGCAAGTATTTTTTTCTGGAATTCTCGATTTATTAATATTTGTTGGAGTCAAGTGCTTGTTCCTTTTAAATTCTTTATTTTAAACAAAATCTGAAAATTGCCATTCAAAATACTACGTAAATATGGGCTACCTACCCACTAACATGTTTTTTGCAATTTTTTGATATTGATAAGTGTTCCTTCTGTAAAACTGAACCTGTAAGTGTGAGTCATTAGTTTTCAATTGCCTCATAGTACTGCATTTTGAAAAGAACTTGAGAAATCTATACTGCGCAAAGCAAAACATAAGATTGTTTGATGGAAAAAAATATCTGTGGTAATATTATACTTTTTTTTATTTTGCTGGGAAAGTTTCACATCCTGGGCTGGATTAGCCATCTGCACACAGGGCAGATGCCCGGTGGGCTGGTGTCTTTTGTAGTTGATGCAATGCTATTTCCTTATTTTCCTCCATTTTAGCACACGAGAGCAGCCAATAAAAATGTGAATAAAATGTCATATGCTGTAGTCACCAATGACGCAGATTATCAAATATATGAATGTGTGCAGATGACTGTTATTTTGCTATTCAAAGGTGGGTGTACCAAGCTGTGCTCTGACCAACCAATCAGAGCCAGAAAAATGGTGACATCGCTTGAGGTCTTGTGACAGTGTGGAAAGAGTACCACTCGTGGTGCGTGGGCTCTCTCTAGTGGTATGCAACAGAATCGCTGAATTAAATACAACAACAAAAAAAGTGCAACATTTAAAACATGAGCCAAAGGCTGATGCGCTAATTGTTCTCTTTGTGGAATATGATTTAACATTTGTAGTATTTTTGTTTCAGTATGTTAATAATTCAATTTTAATAAGGTGTACTCAATAAAAATCACATATGTAACGTGCTTGATTGAACACATAAAGAAAGAGTGAGAATCTTACAAAGAACATCAACTTTTTTGTTTTTTTTATTTCTCGAAAATAAATGTGAATATGTTGGGTAAGATTCACGAATGTCATCCAGCATGTGACTCACTTTTTCAGTAATGTATATTTGGGTAAATTATTAAACATGTCAAAGACGAAACAAAACCATGTCACAACAACACAAAACATAGCATCTGTATATACAATAATAAATGTGCAATGAATAAATATACACATATAAATAAAAATGAATCATTGATTAAATTAAGTTGAAGTCATTCTCTTCAGTCTGTAGCGGACTAGAAGGTCTCCCTCTGGCTGGAGCATACCGAAACCGTAGCGGCTCGGATTGATGGGCGGCACTTGTGCCTCTGGGTCACACACTTCCAGGTCCAGATGGGTCAGCAGTAAGAGCACAAATCTGGATGCAAATGAGGGTAAAATTCAAACACACACTCTTTGGTGTTCAATCTGCTTCAGGAAAATACATCATGTGACTAAACTTAATGAATGAAACATAAAAGCTCCTGCTATCTTCAAGTTTTGATGCCTCATTGCCCCCCCGGTCCCCATTGCCTTAATTCCAAAACACAAGGAATTACTACAGTACAGGCTATCAACTGGATTGAAGTGATTCTCAGCACACGATTGTGATCTATTAAGTACATGAGGAAACCGCATATGCTTTGATGGTGACGACACATCATCTCCCGGCCTAATGCGCTGTACATACATGACAGAGAGATACGCATCTTAATACACTCACTTTTTAATGGTTGTCACTGCAAAGTCTTTCCCCACGCACACATTGCTCCCAGCGCCCCAGGGCATGGTGAAGTACTTCAGCCTTCTGCCGTCTTTGTAGAAATCATCCCTGGCTGTCAGGTCTTCATTTAAGAAGCGGTCATACTTGAACATCTGTCACAAAGGAAACACGATTATTGTTATTCAATTTTTTAAAATCATTATCAGTGGTAGATTTTAAGAAATACAGTATAAATATTATATTAACGTTCTCAGAAATGTTATTACTCCAAACATATTTACTTATAATTCTGCCACTTTAATTATATTCATTAAAACACTTTTTAAAGTTATTTTAAATAGATTTTAATTTGTTTTCAAATGTTTATTAGTATAATTATTATTATTATTATTATTTTAAATCAGAGATGCAGGTAAACTTTTCTAAATATTTTTTTCCGCTGATTTTGAATCTACCCTCATTTTCAGGTTTTCATAATCATAAGTGTAGGATGAGAATTAGAACGAGAATAAGAATACGCGTAAGAATAAGAACAATAATATAATATGTAATATATTTAGTAAAAATTAGGTTTAGCAACAGGTGGACTTTTTTCACGAACGTCATAGCTATACATTACACTGCATGGTAACATCAATATTGTGCAAGCTTTTACAGGTCAAACTTATAAACAAAAAGTGAGAATATCGAAACAAAAACCTGATGTGGTGGAAAAAAAAGGAAAGGCATTTCTTAAATCACCGTCAAAAATATGTTTAGGGACACATAAAGCCATCTCAAATCAAAATTTTCTGTTGCAGTGTTATATTTCCCAACTTTGGTATATATATTATATAAACAAATCCTGTACACATACTGCATACTATACAGTTTATATAGAGATTGGCTGGGATAAATGAAATCTGGTTTTTGATGCCCCATGTGGGGATGCATGGGGGAGTTACACCCACTTGAGTTACCAAATATAGTTCCTTGCCCTCTAAAAGTGTTGACGCATGACACGCAGTACAGCACAAAGTACCTGTGGTTCTTGATGTATCTGCGGGTCCATTTGTGGGCTCAGAAAGGGAAAGAGACACACTTTGTCCCCCCGCCTGAGGTGGAATTCTTGCCCGTTGGCCATGTGCAGGACCTTGTCTTGCACCACATCTCTGCTGATCATTGCAGCAGCGGTGAGTCGCAGGGTCTCTTTCAGAACGCTGTCTGAAGGATGGATAGAGAGTTAGCTGATGTCAACAATGTGTTTACAAACACAAATGGCTGCAGCTGGTGCTGAATCTTCTATTATGACGTTAACAAGTGTGCTTTTCCATCCAGGTGGAGGTGGATGGACACGGCCGCGTACCTAGTATGGGTGTACCGTGTGTCCTCTTCACTCGGGCCATGCTGGGGGTCTGCTGGGGGGAGCTGTCCTCCAAGGCAAGGCATCTTATCTCTGATTGGACCGCTTTCATGGCCTCAGGGTGAGTGAGCAGGAGGCCAAGGAGCCAAAAGGCTGCTGGTCCAGCATTACACTGGAAGCAAAGAAGGGAAAAAAAAAACATGGTGGGTATTGACATTTCACTTGGGAAATGTCGATTTAAGGGGCTTTCGGGTAACCTTGCTTTCAAGCATGCTGACACTGTAATAGGGATGAGAAACTGGCAATATGTATGTATTTTTTGTCATGTCATGTCATCTTCCAAAGCGCTTATCCTATATAGGGTCGCAGGGAGTTGCTGGAGCCTATCCCAGCCGTCAATGGGCGAAGGCAGACTACACCCCGAACTGGTCGCCAGCCAGTCGCAGGGCACACATACACACTGTCACTGAGTGGGAATCGATCCCACGCTGCCCGCACACAACTCAGGCGTGTGTACCACTACACTATCAGCGGACACTGTATTTTTTAACAAACCCAATAATATTCTTCAAAAAACGCTGTTAAACATCAAAGATTTATTCATATATATATTTTCCATTAAAAATGGGTGGTTGATGGGGACAAAATCCTGGAAAAACATTAAGCACCCAAAATATTTTCAAAATATTAAAAAAGTAAAGGGGAAAAAATCCAAAATAATGCAATTCTGCAGGTGCCGAACTGCAAATATGCATGGGTTGACAGTAGCTTTGAGTTGTAATATCGCCAATCACCACTAGATGGCACACATGTCTCAGTTGTGCTTACACTGGGTCTTATACTGCCCTATACTACAATGTGAGAAAGCCTAATATTTTTTTGCAGATTTGGAATGAAAATGCAGGACAAACATAGTACCTCAATAAAATAATTTTTGCGAAAAAAAAAAATGTCATTTGTTAATTTCTTGTTCAGCAGCTTTGTGCCATCCTTGAATAGTATTTTTTATTCAAGAGAGCCCTTTGCACTGGAAAAAAAATTACAGTATGTGGTTATTTTGTTGTTGTGTTAGGATAGTGGATCTTTCATACATGCATTGAAAAATATATTATCAAAAATGAAATATAAAGAGCACTTATTTTGCACGTATGCACATATATCCATATTTTAAATAGCATTTTGTTATACATCTGGTTAGGATGTGAGTGGCCCTATGTGGCCCCCCAGTCGCACTGATGAAAAACGGTGGCCCCTCCAGCATTTAAAGCTGCCCATCCCTGGACTATACATTGACTGGACACTTCATTAGGTACGCCACACAGACATGGACAATCAAAACAGAACATAATTATCCTTGTTGAGGATACGGCATAAGGCACTTACAAGTGTACCTAATGAAGTGTCTGGTGAGCCGAAGCAATGAGATGGCTCTTACATCAGCCTCTGGAGGAGAGACACCTGAGCCTGTCAGACAGTAATAGCTCAGGGTTAAGGGAGGCGTTCTTTTTACCTCTGCACATCTGAGCACTGACAGCCAGGCCAAATGGGCACAAGTCGCACCACTTTGTCCCCCCTTCCCTGTTACATCCCCAGGTAATGACCAACTGATCATGCCACCAGACACACAAGAGGAATTCAGGAGGGATGATAAATGTGGCAGCGGGTGACCTGTTGGATTTTTTCTGGTATAATGGCCAATTTTTACTAAAGATGATGAGGTCATTTTTTTTGATGAGGAGCTGTATGCCATTGCTGGCCTGGAGCTATTACGGCAATCACTTCTCAATAAAGGACACAACTTTCACATCTGTTCTCCTGAGCACTTGTGTTTTTAATTTAAAAAATAAAAAAAACTACTGAGGTAGGCTACTTTCTTTTATTGCCTGGTGTGCTTTTTTGTTAAAACTTTTTGTGCTAAACTGCACTAATGACAATTAGCCTGTGCCTCTACAACTCTACGCTTGGAATAACATATTAGCAAGCACATACGGAAAGGCACACATACGGATTCATGCTGTATTGTCGCTAGGCAGAATTCATGCCCAAGCCCGAAAAAAAAAAAAAAATCGGAAGACAATCATGCTTTTTTCTTGGCAACTTGGCACGCAGAGCTGTGCTGCCCCACAAAGCAACAAAAGGTCAGGAAGAACATCAGGAATGCATTGAACAGATATACATTAGTCCAAAAACTAACTTTATTTCGGGATTGGATTGATTTGCCCCGGCTGCAAAATGGAAGTGGAAGTTCCTTAAAGTGGAAGTCAAAATTTTCTTCACAATAATATGTTCTCTGCACCTCCACTAGTCTAAATAAAGCGTTCTGATTAAGATTGCATTTGTGGAATATGAGTTAAGAAGCTAAATGTACCCGTTTTTAACCATCTCAGGGGGCGACCATTTTGCCACTTGCTGTCGAATTAAAATGACATCACAGTTGCTCAGGGCTCAGGTAATGACCAATCGCGGCTCCCCTGTTTTCAGAAGCTGAGCCATGATTGGTTGTTACCTGAGCTCTGAGCTGAACTGTGATGTCATTTTCAGTTGACAGCTGGTGACAAAATGGCCACCCTCTGAGATGGACAAAAACGGTTGGATTTTACTACTTAACTCATATTCCACAAAGATACTATCAATCAGAAATTGGACTAGTGGGGCTGCATAGAACATATTATTGTAAAGAACAGTTTGGGGTTGATTTTCCTTTTAAGACAATTGCTGCTCATGATGTGTGCCTGACAACTATAGGTCACAGGTTCCACTGGACCATATGGCAATAAAAGGGCAAGGAGATCCGGCAGGAACATGTTCACAATATTGTACCTGTATGTACTATGTATTTTTGAACAATTATGATGCCGAATTCACTACTTTTTTACTTTTTTGACTGTACAATATTTGCGGCAAAGGAAATAAATGAGTTTTTTAACCACAATGCCATCTGCTGGGTTATCATGAGGTCCTGTTTTTGAGCGATTGTTGAATTCAAAGACTTAAAGTCTGGTCCGTGGTCCTCGAGTGGTCCCCACAAAACCTCCAATTAATTTGTTTCTAAATTTCTGGTTGAATTTTTCTGGGAATTGCAAGTATATTTTTCAGATTTGAACTTTTAGACCATTCAAGTTCAGGCCTATTATGCATTTACTTAATTAATTGTATATTTATTTCTAAAGTCGATGGTTGACGTTGTTCTTGGGGTGGGGTGGGGGGTGGAGGGACTCCACCCCCCAAAAAATAGAGAAGCACTGACCTAGACTGCCTGTGTTCTGCACTGAAATATTAATGATGATGATGAAAACTCATGTTCCTAAATAATTGACCACTTTGGGACTAAAACGTGTTTGCCAGTGATTGTGAGTCCATGTCAGGTGTGTGTGTGTGCGAGCGAGCATACGCGTGCATGTGTTCATGTGCGGTTGCTTACCTTCAAAAGGTGAAAGCCAAAGTTAAAACGGTTTTCAGTGCTTATTTGTTTCAGCATTAATTGGATGCAAATGGAGAGCTGACATCACCCCGTAGCTTTTTTCGCAGGACAAGACGGGTTTTCGAGCACACCTCTGCTTCTGCTTGTGACACACTTCACAACACCTTTCTAGCCTCACTGCTAATCCCTCTATTCTCTCTGCAGGGATTGCTCCACTTTCTATGCCAGACTGTGTGCTCTGGGGATCCCAGCAGGCATGAAGGAGCACAAACAAACAAGCAGGAGGACTGACTAATGGTCTTTCCCCTGATCTGCAGAGCACGCCAGAGCTCCTGCAGTCAGCAGTTGACTTACTCCGGGTCTTTCCTCACATTGTACAGCGTCATTGTTCCAGTGGGGTTTTAATGAGGGGTGTGAATGTGTTCTGCAGCAGCAGACGTGAGCACAAAGTAAGATTACTATCGCCACCTACTGGTAATATGAAGGAATAAGGACGTTTCATGCTATGAGGAGTTTGAGCATTTATTCACGATCCTTGATTGTCCAGCTTCATTTCTACAAGTTAACATATAGTGCTTTACTAGTAGCATGCTAATGTCAACTAGTTCAGAGTAATCAATAATCCCATGTAGTTGTCCTACTAGTATGCCAACGTTGTGACAGAGCACGTACTCATAAATGGATCTTAAGATGGATATCAAGTCGTTTGAGTATTGATTCGATATCCTTGATAAGGAGGCTACTAGTGCGTGACATGCTTACTGGTTGGATCTAGTAGTGTTACTTATACAGCACAGTAGTTTACTACTAGTAAAATTTAATTGAATTGTAGTAGGCCAAAAGTGACACGCTAGTAAGATACAGTCATTCTACTAGTGTGTTGAATTGTCTTGTACAAAGAGTGTACTAGTACAAGATGGATATCAAGCCGTTTGAGAATTTCTTCAATATCATTGATATTAACTTTAGTTAAGGTCGAACGGTCAGTTACTAGTACGCTTTTTGGTCCTAGTACGCTTTAAGGTCGAATGGTCAGGTACTAGTATGCCTTCTGTCCTCACTAGTAGTACAACTTTGACATACTAGTAGGATAACTACATGTTACTAGTAAGGCATAACTGTGCACTAGTTGACAACTGTTTGCTACTACTACTAGTGACATCCTAAAATTCTACTGGTTAACATCTAGCACTTAACTAGTAGTACTAGTTGTCTGCAGAGGTCAACCAGTGAAAACTTTTGCCTCACTAGTAACACGTAGTTGTCCTATTAGCTGGTCCATGTACGAGTATGCTCTTTGTCCTCAGTATTATGATGAATGCATTTCACTTGCGAGGAAAAACTGTGTATTAGTTGACAACTGAGTACTAGCAGTGCTGATAGTGACATTTTAAAAATCTACTAGTTAAAATCTGGCACTTCACTAGTAGTACAAATAGCACGCTAATGTCAAATAGTTCACAGTTTTGCCTCATTAGAAACATGTAGTTGTCCAACTAGTAGGTCCATGTACAGTACTAGTACGCTCTTTGTCCTCATGAGTAGAACTACATTTTACTAGTGAGGCAAAATTCACACAGGTAGACAACTGCGTGCTTCTAGTGCTAATAGTGCCATTCTAAAATTGTGCTAGTTAACATCAAGCACTTCACAACTAGTACGAGTGGCGTGCTCATGTCAAATAACAGTCTTGCCACACTAGTGGTTATCAAAGTGGTCCGATTATTTAGGACAAAGTGCATACTCGTAGCTTTAGCTGGTTATCAAGCCATTTGAGCATTTTAATATCCTTGATAAGGATGCTACTGAGACATGCATACTAGTTGGGCCAATAGTTCAGCACAAGCTATCAGAAAAAAAACCTGTATGATAGGATATCAAGGTTATCGAATAAATACTCAAACGGCTTTCCATATTACACACCAACTTAACGCTATTGCCATTCATAATAAATTTAAGCAAAAGGTCTAATTTATGCTTTATATTGCAATAAAAAAAACAACATATACAAATTACATCAATGTTGATAAGTAATTCACTGTGCATGCCCGCTCAAAAGAGTGTGATGACATATAAACAGTTGTACTGTATACGTCTGGTGTACAGGTCCAGGCAGGTTCTTAAACTAACTGCCGTCAAGGAATCTTCTGGCCCGGCCTTTTTTCTTTGTTTGCTAAATGCCACCATATTCTCACAGACAGTTTGGGCGTGGCGAGTTGTTGGTTGTTCTCGCATATGATTTAAAAAAAAAAATTTTTATTAGCCCTACGATTGACTGGCAAGCGTCCTGGGTGAACAATGCTTCTCGCCCAGACTCAGCTCCAACTTCCCGCCGACGCTGAGCAACATAAACAGTCGACGATGGACGTTGTGAAACAAAATCATCAATATTAGCAGACTGATAAAAACTAATCTGTAGGCAGATTAATTTCCCTCTATGTTATTTAAGCTCTTTAAGCTTCTGATCCTTCTGCAGTTGATTCTCAGCAGTAGAGCTGGCGTGTCTAAATGCCTTTGAACCGGATTATACAAGCACGGCATTAAGACTGCAATGAAACAGTAATTGCTTGCAATTGCCAGTACTTTTTCTTTGTTTGTCTTTCACAAATGTTTTGCCATCGTCTCAACAAAACTGTGATTTACCAACTTCCCTATGAGGTGGAGCAAGCGGAAAAACACCCCAACTAAAATCACCAAAACATCCTGTACACATTTTGTTCATACAGTGTACAACCATGATTCAGCATAACATTGCTTCCACCAACATGCTTCATTGTAGTTATGCTGTTATTTTGGTGATGAGCAGCATTACCTTTTGGACTTATGTCCAAAAAGTTTCACCTCGGTTTCATCAGTCCATAAGAACATTTCCAAAACACAGGTGGGAAAATGTGAGGAAAAGACTACTAGAACAACTGAATGTTATTTGGGGTGAATCAGGGGTACTTTAAATGGTGGCAGGTGTGTGCTGAATTTCATTTAGCCTGAGCTTGATTCGTAAATTCAGAACACAGCCACATCCCCACAGGCCCACTAGTTGAAACACAGCATTCTGATTAATAGTACGTTTTCTGCAATATGAGTTAAGCAGCAAAATCCACCCGTTTTTAGCAATTTTAGGGGTCGGACATTTTGTCATTTCTGTCGACTGAAAATGACACCATAGTTGCTCAGGGCTCAGGGAACAAAGCTGAGCCATGATTGGTCGGTCCCTGAGCCCTGGGTAGTTGTGATGTCATTTTCAGTCGACAGAAGTGAAAAATGGCCGCCCCCAGAGATGGCTAAAAACGAGTGGAATTACTTTTATTCGAAAAACCCAATATTTATCAGAATGCCTTGTTTCAACTAGTGGGCTTGCATAGAGCATATTCTTTAAAAAATATATGTTTGGGTTGACTTTGTCTTTAAAACGTTATCAAAGTTTGTTGCCTTAAAATGTTGAATTCACCCAACATTATTTTTACAGTGTGGTCTCATGTTTTTATACAACAAAAACCTTGCATTTCAACACGGGTGTGTAGACTTTCTATATCCACTGTATGGTCCTTGAATATCTGGTCCAGTAAAAAATAAAAAACACACTCACCTGTGTGGTCCACAGCTGCAGCAAAAGAGCTCTTTTCTGCATCTCAGCATCCACTCCTTCTTCCTGGAGGAAGCGCTGGTAGCTCCTCTGCCAGGACCTCCACTCGCCCCCCCCGCTGTGCAGGTTGTTTGGAGACAGCAGTTCCCACAGTCGCTCCCGTGACGAGTGGGCCGTCCGGCTCTCACCTGTCACGCACGTTCGTCATCAACCCGCTGATACAAAGTCAGAAAATAGTCACGGGTGATTGTGAAGCTCACCTCCTTTGAGCGAGCAGCGAGCCACTTTGGAAAGGAGATGGTCAAACTTGCGGAATTCTCTGTAGACGGCAGCGACGTCCTGCGTGCTGTCAAACAACGTGAGGTAGCCGGCTCTGCGCACAACAACAACCACAGCAGCACGACCTCAGTACGCGATGTATGTTTACCATTTTTTTTCGGACCTCTTCAAATCGAACAGTGATTCTTGTAGCAGAATTTCTAAGACAATTCATATCTATCGCAAAACCACTCACAGAGTTTACAAAAAATGTTTGCAATTTTGTCAGACACAACGCACAGCTTTACACTCAATTTCCAAATGATCAGCAGACTCCTTGCAAAACTAAACACATTTATGGCTATTATTTACACCGTTCTGCCAACTGTCTGTCCACGCTGTCACAGAATAAGACTGTCACTGTTAATTCGGTAACATTGCAATCAGCCTGAGCACTAAAACACGTAAGCTGTCGGTGTGGAGGACAATGAAGGGAGCGGGAAAAGTGAGACTTAGAATAAGACGTGGAGGAATAAATACACTTGAAATTTGCATCCCTCTGTGTTTATAGAACTATGACAAAAGTATGGTTTCAAATTGACATATAGCCTACCTTGTACACAGAGAAATGTGTTTTTCATGCCGATGTGTTTTGCAAAAATAGCCAATAGTTACAAAATATGTACTTAAGCCATCAGGAAAAAAAAAAAGTCATTATATGGCATTTAACTTTTAATTACTCCTGTGTAACAATGAACTTACTGTCAGCAGTTTCCGACACTCTACCCTTACAATATCCGAGTGTGAGTAGTTATAGTTTTAGTTTGTTTTACCGTACAGGAGTTAATTTACTTCACCTGTGTATTTTTTAATCACGCCTCAATGTCCGTGTGAATATTCTCATTCTACCGGGTCGTTTCATTCTCAGCGTATTGAATCGATCGCAAAGTGGACTGTTGAGGTTGTCGTAGAATAAGTTTCGGGTCTTATCACAGCATGCTTCAGCAGTTAATGCATAGGCTAGATAGGACAGCTCTAACTTGAGCGTTGGTGGAGAAACTAGGAGTGTGCATCTTTCCAATAAAAAACGATTTGATACGTATCGAGATATATTTGAATTTGATGCACTGGCATTTTTTAATCAGCTCATCAGCAGGAGCCTGACAACGATCCTGATCATTGTGTTAAATAGCTGCTGATTAAAGCAGAAGTAAACCCAAACATATTTTTTCAAAGAATATGTTCTATGCTGGCACAGCATTCTGATTAATGTTGGGTTTGTGGAATAAGAGTTAAGCAACAAAATCCACCCGTTTTTAGCCACCTCTCGAGGCGGCCATTTTGTCACTTTTGTCAACTGAAAATGACGTCACACTCCCTCAGGGCTCAGATTACGACCAATCATAGCTCAGCTTCAGAAAACAAGTGAGCCGTGATTGGTCGCTACCTGAACCTTGAGCAACTCTGAGGTCATTTCTATTCGACAGAAGTGACAAAAGGGCCGCCTCATGGGATGGCTAAAAACGGGTGGATTTGCTGCTTAACTCATTAATCATATTGCCGTGTTTCAACTAGTGGGCCTGCATAGAGCATCTTCTTGAAAAAAATATGTTTGGTTTGACCACTTTAAAGCAGAACAACACTGTCACATATATGCTATTCATTAGCCCGTCTGTGGTGTTTTGCATTGTTTGTTAGCATTGCGCTAAGCAGACCTAAGGTGATGCTGTGTGGCAAACTGATGGGGCCACGAAAACAACACAACTGTATTTATCCCCTCCTTACTAAACATTGGTGAGTTCTCTGCCCGCCAACAACAGTTGTTTGGGTGCAAATGTAGCGGTTGACTAGTGTCAGATGGGATCGTGTTCTGTATTTTTCCAGAGCCAAAGTTACCTGAAGAGGAGGCTGTAACATAGGCTGAAGAGTCCCTCTTGTCTCCAATCTGAATGGCCGGACCAATCACTTAACAGCAGCTCCCGAAGGCGAGAGCTTATTGAATGATTCATCTCCGACAAAGAGACACCTCGGAAGTGTCTACATGCCAAACATCAAACATGAATCTAAGTGAGATTTGCACAAATACAACACTCTCATTCCCATTGAGTGAATCACTGATTACGTTTCCATAAACATCCTCTCTGCGGCGGGATCGACGCCTGGCAGCTGCAGACCAAAAACTCTTTTTATAAGCTGCTGTCTGCCGCGGCTGAAGTCCAGGCGGACGTTGTCATGAAGCACTGCATCGAAAGAGTGCGGATCTAACAGCACCGTCACGTAATGGCCCGCGACGCACACCTGGAAGCACATCGTTTTTCATTGACTCACTTTACTTTCATATGGGATTACTTCTGATTACAGGAAATAAGAATGAGCTCAAGAAACTAGCAGTTATGTAACAGGTAATGCATTTTATTTTTATTATTGTTCTGTATTATTTGCGTTACTTGGGTGTGTACATTTGTTTAACAACTGCTGCATTCTGTCTCCACATATCCAGTATGAAAGTCTACAGGCATTCAGGAAGAGAAATCGCTTTTATTGCTCATTAAACTAAAAGATTAAGGCGGAATTAAAAACACGTATATTTATGAAATCCATTTGAAAAGAAAAAAATGAAATAAATGAAGGTGATATATGGACATATTTTTCGAAATACAACAATAATGTTTTTGTTTAAAATACTGTGGACTACATTGGGTAATTATATGTTTTGATAAACACTCCCTTTAGAGTGATTCAGAGTAAGTTTGCATTGTTTGGGACATGCATCATCAGCTCATGAAATCTGATTATTAGAAAAAGGTTCATGAAATAGTCACAACAGTAAAAATATAGTTCGTAGTCTAATATAATTGTAAGCATTTTACTACTCGTGATTGTCCTAGTTTGGTCCCACTTCAATGTAACTATAATTTAATGTGATTGGATACTTTTTAAAGCGGACGTTAAGTGACAAATTTTCTTCACAATAATACGCTCTCTGCAGCCCCACCATTGTAAATATGTTTTTCTGATTAATATTGTTTTTGTGGAATATGAATTAAGCAGCAAAATCGACCCCTTTTCATCTCAGGGGGCGGCCATTTTGCCACTTACTGTCGACTGAAAATGACATCACAGTTGCTCATCACAGTTGATTGATAACGACCAATCACTGCTCTGCTTGTGAACGTCACATGGCCAAACTCAGACAACACGTGAGCCGTGAGAGGGATGAAAATGGGTGTATTTTTCTGCTTAATTAATATTCCACAAATATATTAATCAGAATGCCGTGGTTAGACTAGTGGGGCCCGCATAGAACATATTATTGTAAAGAAAACGTTGGGGTTGAATTCCCTTTTAAATATAGTTAAGTTTTTTTACATTATTTAATGTATAATAATTAAATCAGTGACTTTTAACAGGAAAAAAATGATTGATTCTCATCCATGTATTTTTAATGGATTGCATTTCAACAGGGGTGTGTAGACTTTTTATACATACAAATTGTGAAAAATACCGAATGACAAATCTTTTTTTTTTTTTTACTTTCTACAAATTTTTCATCAATACCATGAAGTAATTATCATGTCATCGCTATGTTGTGATATTAGTGTAATTGTTGGCTAAATCTTGCGAAGATATTACGCGTCGCTCTATGATTTTTAGCATAGTAGAAGTATGTACACATGTAGTGTGCATGAAATAATGTCTAGTGCAGGCCCTGCATAAAATCTGTCTCTAAGATGCTTTCCTGTTCTTGTTATAGACCCATTTTTGCAAGCCTGCAACTCTCTGAAGGATTACATTCCTCCACAGATTTACTTACGGTAAACACATCTCCATGTTTCTCCTTCATTCGGGACAAAAACTTTGCGACATCCTTTTGAAATGCGAGTGCGTGTCCCAACCATGGGATGACACCTTTGTCCAAAGGGGGCTCATTTTCCCGTCTGTGTCAAGCAGAGCGAAAGACAGAAAAAAAACGTGAGACATGATAAGACAGCTTGTTCTTGTGTTTTTCCACAAACATCCACTTGAAATGATCATTTCTCAGCCCATCTCCTTGTTCCGCGCAAGATTGCAACTCTTTTTGAATACCTTTGTTGACTGTCCAATTGAATTGTTGTTCTGCCTTTCAAAACAAGCGGTTCAGGATGCAATTTTGCTGAGGTCAAACACGCGAGTAAATTTTTCCTCTGCGCATGGTGTACAGATTACCACTTTCTTTACTGCCTCACACTACAATATACATGTAGCAACATGTATTAAGCTGTTCAAGAAATTCCAAATTCCAAACTTCTGCACATATGTATGGTATACTGCTAAATGAACAAATGACTTACCTAGTGCGAGGGTAGTAGAGGAGAATGAGTATGAGTGCACATATAAGGAGTGAAAATAGCATCCATAGCATGTCTGTAGAGTGATACTTGTCCTTGCTCCGAGATAATGTACTCCATAGCCAGAGTTAACTGACTTATATATGCTCTCAAGCTGGGTTTCTTTCTTGTCAGGAGGCGGGGAAAGGTGTGGCTGCTGACACTGACATGGCTTACACAATGTAACACAGTTACAGCAATGACATACTCCACTAAGACAGCAAAGCAAAGCATTATGTAATATTCTAATTTTAGGGTCTGCTTGGGGCATTTAGCTAGTTTTGTTTACTTGTAAGAAATTGTGCCAGGTCAAATTGTCCTGTTCCACTTTTGCTTAATTTAATTAATTACAATCCTCATTTCCTAACTTGATTTTCCTGTTTGATAAGCTCAGTTTTTGTCATGCAATGACATCACAATCACCATCATGGCGAATGGATTTATGTCCACGAGGGTTGATATTGGGACTTGCATACTTCCAGGCAGACGTCATTCGACTTCTGTGACGTGAGCCCTTTGACGTGGCGAAACGGACTATATTTAGGATTTCACAGTCGAGATGAGCAGGTACACGCAGGAACGCTTGATGACACACTGAATGGAACCTCAGGCAACGTCTTACTGTATGTCACTCGGAAGCGTATCATGGGCAGCTTGTTTTGTTTACACTCATGCTGCACTTGACACTATGAGTAATGAGTTCAAATATTTGATACAACTATAATGTGTGTTTATAGAATGCTATAAGTGGAGTATATTTCTTTTTGAACTGCAGTTACATTGACACAACACACAATAGTGGTTGTTGTGTCCACTGCACCAGCAGAGGGTAGTAACGCACTTTTCAAAAACCTGTACCTTTAAAATAAATTCCTTTTTAACAGTTAACGTCTTCGTCTACAGTTTGGATCAGGAAAAGTAAAAGTAAATAGTGTCCTGCAATATCTGATGCATAAATTAAACATTAGATTTGAGTTTGTTTTTCCATCCTAAAATTGGTTCATTAAAATGTTTTTTCCAATGTATTTGTTATTAACTTTAATAAATGTATTTTAAATAATCGATTGACTTGTTTACCTGTTTAATCTTACATATATAGCACAAAAAGTATTTTAATTAATAATTGTTTATTTTATTATTAGTAAATTCATTATAAACAATACATTCAAAATGAGAATGGCTTATCCATCCGTTACCTGGCTCCTCTGTCCACTTTAAAAATTAAATTTGAGCAGAAACATTTTCTCTACTCTGTACACAAATGTATTGAAAAAACTTGAGGATAACTGTGAAACAAGAATAGATGGACGTCTTTTCAAAACATACTATCATTGTAATTCTCGCACAGGTTAGCAATCAAAATGTTCCTCAATGTACTTTAGAATGCAAAAAAAGAAATGATCCTGTTAAAAAGAACAATAAAAAGCATGTGAAGGGACCAATTTTTAAATGTTTGTGCTCTTAAAGCGGAAGTCAACCCAAACATATTTTTTTCAATAATATGTTCCCAGCAGGCCCACTTGTTGATTAATTTTGCGTTTGTGGAATATAAGTTAAGCAGCAAAATGCACTTGTTTTTAGCCATCTCAGGGGCCGGCCATTTTGTCTTCTGTTGACTGAAAATGACATCACAACTGCTCACAACGACCAATCACGGCTGACCTGTTTTCTGAATCTGAGCCGTGATTAGTCGTTGTGAGCGGTTGTGATGAAATTTTCAGTCGACAGAAGACAAAATGGCCGCCCCCGGAGATGGCTGAAAACAAGTGGATTAACACTTATTCCACAAACGCAATATTTATCAGAATGCCCTGTTTCAACTAGTGGGCTTGCATAGAACATATTCTTGAAAAAAAATGTTTGCGTTGACTTCAACTTTAAGTGAGGATACTGTGAGTGACTTAATTGTTGGAATATTTTGATGATACACAGTCCTCCATGTTTGGCCACATCAGAAAGACAAGTCGTTCGAGCTTTTCTTATATGAGGTAGACCGTAATGGCAACATTTTATTTGATTTTGTGGATAACGGGCAGCCATTGTGAGGAACTCATATTTGAGATTGCCATAAAGGTGCTGTAATCAAAATGACAGGATATGAGGGAGACTCGTTTATTTAAGCAGGTCTTTGTTTATGTTAATCACTGTATTTAATAAAATATTATATAGCTGATCCATCGTCCTGGTTTTTACAAAGTAAATTTTTGTGGTCCATCTGGCCTGGGGCCGACAGGAGGTCTAGAAACACCCGTGGCTTGGAGTCACACAAGTGAGGTTCAATAAATGTCAGTAGCGAGACAGAATGATAAAAAAAGAAAATGGCTCAAGTCCAAAATAGAGTGCATAACAACACAACTGAAGTAGTCTCTCTTACTGTCTGATTTTTTTTTAAACTCAACTTTCGTTTCCAGCAGCCACGTTATAAATAGCACCCACACAATACAAATCATCTGGGATTTATTACAAAACATCACAAGTGTAAAAAACTGTATATAGCCATTTGTTGTTTGGCACAATTTATGAAGAATCACTTGAACAACATATACACAGGAAATTAAGTATTAAAAAAGACTCCAGTTGAGCCAATGTCTTTGTATTAAAAGTTAAAACAGTGTGTTGTGTTCCTTTTTTTTTCATTAAAGGTCGTTAATGTCACCTTAACATTTGTGTGACAATTAAAAATGAGATGCAACCGATGATGTACACCAGGTCCTCGTTACACCTTTGTCACTAACGTTATACCTTTTTTCTTAGCTTTTATGAATAACAGTGCTAACTTCTTTTTACACTTGAATGACTGTAAAGAGTGGTAAAGTGTGATTTAAACATTGCCTTCTACGTGAGATTTCTCTAGTGCTTATCCTCATTAGGTTTGTGGATGAGCTGGAGCCAATTTCATCTGACTGGACAAGAAAAGTGGGGTGCGACCTGGATGGGACTTAAAACCAACCCAGATAGCTCGATGGGCTGAAAAACGGTATCGATTTTAATGCTGTTAGTGCATCGATTCGGACTAATCGTTCCGTCCATCCATCCATCCATCCATCCAATCATTCAGTTTTAAAATGTACCATCTTTGAATCGCACCCCATATCGACACATACATCAAATCCTCTTTTATTGGACATATGCACACCCCATATGCATATATATATATATTTATACAGTATATGTGTATGTATGTCTGTGTGTGTGTATAAATATAACAAGTTCATTCATATTGTAAAATGATAACAGGAAACTAGATAGATAGATAGGTAGTGCATTAAATATTTATACATGCACAAGAAGGGGTAATTGGGGAATTGGGGAAGTGGTGGGCTTAATGGGAGGAGTTCACATTCCCATTCACCTTTTTTCCCTCAACACAGCAGCAAGTACTACTCGACTCCGACGAGAGAGAGAGAGAGAGAGAGAGAGAGAGAGAGAGAGCGAGAGAGCGAGAGAGAGAGAGAGCGAGAGAGAGCGAGAGAGAGAGAGAGAGAGTGAGAGAGAGAGATTTCCGTTCAGTTATTCTCCCACTCTCTCTCTTGTGAAATGCGAGTCAAACGTGACTCGTCTTTGTGGAGTTCTTGTGGCGGAGTCCTTGCAGGGAGGAGTGGTCTGGATCGCGTGTGCACTTCCAGCTCGACGCCGCCTTGAACGCAGCCCCGTGGCAGAGCACAACACAACGCAGCAGAACAGAACAAAACCTCGGGCCGCTGTTTCTTCCTCCACATCCGAACTCGAGCCCCATTCTCGGGCTATGTCGGGCCTCTGATCGCCGCCCCCCGAGACGGAGCGAGTGCAGACGGAGTAAAGGCGCAGTCTCTTCCCGCTTCGACTATTGAGCCAGCCAGCCTCCTTCCAACCATGTCAACGCAGGCCAAAGTGAAGAAGGACAAAGAGATCATAGCCGAATATGAGAGCCAAGTGAAAGGTCGGTACTGCTGCTGCGGCTCATCTGTGACAATTGCGCAACTTTACAACAAGCTTAATGACTATGTGCGTGTGCGCGCGCGTGCAATACTGAGGGGTGGGTTTGGCCGCATATGCTCTTAAATGCATCCCACTGGTAATGTCCTATATCCCCCACCCTTGTTTGTGATCTTTTTGGCAGTACACTTTCGTTCAAACTTGACCAAACCGGTTTCTTTCGAGCCACGAAGACTGCAGGCTTCATGACTAGTAAGCAGGCTGCAATGTCAGGCTACTGCAGATGACTTTCTCACTGCAGATTTGAAGATGCACACCCAACTAGGAAAAACGCGTCCAATTCCTCGCATGGGGAAATCTGTCATGCATTTCAGATATCATGCACAATACTAATGATAATCCATAGTAAAACGAAAAGATCATGTTGCAAGAGCAGCTCCAGAAGGTCACCCAGCAAACAGTTGAGAAAGTCCATCAATAATGGATGGTGTCTGCATCAATTATAAACCATGAAAGGATTTTCCTTTCCGAGGCGACTTTTGTGGCTAAGGAGAAGCGCTAACCCTGTGCAGGATGTGCAGCATCAGTGATCTTGAAGCAGTTTTTGTGCATCAGATGCTGCATCGTCCTCCCCATGTCCTTTCGCAGTAGTATGTCACAGTCAGTTGATTGGTCAATAATCGTTTTTTTGGGGGGGGGTGGCTCTAATTGTTTTTTTGGGGGGTTTGGTCAACAAAACGAGCAGTTCAAAGAAACAATTCATTGTTGACAGAGCCATTACCTTGAATAGTCTGTTCCAGGACACACAGTGCTGACATAGGGTGGATAATGTCACGGTGGACATTTTTTCTAATTTTGATGATTTCAATTGGCAGATTGGATTTTCATTTTTTTGCAGCATGATTCGGTTGGCAAGCTGACTGTGCACTGTTTAACAAATATATTTCATATTTCTTAAAGGTTTTTATGTCACTCAATATTTCACAGTGACAGAGTGGACATGATAATATCCAATTTACACACATAGTACGATGAAAATGACAAAACATGTAAACATTTCTTCTGCAACAACCCACTGTTTTCGCTTCCATATAAGAAAGACTAACTTCTTCAAGAGGCAGCAGTTAGCCCATAATGACAGGGTGGACAGCAATGCTAGACATATCGTCGCTGTCTTGTGAAAAACACTTATGTCCAATTTTTGAAAAAAAAAAAAAAATCACGTTAATGTTTGTAACACAGAAACACCATTCACGTAAAAAAAAGAAAATTGAAATGGACGTTTTTTACGTCATATTTGTAAAAACAAATTAACCCCTTTCAATAGTAAAACACTCAGCCTCAACTTTATTGATGACTGCTAAAGCCATACTGTCATGTAGGGCTGCTCGATTATGGAAAAAAATATTAATCATGATTATTTTGGTTATAATTGACATCACGATTATTCAAACGATAATTTTTGTTGGGTACAAAACAAGAAAATGTTTAAACCTAAAGAAAATAATACAAATAAATGTAAGTAAGTTCCATTCGGACCAAATAAATTTGATAAAATTAGTTATTATATAATTTTAAAAAAAAGGTGCAAATGTATAAATTCAAGTATGATTTCCTTATCCAAGCAAACATAGTGTATTGGATATAAATTAATATTAATAATCGTTTTTTACGATTATGCCAATTTTGTAATCGTGAAGGCGGCACGGTGGTCGACTGGTTAGCACGTCCGCCTCACAGTTCAGAGGTCGTGGGTTCGATCCCGGCTCCGGCCTCCCTGTGTGGAGTTTGCATGTTCTCCCCGTGCCTGCGTGGGTTTCCTCCGGGTACTCCGGTTTCCTCCCACATTCCAAAAACATGCATGGTAAGTTGATTGGACTGTCTAAATTGCCCCTAGGTGTGATTGTGAGTGCGGATGTTTGTCTCTGTGTGCCCTGCGATTGGCTGGCAACCAATTCAGGGTGTCCCCCGCCTACTGCCCAAAGACAGCTGGGATAGGCTCCAGCACGCCCGCGACCCTTGTGAGGATAAGCGGTATGGATAATGAATGAATGAATGTAATCGTGAAGTGTAACAATCGTAATTGTAATTGAATTTTGATTAATTGCACTGCCCTACTGTCATGTGAAAGTGATTCACATTGCCGATAAGCTTGATGAACTTGTTAACATTGTTGCGACAACTTGTTGCACAGCAGCACTGGTGAAGGGTGGTTAGCATGTGAGGTGTGAGGTTTGTGGTATAAATTTCTACTTCAGTCGTGTTTACGTGTTTCT
Organism: Filicampus tigris; assembly: GCF_054856515.1. Classification (NCBI taxonomy): domain Eukaryota; kingdom Metazoa; phylum Chordata; class Actinopteri; order Syngnathiformes; family Syngnathidae; genus Filicampus; species Filicampus tigris. Next base: position 12,434,262 of record NC_141225.1, on the reverse strand, counting down.
CCCAGACTCTCCCATACACTGGCTTCCTCCCACATTACAAAAACATGCATGTTAGGTTAACTGAAGTCTCTGAACTGTCCATAGGCATGCTTTTGAGTGTACTATGAATGGTAGTTTCTCAATAAGTGGCCTAAGCTGAACACCAATTGGCCTTAATGTGGCACACACACGCTATATATTTAAAAAAAAAATGGATAGATGACTTGTTGCTTTGAATACTAGTTTGCCGGCTTCACATAGCTGTACAGTATATTCTTCTGTTCACAACCCTTGTTGAGGCCATCTCACCAAAAATGGTGGATACTTAATAAGCTGCAGCCTCATGAGGCTCACTGAGGTGTCATGCAAATTGCTGATATCACTGATTTTGTTTCTCAAATTGATAGTCTCTATGGGAAATTGATCATGTTTATAGTTTTACAACACAGGGGAAAATAGCGTGGATTTATTCAGCCACCAGTAAATATAAAGTAGATGTTTTCAAAAACAACAACTCTTGCCTGATAGTGGAATTGACCACATTTGGTTATCAAACAAAAGCCTTGTGCTTTTGCATGTTCTCATTGGCCCTCCTATTGGTCGACCATTCGCTCTTTGGCCTTGGTGACCAGTAGAAAAACCGCTACAGCTTTTTATCATGTCTCCATTTCAGGAGAAACTTCTAAAATGACATGTTAAGCTCATTTTGAAACTGGGCTTAGATCAGTTTGAAGCGGCGAGTGGGCTCATTTGACACTGACACTTGGCTGCAGTAATGCTGAATTACTGGCAGCGCAGCAGCACAATAAACACACACACATGCACACGCACACACCTACACGCACACACTCACACAGAAGTACTTGTACTAGTTGCTAGTGAATATTTGTACACGCTTGGACTTGAATGTTTGATTATCACCAAATATTTCATGGATGAGCTAATATTCATTCATGAAATGGAAAAATAGGTTAGTCATGTACTATTCTGAAATTGATTATGACTGTTTCTATAAACTAAACTGAATATAAGTTTCCCACATCTAATTGTGTTTCACAATAGATGCAGTAAATGATCATACAAGAATGATTATGCTTTCCTTCTGGACTCCCGCAAAGTTAGCTAGCTTTATTCTCGTGATGATAGTATGTCTTTACATTAAAGTGTAGTCGAGCAATGATAACATAGAGTTGTAGGCCGCTTTGACACTAAAACAGGGATGGTAATCTTCTAATGTTTTAAGCTTTCAGTTTTGAGGTCTATCTATCTATCTATCTATCTATCTATCTATCTATCTATCTATCTATCTATCTATCTATCTATCTATCTATCTATCTATCTATCTATCTATCTATCTATCTATCTATCTATCTATCTATCTATCTAAACTAGATCTATGCTAGCACTATCCACTTTGCCTTTGTAGAAGTTGTTGTTTCCGGGGTGAAATTATTGAATAGTTTTTCTTTAAATGGCATTAAAAAATTGTTTTAGAAATGTTGACAAAATAGTATTGTTATATTTTGCACTGTGTGTTTTGTAACAGAATTGAGTTTTACCACTTTGTACCTATGAGGATGAGCTTTCATGTTTCGCCATAGTTGCCTTATTGAGTGTAGATAGCCGCATTCCATGGAGCGCGCGTGGGCTTAGCCTGTGGCCCTCGCTGTTTATTCATCATAATAAAAGAATGGCCAGGATGACTCTGCCTTGAAATGTCAGGGCCGCATTATGACAGCGAAACTACATCTTTGTTGCCAGCATGTGAAGCTGCAGACGCTGCGTTGTGGTGTCATACCATTTAAAGTGAAACCTGCTTGGAATGTCAGCGCGGCACAATGTGGATTTTCCTGTCCTGCGGTTGCTCAGGCAGCATTTGAAGCATTTGGATCGAGGGAACGACACGTGAACTCAAGCACGAATAGGCCCCAAAAAAAGCGTAGCGCGGCTGCGAGTGCATTCAGACGCTCACGGCCTTGATTCGAACCAAATGATGTCAACGTGTCAGTCTGGGTTAGGACACATGTGACTAGCCACGCATGGCTAACTGCAGACGCAGCCCCGGAGAGCGGCACTAGCTGTGGCGCTCGAACCGGAGCAGGCTGGCTTCCGCGACAATGACTCCTCAATATGGGATTTTTGCACAAGCAGCCCTGCCTTCAAGGCAGCACGGCCCACTCGCTTCCGTGTACAGCAAAAGTCCACAAATGTACCTAGCGACGACTTGCGAGTATATCAGAGCATGTTCTTAACACATGAATTGTGCTTTCAAGCACAGGAGCGGCACTGAATAAACGCCAGACTGCTCGTGTTTAAAAACAGGATCTGGTATGCGACGGAAGCTCAGCTCTAATTTTCACAAACCACCCAGTGAATATACTGGAGTGGAACCGCAATAACAATTTTTTTTTTTAACTATGCTTCAAAGATAACACAAAACTGGGAAATTCAAATGTAAATCTCAAGCAAGAATCTAAAACATATGTTTAATATGTTTTACATTTTCTTTGGCTTTTTTTTTTTTTTTTTTTTTCTATGCCAGCACAGGAGAATGTCATCGATGGCAAAGGGGGGGAAAAATACAGTAATATTCTTGGAACCAGCACCACGTTGGAAACAATCTAACTGCTCAGGAAAATATGAGCAGCAACTTGAATTAATGACTAATTACATATACATTTTCCCAAGCAGATGTTTAACAAGTAGAATGTAAGGATAATAATTTACCAACAAACAGTTTCCCATTCCCTCTCTGCTAAGTGCCTATCGGACACTCTTTAAAGTGTTGCTTGTTTTATTTTTGTTTTTGTTGTTGTTGTGGCAGCAATGTCATCGAGTGATTCTCAAAGTGTGGCGCTAGTACCCCTAGTGGTATGCGGGCTCACTCTTGGGAGGAAGAAAAGACTCAACGCCTAAGTATGGTTCAGTTGTATTTAACTTTTATTGAAGTATATTTTTTCCATTATACATATATTTATTCAACCTTTATGTGCAATACATTCATTGTGCGATGTTAATGTTCGAAACGTGCATAATGCTAACAGTTGCTACATACAAATATGCACTTTTGAAACACTTTTTATTGCTGTTGAAAAGAGAAGTGTCTTCAAACTTTTGATTGGTAGAGCACCATTTAGGAATACAACTTCTGCCTGTGTGATGTGTGAACGAAATGAACACTTAGGTCTACTATGCTACTGTAATTTAATTTTGGTCATGATACTTGGAGAGCAAAGTGTTTCTTGGGTGGCACTTGGTGTAAAAAGTCTGTGAACCCATTGGTTAACTTCTTTTTACACTTGTATAACAATTAGGGATTTTAAAATGTTAGCTTTAACAAGGGACAAATCGTACAATTGTATTGATTTGAGTTTTATCAAATGTGATAGAAATGTGTTTTATTTCAATCAAACATTGTGCGAAAACACAAAACACAATTTCTTCTCGAACATGGATGGCATTCGTTTTCGCTTGTTCAACTTGTTAGTGATGTCATAGTGGGGTTCATTGTTAGCATAATTTGCACTTGGATTTCGTGTTGTCATCTCTTTACTACCTTAACAAATCTGCACATGACTGACATGATGCCTATTCCACCTGCCCGGAAGGAAAATGTTGGTAAAGTGGTATCGGTGCCATAGTATCAGTATTTTTATGTGTATGAGTACTGACGCACAGTATACCGAATTAGTGTTGGTGTTGGTGTATCCATACTTAAAACGTTGCCTGTGCAGTTAAGGAAGGGTTGCGATGGTTTCCGTTTTGGCCTGGAACAAATGAACTCATTTTATATTATTTCCTCTGGGAAATTTGACTTTGGAGGTTCCACCGAAATGTGTTCTGCTTCTTCCACCTAAATGTTATGTATGCACAAAAGGCTTTCTCAAATTCCCAGACCACACCAGGATGTTGATCGTTAGGGTTGGCCGACTAACCACATTAGAAATAGTTACTTTTGAACAAATTCCTTCCTTCCATCCCTGTGGGTGTGCACCTTCATAATCACTTACATTTGAGAGCTTGATGTGTGTGTTGTAGGGGGGGGGGGACGTTTTGGGTGGTTTACATGGAACTGTGAAGTGCTTGCCCGTGTCCTTGCGTGATTATATGGGCACTCTGCGAAAGCGTGAATCATTCATGGCATGTAGTGCAATACTGCGCATTCCCTAGTAACAGTTTAGCTTCTAAAAATAACCTGCCCGCAGGAGAGCGAATGCAAATAGTTTATTTGATGTCTAGCTGATGACATTGTGCCATCACATCAATCCAAATTGTCTCAACGGTTCGCCATAAACACTGTTTGAAAAAAGTCCCGCACGGTGACATTTTGTTGTATTTTGGAGCTCACTACCGCCTCAATACTCATCATCCTTGGCTGGGCATTTCCAAACGGAGGAAGTCACCCCTTTGTCCTTCACCAAACGCTAGTTTGAGCGACTGGTACTATACGAGAGGGATGACTGGGAGTACTAGCTCGCTCCGGCTCTGATGCCTCCAGAGGCATGTAACCAGGCAACTGCACCACTAAATGGGACCGTGAGGATAACAAGCAAGGGACCACATATTTATTTTGTCTTTATTCATATTCCTCTAGTTTCATTGACATTTTCACTCACAGGATGGGAGGGCATTTACCTTTTGTCTTAACAGTTCCCACCATTTTGAAGCAGAATAAAAGCCCTTTTCTTCATTGATTCTCTACAAAGTTCCTTTATGTGTGAAGAAATCACATGCATGCTTGAAAAGGTCTCTTAGGCCTCCTTAATGCCCCTCAACTGTTTTAATGGCTCATACAGACATCACTCTTTGTCTATTGTGTGTGTGGGCGTGTGTGCGTCAGTGAATGTATAATCAACATATCTTATCCAGAGAGGCTCATAATAGCCGATTCGTCGATTAGTCGATCATCGAGAATTCTGATGTTTGCGTGAAGTTGATTGGTGTGAATCATGTTGCATGCAAAATGGTCTGCACTATTTGGCTCATCCAGCTGAGGCCCTGTCAACTAGTTTGTTGTCTAAAGAAGACAATACGACATCAGCAAAGGCTTAATACAAACTGAAACATGACACTGGCATGGAAACGGAAGTTTAGAACATTCGGAGCGAGATAATCCCCAAGATTATATTGCAACCCGACACACTGATGGAAAGTAAATGGAGTGAGTTTAGCCAGGCTAGTCAAGTTAACATGCAAGCTAGCGATGTTAGCATTAGTTCAACTGTTTTTACATTTCCAGGAGCATTTTTTTGGTTTCATTCAACATTTCAAACATGACAGTGTAGAAAGTTTAGCAAATGGGAGAAAACGTAACCCAATTTACAAAAGTATGAACCTACGGGATGATAAAAGAGCACGTGCAATGATTTTCTTCTAATTGGCAACAAAGTGATTTCATCATATGAGAGAATGAGGGAAGAGAATGAAAGAAAAAATGCGACAAGCTATTATCTATCTGATCATTAAATATAGCCAATATCTTATGACTTTTTCAGGAGATGCATCGTCCTATTTGTCCATATAATCTAGCCACTAAATTTATTTCCATTCAATTGTTTTGCTGGCTCATATAATTCCCTCTGTGTCTGCGTATGATGGGAACCAGCAAGTTTCCCAACCTCTTAATGCGAAAAACTGCAGCAATCTTGCAATTAAAAGAATTCCTCATATTTGCTGTTTTGAGACAAATCTTTCTGAAGGCTCTCACAGCACAATGGGTGCTGACCTAGTTTGTTTTCTGTGCTGTCCGCGGCAATAAACAGACATGCGTGTCACAATGAACGCACACACACGCACACACACTCGCAACAGACAAATGCAGTTAGACATCTGCTTTTATCCAATTAGGGTGTCTTTTTTGTCACCCTGTGACAAGTGTTTCCGCAACTACGTGATAGGTTCCTTACACAGTTACAGCTACCCAGCTTGTAATAGTGTAATAATGCCAGGGTCAAACATGGCCGATGTACCATCATTTTCCTGCTAAGTGCCTCCTGTTGATTTGCAGAGATCCGTAACCAGCTGGTGGAACAGTTCCGTTGTTTAGAGCAGCAGTCGGAGTCGCGCCTGCAGCTGCTGCAGGACCTGCAGGACTTCTTCCGCCGGAAGGCCGAGCTCCAACTGGAGTTCTCCAGAGGCCTGGACAAACTTGCCGAGCGCTACTCGTCCAAGATCCGCACTTCCAGAGAGCACCAACATTTCAAGTGAGTCCCTGCATTGGTTGGATTCCACGTAACGGCTTCATAAGCCACGTTGGTGACAGGATGGAACTGTGGTTAGAGTTTGAGTCCTGAATTGGTCATTTCCACAAGGGCTCCTGGGTAATGCAGTTTACTCCACAATGGAAAAACATGTTTGAAAGCAAAATTTCCAGCCAGTGTTCCCGACTCAAGATCTGGATCTGGACCCTGGGTCCTGCCATAGTGGTCATTACTTGTTCCTAAGGGATCAGTAATGTGCAAATTTCACTCTTGGACAAATAATTTGGTTTGGTATGGTTTAGGAAAACAAACCTCTTACACAAATGAGACAAATGGGACCCAGTAAACAAAAGAATAGTGAGTACACCAAGTGGACAATAGTTAGGGATTTTTTTTTTTTTTAATTATAGTTACCATTAATATGTTTGGATAGTTTTTCCTAATGCAGTTCGTTTTTAATCTGTTTTTTAGACCAGGTTTTTAGGGTTTTTTTTTTTTTTTTTCAAAAATGCTACCTACATTTTAGTCTAGTTTTCATTAGTTTTAGAGGTTTTTTTAATTTAGTATTTGTCAGGTGCAAGATTAAAAAAAGGTCACTAATTATTGTGTAAATATAATATAAATAAATAAATTTATAAACTATAGTTTAATTAATTGTAGTTTATAAACTACAATTCTCAAACGGCTGTTCGACCTTCCTTCTTCTGTACAGACATACAACAATACAGAAATAAATTCATTTAAAATGAACCCTGAAGGCTCATTAAGATATTAATTGACAAACACAAAAAAAATGACATTTTTGTTGTATAAATATAGTTAGTTTTACTTTGTTTTATAAATGTAAGATGTATCATATTGATAAAAGCATTTTCATTTTTATTTCATTTCCTTTCTTCCTTTTATTTTTCAATTGTAGTTTTGTTAGTTTTAGTTTTAGGACACAATATTCCGTCTTTTGACTTAGGGTGCATTTTGTATTCTTTCCATTACCATTGTCGGACAGAGGTGACGATTTTCTGTTGACCAATCAGCAAGCAGTAGGCACCTAATATTTAGATTGGTACCTCAACTAATGGGTTCCAAAAAGCGATAAAATATACTTTTTTTTTTCTGTATTGGTAGCCTTCACAACATGCCCATACCCAAGTGTGCGTACTGCTTGGTAGAAATAGGACTATACAGGCTTCGGACAAAGGGATGAACAATATAAAAAAAGGAGGTATAAATGTAGAAGAATTGACCTGAAATGAAGCCAGGGCCAAGGAAGCCTGGCCTCAGGCTGCTGTGTTCCTCCCAACTAGGTCAGACTTTACCCACTGTACCAACCCCCGCCAAGCTCGTCTTCTCTATGTGCTTGTCATTTCATTTCCATTCTCAAACAACTTTACACTAGACGCCGACTCTCCAATCTTCAAATTTCCTCACCGGTCACAGAGAATTACTGAGCTTAGAGTCGAAGGAATGAAATGCTGACTCGAAATGGTATTTATTTTTTTATTATTATTATTTTTTTTTTTATTGTAGTCGTGAATCAGACACACCCTGCAGCTCTTTATATTTTGGCATCAAGTTTTAGTTTGTTATGGAACATGTTTCACATGTCAGCATGAATTCAAATCATGCACCCGTTGAGAAAGAAGAAAGCCAGTAAATGTCAAGTTGATGTTACCTGTGCGTTCGTCAGGCGTAACCAAGGTTGGTTAGTAGTTGGCATTGGTAATCTGTCCGGCCCTATTTCATTCTCTTGGGCAAATTACTTAAATTTGCAGAGCTGCCATGTCTGGGATGTTGATTAATGGAGCGTTCAGTCAAAGGGAGACCCCTGTAAGATATTCCCATCGCTTCACTTGTCTTGTCGCCCGTTGTCCCAACCCCCCGCTCTTAATTCTCCACTCCCATCACTTAAAATGATCATCATTATAAATGTCTGTCAAAGGCTCGGTCCCCTTCTCAGTTACTACAAAGTCTCAAATCTTAGTGCCAGTCTCATTTTCAGAGCTACTATGCTTTTAAGTTCTGGTGATGCAAACAAAGAGGACACCCCTTATGATACAGAGTAAGGACCGCCATGATAATTGATCGTTAGGAATTGTGTTGATGGTGTGGAATTGTTTGGCGTAATGCCGTGCACTACTTGGCAGTAGCCAGCAGAGTCGCTGTTCTTTCTCAGTATGTTTGCGGGCAAAAGAGAACAATGTGACGTCAGCTATGCGAAAGTCGAGATACATCCACGAAGGCCGCTAATAAATCACTCCTCTGGACGGAAGCATTCTGTTCAATAGAAAAGGAGATTAGAACGTCCAAGGATAGATTCTCAGATTTAAAAAAAAGTTTTTTAAATAACAATAGCTCAATGGACCAGCCAGAGAGACTGAACTGAAAATATTCGATTGATCTTTAACGTCTGAAACAAGTCTTATTTTGAAAATGAGATGCATTCGCTTGTGCCTTAAGACATTCAACAAGCTCGCAAAAAATTGTAAAAAAAAAAAAAAAAAAAATCATGAATGGACAGCTTTACAAAAAGGAGAAGAGGCCAAATAATGAGACAGAAGTAGAGCTTACAACTTGCTGCTTTTAAGAGACAATATTGGCAGTCCTATTTCAGATTTGATTTTTATTCGCTAGTTGAATGTCATGCACCAAAGCTCTTCTGACTGATATGTCACAACAGGCTCGCAAATGAGGCAATAAAGCCATTAAAACTGTTCCGGCACATGGAGACCAAGCACCTGGCAATATAAGACAAGCATCTGCAGTTTTTGCAGGAAAGAAAAAAAAAGATGACCTTATTATTACATATTTTTTACTTTTCTTTAGCTGTGTGCTGTTTTCTTAAGCTGCAAAACCTTGGTCATCAATATGACTTTTTCTCGTCGCTTTTGAGGAGTAGTCAACAGCCAAAAGATTTTACAGCTAATCTCACGGCATCCAGTGTCGAGGATCAAACTCGTACTTGGCTTTGAAAGAAAAGCCTGCGGGGAGGGCGGCTTCACTTTTTTTTACTGCACTGGAATGAAAAAGGGAATAACAAAAAGATGCTGATGCTCTGCACCCTGCACTGTATCTTTTACATGAATATGTTTAGTCTTGACTATAGACTTTTTTTTAATGTTGCATTTGTTTTAAACACCCCTAAACCAGGCCAAAGGGTACAACTAACCACAACTGCAACAGATATTGATGTTGTTCTTAGCTCCTGTTTCCTTGCTCGTGCCGTATTGAGATGAAAAATTGCATCCCAGAGGTGTGCATGAACGGATCTTATCTCAGGTCACATTGTATTTCTTTAGTCAGCAAATAGTTGAGTTGAATCAAAAGTGCCTCTGCTGGTTGCGTCAACGTATTGAACTTGATTTTGCTACATGATTAATCAACACCTATTAGACCAAATTCTTAAAGATCAATAACCCCCTGAACCGAGAAGACGTCAAGTTGAATAAAAATACCGTACAGTATAATTTACAAACTTATGTCAGTTTAGACCTACTTGTAAGACAGAATGTGTTATGCGTGTTGCTTTCTAATTGCTCATTTGTCATCTAATTTTTTAAAAATGTGCGAAATGGATGAATCAAAATCTAAATAAACATATATTCTGAAAACAACAAGAAATGATGCTGAGCTTCGCTGTATTAATTTGAGAAATGAACAATAAAACAATAACTCATCAGGGACAAGAACGATTAAAGCTGTTAAATGACTTGACAGAAAAACAAGGAGGATTCTTTTTAAAATGCTCTTCAAAAGTGAGACGAGTGCCAAAAATAAACACTGTGTTTCTCAATTGCCGTTTGATTCCAGAGAGTTAAGGCGCTAAATCCAGATAAAGCATAATAATAGTATACTTTTTCAATGTTTGTTCCATATGGCAATGGGCACATTATATGACTGTACACTACATTAAAGTAGGTGACTGAGTCAGTGAGCAGAATGTAATCAAACAGTGCTGACCAAACATCCAATATTGTGGCAGATTGGCACGATTCTTTTAAAGGGAAGTCAACCAAAAAATATTTTTTTCAAGAGTATGTTCTATGCAAGCCCACTAGTTGAAACACGGCATTCTGATCAATATATATAGATAAGAGTTAATCCACTTATTTTTAACCATCTCAGGGGGCGGCCATTTTGTCACTTCTGTCGACTGAAAATGACATCACAACTACCTCAGGGCTCAGGTAACAACCAATCACTGCTCAGCTTTAGAAAACAGGCAAGCTGTGATTGGTGGGTACCTGGGTCCTGGGTAGTTGTGATGTCATTTTCAGTCAACAGAAATGACAAAATGGCCGCCCCCTGAGATGGCTAAAAAACATGTGGATTTTGCTGCTTAACCTATATCCCACAAAAACAATATTAATCAGAATGCCGTGTTTCAACTAGTGGGCCTGCTGAGAAAATATTCTTGAAAAAAAAAATCTGTTTGGGTTGATTTCCGCTTTAAGAAAAGTACCAGGGGCACAAACATTACCTGGAGCAACAAATAAATAGTATAAAATGGACATTGTACTGTAAATTTGATTGTGGCTGCCTTCTTCCAAATCCATAACAACAGTTTTTGTGTTCTAGGACATTGTGGTCGTTGGGAGATAATTGCAAGAGCTGCTGTGTTTGTCAGAGATGCCATTTCCTCTTCAACTTTGAGTGTTCTATCCTTTTTAAAATCCTTTGTCATTTCCAGAAATCTGCCCCATAAGTAATAAATAGCAGTAAGAAAATATATATACTTTGATCAGATTTGTGTTTTGGTCACTGATTGGCCATCAGCAAAATTGTCGTTATAGCCTTTTTATGATAAGAGTCTTTGTTGGCTTCATGAGTGTCATGAGAGTCAAAACAGTTTGATGGTGGAAAAAAAAGACAAATGTTCCCTAAAGAAAAAAGAAGATAAACAAACTCTTCGGTGTGAACGTAATTGAACTCACATGCTCCCTTGAGCAATGAGGCAAGAGCAGCCCGTATGCTGGCCGTGTGTAAGTGTGCGTGTGTGTGTGTGTGTGTGTGTTTGTGTCCATCCAGCTATTCTTGTGAGGACCAAGTGAAATTCACAACCTTGCAGAGGAGGATTTTAAGATGAGGACATGAGATAATCCACAATTTTGTGCAGTGTTTAATCAATGTGTCGTTTTAGGGTTAAGATGACAACTTTGTCAAGTACAGAATATGTAGGAGTGTTCAGGGAATGTATTATGCCTCACGACTGATTCCTAAGGGGGCAGCATTGTGGACTATGCGTGTTTAGCTCCTAACTTTATTGAAGACTCTAAATTGCCCATAGGTGTTGTGACGATGTGTTTGTAATTGGTTGTTAGTTTACATGTGCCCTGTGATGGGCTGGTGACCATTGTTAGGTGTGCTTGCCCTTTCTCTAAAAAAATCAATGGTAATTCACATAAACACACGTCTTTGTTTTGTGCCATCTGATGTAAGAATGACCTTTTGTGACAGTTGATTTGATCTTTGTGAAAATAATAACAGTGACAGAGTCAAATAAATCATTAAGATGATCAAGCTTGAGTGTTTCTCCCCATTTAGGTGCTCATGTCGCGTTGTTGTGGTTGTTTCAGGAAGGACCAAAATCTCCTGTCCACTATCAACTGCTGGTACTTGGTCCTGGACCAGACCCGGCGGGAGAGCAGAGACCACGCTACACTCAGTGACATCTACAACAACAACGTCATTGTCCGCCTGACACACGTGGGCGATGATGTCCTCAGACTTTTCAAAAAGGTCAGCTTTGGATTGAAATGGATGAAGGCGTGCAAGCCCGACTGGTCATACGTAACATGCATCGTCACAGGTCATCCGCTACAAATTTCTGATTGATATATGCAACGGTCACCACAAAAAAATGCTTCTCATTGCCATAGGACGTGGTTAATTGTTTGATTAGGGTCTTTAATTACTGGCTGTCCGTTCAACTGAATCATCAATTGTGATCATCATCAACTCAATGACATTCACACCATGGCCAAATTTACCTTGAGTGAATTTGTATTTGTTGAAAGGGTTTCTTCTGTCTGTAAATGACACGCAAGCTGTGTTGCTGTGTTAGAGATTGTTTTTTTTTTTTAGCATTTTTTATCCATTTAACATGTATTTGGCTCTATAACTTTATAACGCAATAGATGTCAATGTTAGATCCACCTACTGTATTTAGTCAACTGAAATGGGGGAGACTCAATGAACCACGTGCTTTATTGAAGCATCTTTAACACAAAATAGCTGCCTACATGTGCGCGCTGTTGTTGCATTTTTTTAAATGTATGGAATACATATGTTACCTACATGGTATTGTGAATAGTCATGCGTTACTTGAATGAATAGTTCCTTGTCATTGTTGATTTCAACATGTCAGTTCCACCGTAAATGTAAACTATTTATACTGTTATTATTCCTGCTCATAAATTCTGATGTTGTGTCAGAATCTCATTCATAAGTTCAGCGCAACTGGCTATTTGTCTAACATAGTCACTATTGGTTACGCTTTCATAACAGACGTGCATAGCAAATGCTTTGTGTCGCGATAGGAAAGTGGCTGTGGTTCAGAGGTTGCGATGAATATTCTGTCCAACAGTATCGCTTGACAGCAGCGGGAATGGCGGATAATTTATGCCCTCTTGGGGGTTCTGCAGTGTCACGACGGGAGCCGCGATGGGTTGGCCTTCAGCCAGCCAGCACAAAGGGAGGCGTTAGGACCAGCCTGTAGAAAGTCTGTCTTCCCTGCTAAGAGTTTAGCGCAAATGGCATTGTTCTTCAAACCAAAACCACGTTATGGTGCATTCATCCGCAGTGCTGTTTCATTGCTAATATATTGCACATGTGGGACTGGAATGACTTGGGTGTTTATTGGGGAATACATGGAACGAATGTGCTGACGTTTACATTTTTTGGAAACACAAGGCTGTTGTGTTTGACAAGTGGTCCCTTGGGAGGTGGCAAAGACGTGAACTTCACAGAGTCCCTCACCTTTGAACCTTCTCTTCCTCGGGGCCTGTTAGCACTGCCAGGGGGACGTGTCTGCTTCATCATAGCCCCTGGGCAAAAGTGACTTCAGCTTTGAAACAACAGTGTTCACTTTTCAATCAGTGTTGTTGATACTGAATAATTTCACAGTTTTGAGTCTCTGCTAATAGAGTACAGTAACTAATACTATACAGTACTTTGTTGAAGCATTTATTTTAACAACAGAAATACAGCACCCCCTTGCCTCAAAAATGTTTTGTTCCATCCAATCCCTCCCTGACAAGGCTCTAAACACACTCGCTCGCTGTATTGGACAATGTATGTCCATACAGTCAGTAAGCAGTCATGGTGAAAGTACAGTTCATTGCTTAAACCAGGACATATGGAACATATCTCAACTTCTACTCCTCAATACCGACACTCTATTATCATTACCATTCTTAATTTTTGCTGCTTTTAATTATAGCTGATTGTCTATGTTGTTGGATAGCAGATAGCTGACGTTTATTCCAGGGAGGAAACGTTTGAGTTGGTCAAAAAGTTGTATGCTTCTTTTTCATACAGTTGTGTTAAAACAGTGAAATGTTTCTTGCCAGGATGGGCCCTCAGCACCCCTTAACCTCTGATCTTGGAACCGCCCCTGCCTTGAGCACAAGTTTGCACACCCTTGTTCTAATGTTTACTAATATCTTTTACAGAGCAAAGACATCGGAGTGCAGATGCACGAGGAGCTTGTGAAAGTCACCACTGAGCTTTACACAGTGAGTCAAATATTATTGTCCTTTTTTAATGTCCATAACAGGTTGTCTGGCCCTGCGTGCGTGTTAGCTGCCAGTCTGCCGCCGTTGCTACATCCTGCCTCCTCTCAATTGTTAGACCACAACCTGTGAAACAGCTGGCTGGCCTGACACTGCACACAGCAGACTTGCTTGATCAGCAGTTTATCCTCTAACTTCTCCAGAGGTCACACACATTTGCATTCGTCTATTGTGAATTTCTCCCAGGGGTAGGGAGGAGAGTGGCTGTGTTTCACGCAAATGAGCAGCTGCTGAAGGTCGGACACATCTGTGTATTGGGAAACGTTGTTCGTTTATGTGTGCATTCAGAAGGTTCCAATACCATTCACACGGAGAGCGCATGTATGCACATTGTATGCACATGCGCGTTCACTCGGAAAACAGGGCTGCGTGGTAAATAGAAAACAGCTGTGTCCGATGCCTTTTCGTTTGGCTGAAGACAATTAAGCCATCTGATATATGCGTTGTGCAGCAAGCACTAAGTACCTGTATTGGCAGTATTATGCTGCAATAGAGTAGACTTTTAAAGGTTGAATACTATCCATTGTGGGATGCTGGCCAAACCTCCAAATGTTCAGATGTCAATACCAAAGGAGGTCATGGAGATTGGATTAATCTTCCTGTCAAACTAAACATAAAACAAAAGAATTACCTGTTGAGCATTTAAAACAACCACATTACTTTTGAGGCTGCTAGCTTGATGCTAACACATAATTGGAAATACCATAGACGAATAGCATCTGTGTGCCATTATTAAAATGATTTAAATTTCAAAACAGACAGTGCAGCAACACGTGTAGACAGTCAATAAAACATGTATTTTTTCCCCTGCGAAACATGATTAATATTACTGTATTTTACTGATTCTCTTGCAGTGGTTGTAATACCCGTCTGTGTCTGCATGACTGTATTATATTGCCCCCGGTGGCAAAATTATGAACACTAGAAGGAACCGCAATGAATTTGATTAATTAGGATGCCCAAACTGTTTAATTATTTACATTCTATTTAATTATTACTACAGTGGACCCCCGCTGTTGGCAGGGATAGGGTCCGCGCCGGCGTGTGAATTGCAAAAATCAGCATATAATTGATGCCCGTCAAAATGCATTCAAAATTAAAATCCCCCCAAATTATTAATACAAAAAAAAAAATGCTGGTAAACGCTCATTATGCGTTTTCCAGAAAAAAAAGGTGTGGCACGGTGGGGTGGTTGGGTGGATGGAGATGGAGAAAAAAAAATCCCCACCCCAAAACATTTTTTTAATCTGCAAATATGTCAATCTACAGTTTCTGTATGAGTATGCAGAGGTTTTAAAGTTTTTAAATACTAATATAGAGAATGTGTTAAAAAACACATTACAAGATATTTTGTTGTTTTTGGGGGAGTATGGAACAAATTAATTGAATCCCATTCATTTTAAAGGCAAATTATGATTTGCGATATGATTGTTTCCAGTTATGAACATCATCATGGAACATATTAGACTCATATCTCAAGGCATCACTGTATTTATATGAGTGTTCATCCTTTATAATTGCCTTTAATCAAAAATGGATATGGAGGTGAAACATTGTCACGAAGCATAATGTAGATAACATCTACAACATTTCTTGCATGAAATATGTATTTGTTTCTTAACGCTGATGCATGCATGCATCAAATGCAGATCCTCCACTGGAAGCGTGAAAATTGCCATGGTTTCTTCACGTTGTCAGTCCGGACAAAGTCATGGGCCAATAGCGCACATTAAAATTGCAAAATGTGGGAGTTGCATACGTGATACGCTATTGATCGGCTGATTGCTTCTTGTGCTATTTGGTTTGCTATTGGGAACGCTGCTTGCTGTCACTCTGAAAGGCCCTTTCCTCCCTTGTTAATCGATCCCACTATCCTTTGAGTGCATCGCTTGCAGACGGGGGTTGCTAGGAAACCATAATTTGGCAGTAAGTGAGGCTGGGGCAGATTCAGTTTGTGGTTGTCTATTGGTTATTAGTTTACTGTAGTTTATTTAGTGTGACTCCCTTGAAAGAAGGCATAGTTAATTTTAGGATTTATGTTTTGTGTTGGGGTTTACTATAATAAAGAGTAATACCATCCACATCAGGGTTGTTATTGTGGCTTTTGTTGTTCAGCTAGTTTGACAAACTGGATTGAGCGCCCGTGTCATTTAGTGAATGAATCGATCTGCACAACATCAAATGTGAACTTTTCTGATAAATCCTTTATGTGGTTGTCTTTCAGCGTTTGTGGTCACTTTACACATTCCTTTGTGACATCACTATGTTGTGTCTCGGTGCATTTGTTTTTGGAAAGGGAAGCTAACGACGTATAAAAACACACTGTGCATGTCAGCACGGCATTATAGTGACTGTTTTTGGTTTGGGATTCAAAGGTGAAGACAAACAGGCAACCAGAGAGATCCAAGCACATTAGGAAGACACACCCAGCCTAAAGCCTCCAGTTCAGCAAGATGATTAAGTTACACTCCCTGGTGTGATGAATGGTAGTAGTAGCAAATACAGTACATAACCCTGACAAATGTAGTGTTGTATCCGCTACAGATTTCAGATAATGTACACCACCTTCTCTACTGTGTGGTATTTAGTTCTTTTTGTACAACCCGAGATTCACATAATTATTATTCACATCTTTTTTTTTTTTTCTCATTTATTCATGTTTTTCTTGTGCAACAGTCCCGGACATATTTGGCTCCAAAATGCCGTTTGACTTCCAATTTGTTGAGTTTTTTAATTAGAGATTTGATCCAGGGGTTGAACTTTTGCAGTCATTCATCCATTTTCCATAACGCTTGTCCTCATTAGGGTCATGTGCGAGCTAAATCTTATCTTTGAGTTGTAATCTGTGGTTTACCATCACTACTGTTACCCTTGTGAAAGGCTAGACGCACAAAAAGTAAAGAGGGCATGCTAATCTATTTGATGAACTGAGCTTTAAGAATTCGGATGATTGTGTGGAATTCATTGTGGTTTATTCGAAGCAATTAAGACAAATGTTCTCGAATATTGTGCACTACTTCAACTGTTTGTGGCCTCAGCTAGCTTGCTCTCAAAAGAAGATAAACATGATGTCAGATATGGTAAACTGAGTTACATCCATGCAGGTTAGTGTGATCAATACAACATTGCCATGGAAACAGAATTGGAGAACATATTCATTCGTCCTCTCCCATCCCTTTAAAAATAAGACTCCAAATACAGTATATTTAACTAGTTTTACAAATTTAGATTGAATTCTTTGTTTGTGTGTTGCTTCTGACAGTTCCTTTGATGAATTTGTCATCGCAACCCTTTTATTGATGAGGAAGTCAACATATTTTTTTCAAGAATATGTTCTATGCAGTCCCACTAGTTGAAACAAGGCATTCTGATAAATGTTTTTGTGGAATAAGAGTTAATCCACCCGTTCTTATCCCCCATCTCTGGGGGCAGCCATTTTGTCACTTCTGTCAACTGAAAATGACATCACAGTTGCTCAGGTAATGACCAATCACGGCTCACCTGTTTTCTGAAGCCGAGCCATGATTGGTCGTTATCTCAGCCCTGAGTAGTTGTGATGTCATTTTCAGTCGACAGAAGTGACAAAATGGCCGCTCCCAGAGATGGCTAAAAACGGGTGGATTTTGCTGCTTAACTCATATTCCACTAACACAATATTCATCAGAATGCCGCGTTTCCACGAGTGGGCCTGCATACAACATATTCTTGAAAAAAAATATGTTTGGGTTGACTTCCGCTTTAAGCATCTTCTCCTGACACTGAGCGTGTGCCGTGACAGGTCATGAAGACGTACCACATGTACCACACGGAGAGCATCACCGCCGAGGGCAAGCTGAAGGAGGCCGAGAAGCAGGAGGAGAAGCACATCGGCAAGGCCAACGACATCAGCGCCGCCTTGCTGCGATACGGACACGACGAACGGCCGCAGCGGCGGAGCTCTGTGAAGAAAATGGAGAAAATGAAAGAGAAGGTTTGTCTTTCGATTGACTTATTGTTTCAGTAAGATACTGCGGTTTATTGACTTCATAGTTACCCAATTTGACAGGAAAATAATGTTGACGGCCCATGAGAGGTCGATAGCTATTGATGAATGCATAGTAAATGGTATCAAAGAGGATACATACATTTCTCTTTAAATCCTAGGTTGCCAGTAAAAATGACTTCCATCATTAAATCCTCTTCAAAGGTCTTAAAATGCCACATTGTTGTCCAACTGTGTCTAACCAGTTGACAAAAGTCAACATTTGGCTGCGCTCACTTTGTTCATCACCATGCATCCATGTGTGTTTCTCTCCCTCATAGAGACAAGCCAAGTATTTTGAAAACAAACTCAAGTGCACAAAGGCTCGCAATGATTATCTTCTCAATCTGGCAGCCACTAATGCCTTGGTGGCGAAATACTATATCCATGATGTGTCTGATATGATAGATGTAAGTACAAGCACTCAGAGGATAAACACACGCTCGGTGAATACATTAAGAAGGATTATGTTTAACTTCCCGTTCACAGTGTTGTGATATGGGCTACCACGCAAGCTTGACGCGGACCCTGAGAACCTACCTGTCGGCCGAATATAGCCTTGAGACGTCTCGGCACGAGGGCTTGGACGTTCTAGAAGGAGCGGTGGATGCCATGGACCTCCGAGGAGACAAACACAAGTTCATGGACATGCACTCTCAGATGTTCTGTCCTCCGGCGCGCTTTGACTATCAGCCGCACATGGGGGACGAGGTGAGCGGGAGATAGCGAGCTCATTTCGAGGTCTTATTTTTAGTTTGTTGCACGCTCCTTATCAAGTCATCACAGCGGAGTTTGCGTTCTGCTTCCCTGCCAGGTGTGCCAGGTGAGCGCGCAGCAGCCTGTCCAGACTGAACTCTTGATGCGATACCAGCAGCTTCAGACTCGCCTGGCAACGCTCAAGATAGAAAACGAAGAGGTGACGATTTCTTTTCGCAAATCTTTTAATGGGTTTGAATAAACATAATGGTATGTGCCACTATAACTTAAGTCTATAGCACCAAAAAGCATGAAGTCAAATACCCCGCCGGGCAGGTTTTGACAATTTCCTGCAACACAGATTTACTGTAAGCATCAGCACCGTGGTAGGATATTGAATGTCTTATCATAAACCATCAGACATAAGGCTAAAAAATGTAGTAGTTGCTCTGTATGAAGGTTTCTGAGAGATTATTCTCACTACCATTTTAAATATGAAGCTGTAGCTAATGTCTAAAATGCTAAGCCCAGCGAACAAACACTAAGAAGCTCTTTAAATCTAACACAAGGACCTTATATGCCTACTAATTCCGTATACTAATATAAATGTATAATAATGTAAACGTCCGTCCGTCGGCGAGTCTGACTAAACTTTGTCTCTACGTCACAAACAAAGCCCTTGATCAAACGCAAGCGAATCAGGACTCTATGTTCAGTGTTCTTCCGCCAAGTCGCCACCTTTGTCAAGATTAAAGGTTCCTCACTAGTGTTTCCTAAATGTGGGATAACAGTTTTATAAAAGTATCGAATTACTCCCTAAAGGCCATGTGATATTCAATATATAAGAAATGTTAACTTTCAAGCACTATTTGTGCATCGCATTAATATGCTTGTGTGTTAACAAGATCCAGCTTGTATACTGTACATATACTCTACTTACTATATTTAAGTCAAGTTGACGTTTTCAAATTTTACCCTTTGTTTGGGCAACTCACTTCAAAGACTTTTTTTTTACGTTTGAACATATGAACATATGTGAACAATTGAAAACATTTATTGATGTGTTAAAACACATTAAACACTTAAGTTACAATAACATAATGGATGAAAGATTTTTTACAGTGTCGCACCGGTTTGAGCCATAGCCACAACACGTCCTTTCAAAGAATTGTTCAAAGATGTTGATGTGGCAAATGTATCGTCTGCTTTGAGAAGAGACATGCACACTGCTCACGTGTATTGTATATTTTTGATCATGATGCTTTTGTTTATACTCGATAGATTGACTTGATGGATGTTTCACGAAGTATTTAGCTAACACTAAATGTGCGCGTGCGTGATTATGTCAGGTGAGGAAAACTCTGGACGCCACAATGCAGACCCTTCAGGACATGCTCACAGTGGAAGACTTTGATGTGTCCGAGGCCTTCCAGCACAGTCAGTCAACAGAGTCGGTAAAGTCAGCCTCATCGGACTCCTACATGAGTAAGGTCAACATCTCTAAGAGACGAGCCAATCAGCAGGACACGGAGGGCTTCTATTTCACTGTGAGTTTTGATAAGCTTCAATGATTGCAAAAGATTTGTGTATAATCTGTAAAATATACTGGATGTATCAACTCAATTACCATTTTTCTCCCTGCAGAAATACAAAGAGTACTTGAACGGCAGCAACCTTATAGTCAAACTTCAAGCCAAACATGACCTTCTGAAGCAGACGCTGGGAGAAGGTGAGTCACCTTTAACGGATACAAAATTGGTAACGAGTCAAAATCACCGTAAGGCGCTTTTGGGAGTTTAGAGAGTTTATAGACCAGGCACCTCGGCACCCGCCACCACTCTCCCCAAATTAAAAAAAAACGTGGGTATGACACTAAATGAGTGCGTCTTCTTGGCGCATTCAGGATATTATGTCCGGACTGGCGCAAACACTTTATAGAAACAAATAAATGAGATTGCTAAAGCATGAGGGTTCACTTATTTACATTGTTGAACTTGTACATTCAAGTCTTCTGCTGTACGGTTACAATTATGTGACATAAAGCGGGCTTGTGCCGAAATCTGCTTTACACATGACAGAATGTTTGAACCATCCCTTTTTAATTCGCCGATTAAAGTATGTGGGTGAATATAGGACACTTATGGAACCATCCCCTATAGAGCAACACCCCAAAAGCTGCTCCTAGATATGTTTGCACTCTGCAGAGAGAGCAGTCAGGCTATCCGGGGGACTTCGGGGGGTTCTTGTACCGTTACCACGGTGATGGCTGAATGGCTGCTGCTTGGCGCCGTGACAAATGCAGCCATGGTACTCACCCCATTGAGTGCGCCTGAATAGATGCCTGTTTTCTCATAACACCCCTTTCCGTCTCCATCTGGCAGCCGCACATTTTTGGGGCTGGCACTCAACTGTACAAGTTTGAAAAGAAGCGTATGCTAATTTAGTGTCTTTTGTGCTCTGCTTCCTTTTAGGGGAGAGGGCAGAATATGGAACAACAAGGTAAGATGTCCGGTGACAAGAGAGCAAATAAAGTAGGCATTGATTGTTTAAAATCTTTCCCTGGATATGGCAAAAGTGAGATCCCGGTGTGGGAATGGGAATGTCAATGTTGACATTGTGTCAGACATGGAAATAAGTCTTCTTCTGAAGCTTTCCACAAGACAGTTATTGGTGTACATTGTTATCACTACAAAATCAGATTATAGCGATTACAGACCATATTATATAATGTTATTACAGTGAAAGTGTGGCTTGGCTTATCTGTTACTTTCATGCAGTCGTTAAAAGTTCACTCAGTCTGGGTCCAGTGTATTTCATTACAGTCGTTTTCTGTTTACAGGTCAAAATGTTTGACATTGAAGACGATTAGTACCGCTTTAAACTCTGTTACGCAACACTCACAAATTATAAACAGTAAAACCACAAATTAGCCACCAGACAAGCTAGTCTTTTTTTTTCTCTTTTTTCTTTGTATTTGAGAGTAAATTGACAAAGCTAAGCTACATACAGCATCTCCATCCGCAGCCGTGTGCTAAATGCTAAACTGTGGTGATAGCTGTTTCACATGCTGCATTCCAGAAAACGAGGATATTGGAAATTCTCTGCCTCCGATTAGGAAAAATGTAGTGGAATACCGCCAATTCGCCAAATGTTTTTCCTTGTCGGAAGGTCGGCGCATATGCAAGCAATCTGACATCTATTAAAAGATTATGTTCACTTTAATTATCTGTGTGAACTTGTTGACCAGATTTTGCCATGTGAATGTGAGAGTTTGTGGTTGTACGTATGTACCCTGTGACTAACTGGCGATCGATCCAGGCCGTAGTCCGCCTTTTGCCTAAAGTCAGATGGGTTAGGCTCCAGTTCTCCGCAATCTGAATACAATATGCGGTAGGCTATAGAAAATGGATACATGGATGGATACTGGATGGATGGATCAAATCTCTCTGTAGACCACCAAATAAATGTCACAAAAAGTAGACTGAAATGCAGATTTTGTTTAAAGATACTCACAAATGTACTTTCACAGTTGGAAATCTGGGCCTGTTTAGTTGATATACTCAAAGTAAGCCATGACGCATTATTGTTGTCTGAATTGAAACAGGTTAAACAGGTTAATTTTGCCTTCTGCCATCGAGTGAAAGAGCATTTAATCGTTCAGTCACTATACGTCGCTAGCACAGATAGATGAGAAAAGGAACATTATTTGTAGCAAATAATCATTTACGGACCAATCAGTAAAGTGAAATTGGGTCATTTAATTTCTGTCACCGCAATTTCTGATGATCTGTCACCGCATGCTAATTCCATCCATCCATTATCGATAGCGCTTATCCTCACAAGGGTCGCGGGGCATGCTGGAGCCCATCCCAGCTGTCTTCGGGCAGTAGGCAGGCGACACCCTGAATTGGTTGCCAGTCAATCGCAGGGCACACAGAGACAAACATCCGCACTCACAAACACATCTAGGGGTAATTTAGAGAGTCCAATCAACTTACCATGCATGTTTTTGGAATGTGGGAAGAAACCGGAGTACCCGGAGAAAACCCACGCAGGCACGGGGAGAACATGCAAACTCCACACAGGGAGGCCGGGGCCGGGATGGAACCCACGACCTCTGAACTGTGAGGCGGACGTGCTAACCAGTTGTGCCGCCCACCGCATGCTAATTGTAAAATGCAATGAGTTACTTTCAACTGGAACACCACATCAAATTGGGATATCCAGTTTCCTTGATTGCAGCATTATGAGCTTGCCGACGAGAGTCAAGTCAAAGCTGGCGAGTTCAGAACTTGTCAACACTGTGGGGCGGATGGGATATTTGTGAACTAGTAGAGTATAGCAATTGCATTATTATTCATAATTGTTATACCAACCGTGCAACCCCCTCCCACTCCACCCTCTCCCCAGGCCCCCCATACTCCCCCCTAAACCTCAGCGAATGCGGAAGTCTAGACCTCGCTCCATTTTTAGGCGTAAGCTGTTTAACGGCAATATGGAGGCCTTCATCCAGGTACGAGCCCATCGTGCGCTCTTTGTCTCTTGGTGAGCTCGGCTGTTTCGCTGGTGGTCCTTTTTGGGTTGTTGTTGTTTCCCCCCCCCCCCCCCCCTCACCTTTTGGCCACTCTTTTACCCATACGTTTGGCTCGCTCACGCTCTGACTCTCCTCTTGCTCGTCGCCTTGTCCCCCGCCGCCACCTCAACAAGTCAGACACCCGCAAATCGACCAAACGTGGAGCTGCAGTTTGCTTTTATTGCTCTCATCCCAGTAGGCCTGAACAAATTGAGTCCACTGGCTCTGTAAACATGCCAGTTGGCCGTGCACCAGCCGTGTTGCACTATCGAAATAAACACATGGCGAGCTGAGTCTGCATCCGTCCTGCTCTTTTGATACATCCTCAGTCCAAATCATTTTAAAGGTAATTTGCAGTATAGTGCTCAGGAAAGCAGCTGCAGGTATTCTCCTATTCTGACTTAAATGTAGCTCCCCACTTGCGCCAAGCCCATGCCCTGGTGTCTCGCACCCCCATAAGGCACTGAATCGATGCTTTGGCATTTCCAGACCTCCTCTTTTTTTTCTCTCTGTGAGATCTGTCTTCTTCACTAACTTGTTTGTGGTTGTTGTCGCCTCTCTTCCGCTGTCTACGTGCCTTACTGCTCTCTGCCCAGGGGAAGACGGAATGTCCGAACCAGGACTCAGGTACTCTGTCCTACAGCTGGGTGGCACCACCATTTTGCTACATTTCTGGGCCTCTGTTCTGTTGATGCTCTTTTATGTGTATATACTGTAATAATAACATTCATTGCATTTCATAGTTTTGTTATGTAGCTATAATATTATATATGATTTGATTCAAATAAATGGTTGATTTTTTCAATGTATTCATTTTTCATCTGCCTATAATAATTTCAATGTGACTGCAGGACTCGGGGCAGCCCATACCAGTGGTGGTTGAGAGTTGTGTCCGATACATCAATCTCTATGGTGGGTTCCCATGTTGTGTTCATGTGAAAATGTTCAAAATAAAAACCTAAAAATAATTTTATGTCTGGAAAAGGTAATGATCATGTCCAAATCAACAAGGTTATTTTAGTTCATGAAAACTAACAATATACTGTAACTAAAGCTAAAATTGGGGAAAAAAATAACATTTTAATGAACTAAATAGAATAAAAACTAAAATGCTTTAAAAAAAAACAACTGAGACTACAACTTGTAAAACTAAACTATAACTGTAGCGAAAATTTCCTTTTTTGCATTTGTCAGTTCATATCATACATGAGCTTTTTGGGTTATTTTAAATGTATTCATTTTGGTATTTTGGTAAGGAAGGTCAAACAGTCATTTGAGAATTGTAGTTGACTTACATTATTACACAATACTTAAAGGCCTCTCTTTTTTTTTTTTTTAATCTTGCACTGGACAAATACTCCATGTAAAAAAAATAATAATAACAATAACTGAAACTACTACTAAAACGAATAAAAACAAAACATTTTCTAAAAACTAATTAAAACTAGCAGAATTTAAAAACTAAAAGTCCAAAGAAAAGAAAAACTAACTATGTTAAAAAATCCAAAACTATTATAATCCTGCAAATCTCTTGAAAATATAATAGAAGAATACTTTTTCTCAGATTTGGAAAGAAAGAAATCAGATAATATTTGCCGTATTTTTGCCCACCAGCTAATGGTTTACTTTTAAAAATATTTTTTTTTATAATGTACACCAACGGATTTGTTTGTTCACAGGTCTTCAGCAACAAGGTATATTTCGAGTTCCGGGATCCCAAGTGGAAGTCAACGACATTAAAAATGCATTTGAAAGAGGTCAGTGCCAGTCTTCTCATCAATCTCCACTGAGTCTAGATTTCAAAATATGCATCTCTCAAGTTCAAAGCAAGAAAGAGCCCCACTTGTAACCAAATAATGCATATATAAACCCCTGTAGATGCATTTTGCATGAGATCTTGGCGTAATAATAAATGTGCAGGCATATTCCACACGCAGTCCTCACGCCATCTCCCAAAATATATTTGTGACGTTGACTAAGAGGAAGGTTTGACTGTGTGTGTAGGAGAAGATCCACTGGTGGACGATCAGTCGGATCATGACATCAACTCTGTGGCCGGCGTTCTTAAACTCTACTTCAGGGGTCTGGAGAAGCCGCTGTTCCCTAAAGAGCATTTCCTTGACCTCATATCCACTACCAGTGAGTCATCTTCTGGGAAACTTGTCAGACATGAAGCTTTTTAAACTGTTTGTTTAGGCCACTCATTGTTTGTTTATTTTAACCTTCCTAAAGTAGTTTATGTTCTTTATAAAGCATTTGCAGAAGAAGTTCTTTGAAAATAGGGGGAAACAAGTCATGCTACATGAGTGAGGTTGTATTTTTTTTCTAAGAAAAAGAATAAAACACTAATTTGAACATATGTAACCAAAAACTGCCAATATGGCTCAGATGCTGCAATTCACATATAAAGAGGAAAGTCAACGCAATTTTTTTTTTTCAAGAATATGTTCTATGCAAGCCCACTAGTTGAAACAGGGCATTCAGATAAATATTGCATTTGTGGGATAAGTGTTAATCGACTCGTTTTTAGCCATCTCCGGGGGCGGCCATTTTGTCTTCTTTCGATTGAGAATGATATCACAACTGCTCACAATGACCAATCACGGGGCCATTTTGTCTTCTGTTGACTGAAAATGACCTCACAACTACTCACAACTACCAATCGCGGCTCAGATTCAGAAAACAGGTCAGCCGTGATTGGTCGTTGTGAGCAGTTGTGATGTCATTTTCAGTCGAAAGAGGACAAAATGGCCGCCCCCAGAGATGACTAAAAACAAGTGCATTTTGCTGCTTAACTTATATTCCACAAACGCAAAATTAATCAGAATTCCGTGTTTCAACTTGTGGGCCTGCTGGGAACATATTCTTGAGAAAAATATGTTTGGGTTGACTTCCGCTTTAATGTGGAAAATTCCATTCATACTGCAGTATATAGAAATATGTCTGATGTCGTTTTTCAGAACTGGACTTTGGTTCGGATAGAGCTCATCACCTCCAGCAGATTGTTGCCACTCTCCAGCAGCCCGTGGTCATCGTCATGAGATACCTGTTTGCCTTTCTAAACCAGTAAGTCGCCTCACAGCAAGTGCGCTCCTCCGCTGGGTGACAGCTGCGCGGTGGCGCTAATTGCCTCCGTCCCTCCAGTTTGTCGCAGTACAGCGACGAAAACATGATGGACCCGTACAACCTGGCTATTTGCTTCGGCCCCACGCTGATGCCCATACCGGAGGACCAGGATCCCGTGGCCTGTCAGGCGCATGTTAACGAAGTCATTAAGACAATCATCATCCACCACGAAGCCATATTCCCAGCCCAGCGTGAGTTGGAGGGACCTGTGTATGAGAAGTGCATGGCCGGAGGCGAGGAATACTGGTGAGTTTTAAGCATGTGGCGATGAATAATGTAATGCTCAAATCTACATCAAAATGTAGCAAGACTTACAGAAATTTAAGATAAGTTAAAAGAGAAGTGAAATGACTCAAAAATCATTAACAGTCAAAAGTGGGTGCGACACTCAATATCTTGAGTTCTCGTTGCCATTAAACCTAATCGATATGATATTATATTGTGATGAAACTCGTCATTTGTACCCAAACAAAGCCTTAGGTGTTTTCGTTCTGTTTTTATAAATACAATAATTGCTCCTAATCACTGCAAAGCCTTTAAGTCATGCATTTGATTTGTCACATTTTAAAGCCGTAGTCATTAAAAATAACACTTAATCCTTATATCTGCCATTCAAAGGTTTTACAAATCCCACAGATGCCCAAATTTGAAATTAGTATTTTACATTTGTAGCCTACCACAAACACACATTTTTTACAAATTAAAAATATAGTGGTATACTATTCAGTCCCTATCAGGCATTTCTAAGGATAATATTTAGTAATAGAGAAATTTGATAGAAGTGTCTAAAAAATCTCTAAAAAAAATCTTAAAAGTCTTTCATTTGTCTTCCTTAAACTCGAGAAAAGCCTGATATTAATGTAAAATCATTCCTCTCCTAATTCTTGATTTTGAGCATTAATAATTGCGTACCTTGTTTTAAATGAGAACCTTTGAATTCAAAATCATGCAGTTATTGGACATTACTTTTTTATAACAGATGCTGAATTAAATGTCAAGATTTACAGTCATTTGAAATATGGTTGTTGCTGTCTTTGTCGATGTATTTATATGATGACATCTTTCGTCCACTCAGTGAGAGCCCACACAGTGACGCTGGCGCTCTTGATGAGGTGGACAACGGTACCGGACCAAACACCAGTGATGATGGTGAGTCATAGCTGTATCCATTGTGGAGTCCAGAATATCACTCATTAGATTCGTATCATATCTGATTTGATTGAACTACTTTTTTGGCAGAGCTGGAGCAGATAGAAGCCATCGCGAAGTTTGACTATGTCGGCCGAACTCCCAGAGAGCTTTCCTTCAAGAAAGGGGCCTCGCTTTTGCTTTACCTGCGAGCTTCTGAGGACTGGTGGGAGGGTCGACATAACGGTGTGGACGGCCTCATCCCGCACCAGTACATCGTGGTACAGGACATGTGCGTAAAATGCTTTTGCTTTATTGAATCCACCATGAGAAAAGGATTGTTCATCCCAATTTTGTGGGCACTTGAAGAAAATAGTCATAACAGTTCAGAACCTAACGTAAGGATCATGTGCTTAAAAGAGTAAGTCAACCCAAACATATTGTTTTCAAGAATATGTTCCCAGCAGGCCCACTAGTTGATACAAGGCATTCTGATAAATATTGCGTTTGTGGAATAAGAGTTAATCCACTTGTTTTTAGCCATCTCTGGGGGCGGCCATTTTGTCACTTCTGTTTACAATTGCTCAGGTATCAACTAATCATGGCTGACCGATTTTCTGAAGCTGAGCCATGATTGGTCGTTACCTGAGCCCTGAGTAGTTGTGATGTCATTTTCAGTCGATAGAAGTGACAAAATGGCCGCCCCTAGAGATGGCTAAAAAGGGATGGATTTTGCTGCTTAACTCATATTCCACAAACGCAATATTAATCAGAATGCCATGTTTCAATTAGTGGGCCTGCTGGGAACATATTCTTCAAAAAATATATATGTTTGGTTGATTTCCCTTTAAGAGAATACAAAAATGTGTTTGCTTTTTTTCACCTGGAACAGGGATGATGCGTTCTCAGAAAGCATTCAGAGGACTGACAGTGAGAGCAGCAGCGGATACCATGAGGACCGATCGTCATCCAGACATGAACACCAGTCTTTATCCGAACACCCTCTGGAACGTCGCTATGGCGCACCAATGGGAAGGTGGGTTGAATTTAGAATTAGAATGTTTAGGGTTACTGTTAGAGTTAGGTTGGGGTTAGGGTTGCCTGTACAAGGAAAGAAAATGTCATGTGCTTACTTCCTCTTATAGTGTGTGAAGATGACCAACAACAAATTCAGCACATGCCATCGTATCAAAACCGACTTGTGAGAGGAAGCATAGTGCCAAAGGCCATCCAGACTGCTGGAAAATACAAAGAGTTGTCAATGAATTAGAAGAAGCTAGGCTAACCTTTAGCGACACTGCGTTTGTGAACACTTCTTGTGATTTTTACTCAGGTGAATAACTTGAGAGGCAACAGCACGAGCTTCAAGTCACTTCCTAATTGGCTGCAGTTACATTTCACGTCACAATTATGGAGTGTGTGGATTGGTGGAACTCAGCGTTGACCACATAACGATTTGCAATCGTAAATATTGCCATATATCATTTATGAATGCTGGCCCTACTGTTCTCGGGCCCTACTGTTCTCGGGCCTTTGGTGACATTGCCGTGAGATAGAAAGAAAAAAAAAATGCTCAAATTTGGCCCAATTGTCGATGTGTGTGCAGTATACCGCACTTAACCAGAATAAACAACTGATTTCAAACGTATCCCTCTAGGGCTAAATTGCGTTCAAATGGAGCGCCGCTTCAGCGCCATAGGAACGGCGACGGCCACAGCCCCACCAGACCCACCGACGGGCCCCCGAGGGTGGCGCCTCGGCCTTGCAGCCCCCACAAAATAGCAGTGAGCAGGGGCCCGACAGACAGTCCGGAGAAGCGGCGACTCGCCACCTTTGGGGCCACCGGACACCCTCAGCGGTCATCACCCGGCACCACTCGGCACGCCAGCGTTGGGGACCACAAATCCCTGGAGGCGGAAGCGCTCGCTGAGGTGAATGGTGATGCTGACAGCTTTTAAGTCGGCGTGTCTCACCTGTAGTGGGTCCCTGGACTCAAAAGGTTTGACAACCCCTGAACAAAAGGGTCTTCCAGGGACCCTAATTATTTCAAATTAGGCCTCCTGCTAGTGCTGAACGGTTTTGAAAAAAATCATCAAATAGCATTTTTGTGATTGCGAATTGATATGAAAGGTTTTAAAGCGGAAGTCAACCCAAACATATTATTTTCAAGAATATGTCCCCAGTAGGCCCACTAGTTGAAACACGGCATTCTGATTAATTTTGCGTTTGTGGAATATAAGTTAAGCAGCAAAATGCACTGAAAATGACATCACAACTGCTCACAACGACCAATTACGGCTGACCTGTTTTCTGAATCTGAGCCGTGATTGGTCGTTGTGAGCAGTTGTGATGTCATTTTCAGTCGACAGAAGACAAAATGGCCGCCCCCAGAGATGGCTAAAAACGAGTGGATTAACACTTATTCCACAAACGCAATATTTATCAGAATGCCTTGTTTCAACTAGTGGGCTTGCATAGAACATATTCTTGAAAAAAAAATGTTTGCGTTGGCTTCCGCTTTAATGTCCTCTGCCCATGTATTTTTTAAGAAACACAACAAATACATTCATGTGTGTTACCCTGTACAATAAGCAATAGGATTTGTTTTACGTAAATATTTTGGTCTATTGGGTAAGGGTGACCTTAAAATAAAAGCAAATTAACCATGAATTAATAGAAAGACAGTTTTTGTCCTACTCAATTAGTGTTGTTAGCTTACTAAACACTTCCAACCACTTTCATGAAACGCGTTCACTATGACAACTTCACATACTTCTACAAAACAAGTGTGGCGTAAACATAGTGTAAGTGCAAAGAAATCTGTTTATCGCTTAAACTTTTCATGCTTCATAAAACAATGATGTGTAAGCATGCAAATTGCTCTTCTTAAGCACCAAACATATCCAGACACTATATCAATAAAGAAAATATACATATGTAGAAAAACGAAATCCTACCGACCGACCAACCAAAATGAAGCACTTTTTTTCCCCGATTTGCTGCCTTTGTGATTTGAAAATTGCATTCTCCTACATTGCGCTGTTGATTTGAATTTGATTAATTGTTTAGCCTCATCGGTTTTTAACATTCACATCCCTTGTTTGTCAGGACATCGAGAAAACAATGAACACAGCCCTCCATGAGTTGTGTGAGCTGGAGCGCCAGAATGTTGCCAAACACGCTCCCGATGTTGTCCTGGACACGCTGGAACCTCTCAAACACCCCGGCGGTGGCCAGGACGTCCCCGGAAGCCCCCTGCACACCATGGTCATCAGAGATCCCGAGGCGGCCCAGCGGCGGAGCAGCAGCAGCTCCTCCTCTGAAACCATGACCACGTTCAAACCCGCGCTGGCGGTGCGCAGGCCCAACGCGCCCGTCAGGCCGCCGCCAGCCAGACCGGTCCGGCCGGCTCCCGTGTTCACGCAGGGCCAGGGGCCGCACCGTTCCAGCAGCTCCAGTTCGTCAGGTCTGGGCAGTCCGGGCATGACGCCCACTGACAGGGTTTTCCCCAAAGCTCCTTCCCCTTCACCATCCACTTCATCCTCCTCTTCAGACAAACAGGGTCATGTGTAGTATCAGCGGTCAGACACAAATCAAGAATTGCAAAACAAAGTCTGATCACCTTCACTCAACCTGTACGGCACTAAATCTGTACTTGGTCTTTCCAGCGGCTGGTTCTTGACATATGTCCACTCACATCTTGACTTAAGCAGTCAATAATACACTTACTTAGCATAGATGCTGAATTTAAAATGGATGCACTGGAAAATCCTTTTGTTCACCAATACTATGGACCATGTCAATGACTTTTATGAGGGTACAAATATGCTGTGAGCCGAGACTTTTCTGCCCTCGCCAGAGTGAAGCGAAGGATGAGCACACAACTAAGGTGTTTGGTAAACTCTTCACGATGTACTGATTGAATTAAAGGTACCTACTAGGGATGTCCCCATCGCGCTTTTTGAGAGAGTCAGATTCTTGTGGTACAATACGATTCAGGGATGTAACGATTTGATTCGCTTTGATTCAGTGGGATTGCGATTTGATGCTATATGGTACGGCTGCAGCCTTTGTCATGTTTAAGAATAATATGCCAAATCTATCCAAATGAATTCAATTCAAAGAAACAACAAATCGTCAATAACGTCAAAGCGATTTCTATGTGGTGTACATCTCTCATGAAAGATGATTCCATATGTATCTTGATACATGTGTTGTTACACGATTGAAGGATTCAGCAATTTTAAAATGTAACGATTTGTTTCGTCAAATCAAAACCAATTTTCCAATTCAAATAATAACAAACAATTTAGGCTACGTGCATTAAACCTTTCGTTGAAGTTACGTCATCTGGACACGTCACGATTGCAAACCTGTCTGTCGCTCTCTCAACTCTTGTCATTCAGTGAGGCGGCTTTATATCAGGCAAGGCAGTCTTAGGCTATTTTAGAAGTATCTTTTGAGTTACCTGGTGTGTTTTCACATCATTTGTGTCTTCTTGTTGCTCCAAACACATTTACGTTCTGCTGCAGTGTACAGGAGAGCACTGTGCAAAGACCGACGTGCCTGTCTGTGTGTGTGTGTGTGTGTGTGTGTATGTGTATCACTCTGAATATACCGCTACCACTCACCCAACAAAAAAAGACCATTTTGTTACATTACCTTTTCATTTGATCACTTTGTGACCTTTAAAATTTCATAGAATGAAGAAAACAAATCTGTTTTCCCCAATCCCCGATTAGTTTAAAATCACGAATTCCGATAATGTGATCGGATCGAGACATCCCTAGTAGGTAGTGTGAGGCTCAACAGAACATCTGCACGGTGTAATGAAGGCGGCTGGAACTGCCACTAGCAGAGTCTGCTGCAGATTAAATGCTGTGGTGGATTTGAATTGTGGCTCCCTCCAGTGTTTGTTGGAAATATTTAACTGGTATCTTCACATGGATGGCAGCTGAATAGAATTTTGCTGAAAAAAAATTCTTAGGAAAAAAAGAAATGGGCTACATTGGTAGAGCAAACTGCTTTTATGCCTATAGTAACTAAAGACAGATGCGTACTGAAACTCCTCAAAGAGTGGCCTCAACTTCGGTAGATGTCATGCTTCAATTCGTCCCACGAGAAGGAATGAACACCTCTCCGCAAATAGAGTAGCTGGCAGATAAGCGCCGCAAATAGCATGACCTAGCATAGCACACAACGCTAGCAGTCTTGATAAAACAAACAAACAAAAACAAACAAGAGTGGGTTGGGGGGCATTATTATTAACCAGGAATGACAACTAATGACATGCAGCTGAGTCAAAAAAAATTCCCCAGGCCACTATTTGAGGAAATACTGTATAGTGTAAATGTGAACGCCACCTATACTGTATATCGCTGGCGTCAGGTCAAAACCTCATAAATCACATTTTAGAGATTTTCATATTTTTTCAAAAATCTATGCGATTGGTCAGTCCACATGCGTGGGTGTTGGTTGTACACATTATTGACCAAAGTGTTGAAAATGGCTTGCTCTTTTTCACGATGCATTGCTAATGGTTGAACAATTTTTGGGGTCTCCTGAAAAGTGACGATTTCGGAGGTTCAAGGTTTTGGCCGGACGCAAGTGATATTCTCAATTTCAGCATCGAAAGCACAAAAGTGACTAGTTGGTTTACACCAGTTTCCCCATCCCAGCTAACCGTGCGCTCGCATGTTAGCATCAGCGGCCTGCTACCGTTGAACCTTTGGATGGACTGACCAAGCACAATTAAAACGTTGTGTGTGTGTTTGCTTAAGGTATTTGATAGAAACATCTCAAGGACATTGGCACTTTGTAAAGGATTAACCACGTATGGCATTCGTGTCACTTTTACATAGAAAATGAAGAAATTAGCAACATCATATATCAATATAGTTAAAAAAAAAAAATCTGCAAATTAGTAGATTTCCTGGAATGAACTAATGCACTTAAGAACACTTGCGGGAATTATGCTGCGTCCGTGTTGTTGATTTTGTACTAGAAACTTGATACTTAGCGCATCAATAAAATGTGGGGGCCATGTCTAGATCGCACATGGTCTCTCTTTAGATGAGCTCGTTTCCGCTTGGTGGTCTTCATCGTCCATGTCACCAGGATTACCAATATATCTTTTTAAGTGTAACAGGTACGTTTGATCGAATGCATACATGCTGTTGAAATGATGACTTGTACAAATAACAATGTATGATAGAAACAGGATATATTATCATCTCTAGCCTGTAGATTTTTTGTAACTCTTATCCTTGCACAAGCATTAATTAAAGAATACATCGGGGGAAGTTGTCATCACATTGTTTGTCTTCAACCACACTGAAAAAATATTACTATTGTAGAATGTATTTATTTATTTTGAGCCATTTTGCCATCTCACAGCTGAGTTAATGGAGTAAACAGGCCTGTTGCCAATCTACATCTACAGCTTAGCTTTTTATAAATTAAAAAAATACAATTTGTAGTGTTTGTATATTTTATTAATTATTGTTAATTTGTTCTTTATACAGTATATAATGAAAAATGTAGATTCAACTCAACTGACCTCAATTTTATTTATAGAGTAATTTAAGAAAATTGCAGCAAATAAAGAGCTGTGCATAAATGCAAATTGAACCTAGGACAATTAAACGTAACCAATTAGAAACAATATAACAAAGTTATTTATATATATATATAATATATATGTATGTATATATATATATATATATTTATTTTATATATCAGTATATATGCGTATAATCAATTATTCTTTAACTATTACATTTTGAACATAACTAAGTGATAAAACACCTGTTTGAAATGAAAATAAAAAGTTTTAACTTTATTTACATTTGAATGCAATTTAAAAAAAATAAAAATGTATTGATTCAAATCTTTAATAGGGATGTGACTAAAACAAATTATTACGCAGCTCCCATCCTGCTCTGCAGATGGAGACATTGTCCTCCTAGAACAATGTCAATCACTTCCATTATGCTTCCTATACTTAAGCATTTTTAAAGATAGTAAGAAGACAATCTACTGACCTAAACATGAATTTGATTAATTTAAATTACATTAGGGTTCTCATTTTCCACAAACAAAGGTTTCTCACAAGTACGATTGAGACAATTGGCTATTCAATCAATAAGTTGATTGTTCTTATTGCTTCATTTCATGTATACGCCAGTTTATAAAGATTTGAGTGAGAATATAATCAGATAAGTCCTCGGCATGTGCCTGTCTGTGTGACAGTAGTGGACAGAACACCCGAGAACTGACACCCAGCTTTATGCTGACGTCAAGTTCTAACGGCCTTGTCATTAATGCAGTGATATGATGATTAAAGTGACCAGCGAAGGCTTGGTCACCCTCAAAGAAGAAATCATACGCAACTCTATATTCTCATATGAATATAGGTCTCTATGTTTTTTCATCAACAAGGATTATGTAAACCACTGCAAGTCATTTAAGTTTCAGCTTTTGTAAATTATCCGATTATAAATGAACACGAAGGTGAAAAAAATCAAAAGGAAGAAAAATGTATTGGAAAAGCTACATTTTGTCCAATGAGGAAAACTATCTTTGCTTTTCCTATCAAAATGAGCTTTTCACGCATTTTCCATTCAAGATTCAAACTGATTACTGGATTTCATCCATAAATGCAAACAAAAAAAGCAGATATTAATTTATAACATCACTGGGAAACGATTGAATTATGCACATTATGTCACAATAATGAAGTCAGAAAAAAACAATTAAATCAGCAAAATAATTGATTGCTGTGCCATGAAAGTAAGCCTTATAATATTAGAATGCTATAATACACCAATTAAAGTTAGTATGCTAATATTAGCCAGCTCAGGCATGATCCATGATAGAGTTCATCACACCAGTGCAAATTGTATTTTCAGCCAATTTACCATGAAAAAACAATTGATTAAGAGGACCTCAAGTTTGTAAACACACACATTATGAGGGAACATCTGTTTCCACAACCAAATCCTGTGCGGTGTTATTGTACGCTTGCGTTATCCACTTTTGTGGTATTATTCAATTACATGAAGATTTGGTGCCTTTACTGAGGTATGCGCTCTCTTAAATATGTCCTTACTTGCAATTTTCTTCAGAAGCACTAAACAGGGAGCCTTTCCTCCTTTTAGGGCCTTTATAGATACATATATACAGAGCTGGAGCATTTTACTAAAAATTGAGCGTCCGTTTTTCATCATCCGTCTGCAGCATGGGTACCCTATCATCGTCCGTCATTCGAAAACAGCAAAAGGGATGTAATTATTACTACAGGCTTTGAATGGGAAAAGATAACACCGGTGGACTAGCAGGACTGAAGGCCAGTAGTCCACATTGAAAACTTCACATAAAGGATTTCATTGTTCTGTGTTAAGATACCCGTGGCCTCAAAAATGACATTTGAAAATATTTTCAGTTGGACTTTTTTGTTGCTAAATCCAAGTATGACACTTTTGTGTCGCTTTGATTTTAAGCTAATTTAAGGAACACAGATAGCAATGCTTTTTAAATTGCGTCTCATCCGGCACATTCAATGTATATTCATTCAGCACAGCCCGAATGGCTGTAAATGTAAAAAAAAAAATATGGAAAAGCACAAAATAAACGTGATGTTACAATTAATAGTATGATACAATATCTGTGTGCTCTTCTGTTTTTTTTTTGCCGCCTTTTAAAACACGTCCGATTTAGTGCTTTTAGCACTGCAATCATACTTGAAAGCAGCTTGCCAAAAGCCTGGCACATTGGCTTGCTTTTTATGTGTAATCGAAAACAGTAATTGCTTTTGCATTTGTCCCGGAAAACGGGACTTTTTGGGAGACTTGTTGTGATGCATATCACTTGTTATTATTATTATTATTGCATAGTGGGTCGCATGAAATGGTCTTAAATTACTTGTTATTTAAATGATACATTAGTAACATTTGAAGGGAGGAGGGGTGCATTGTTTCTACATGAGTATATATACAGACAATTTTCCCTCCCTTGCAATTAATGATCATACGGAGTGATTATTCCGTGCTGTGGTTTGTGTTAAGAGTACTTTTGCCACCTCTGAACAGACATCTGGTTTGATGGACGGATAAGGTCATTTGTATGGTGTGATATGTTCTCAAGTTCAGAACATACAGTAAGAACAGTGAGAACAACCTTGCCGATCTTCCTGGACGTGTGGGCGCTCTCATGTTTCAAAAATCGCTATGCGTGTACTCTGCTTTAGGTAAACAGGTGTGTTGGAAGTACAGTATGAGTCAGGGCTTGAGTAGCCTCCATTTCAACATGCGTGCATGTGAACTTGCTGGGCTTTTTACATACGTTCTAGCATGATGGTCTTGTACGATTTCCATGTGGAATACCCGCGTGTTATGTAAATGGCCGCGAGCGCCGCACATTGAGATTGGATATGGATAAACTCTTGTAAATCTCCCGAGCAGCTCCAAGAATGTTGGCTTCTCGGCAATGCCCGAAGCGTCGCCACACAACAGATTTCATGGCTATCATCTGTCCCCGGATGAGACGCAGATGTCGGATCCTGTTCCCACATTACCATTGCAATGCGTTACTTATGGAATCGGGTATCGGCGGGGGGCTGTTTGTTTGCTCACTCTGAGCTCTTCCTGTGGACACTCCGCTGTCAACATAGAAAGCGTACGATAATTGCATGTGAATAAAACTGCTGCCTGCTTCCCTATTAATGTTCTATTTCGATCCAGAGCAGGCACTGCTTGATTGCAGCATCCGTGACCAATGGAAGAAAGCAAATACAAAATATTCCCACCACACGAGTATTCTAGCAAAGTGTTTATCGTTGGAGCAGCGTTGACTTCTTTAGCGCCAGAAAGCCCATTCGAGACGTCTTTGACGGCTTTTAAAGTGGTCACGGTGGAGAGACGCTTTCGCAAAAGGCACGGCGGGACTTTTGCCACGAACTTGTCAACGGATCAGGAGTAATGAAGAATTGAATTACAAGCAAACAATGCTAATCCTATAGACAACATCTGAGCTGACCCAGCAGGTCTGCTTCCAATGTTTCCAGCAGAAACATGACTGAGCTTGGCTTTATCCCTCACATCCTGCATGCATGCGCTGTGATGTAAACCTGCATGGAGTATACATCATGATCACATCTGCCCTCGAGGAGCGGAGTTGGTGACCCCTGCGACTAGAGGTATATCGACTCCCTCTAGTGGTATGCAAAATAATAAGTCACATTGAGAAGACAAATCAAGCTTAATTTTAGTTAGTTTTCCTGTGATGTCGTCTACACGCTTCACCATTTTTTCTACAGAAAAATGGCAAGCAAAAAACTAATTCAATATATAAACATGTCATCCGGCAATGTCATATTTGGGAATGTTTTGGGACTTCTTGCCCTTTTATGCTGAGTATTAGCCACAGAGCCTTGGGGCTTTTAACGTTTCTAATTTGTTTCTTCCTGACGTGGAAAAGCTGATTGTGTTTATTTGCTTGGTTGCATGAGAAACTGAGGAGGTTTCGACAAGTGGTTTGCACGTAATTGGTGTGATTATGATTGATCAAGACAAGTGGTTTAAGTTAGATTGTGTGCACATGCAAACAGTGAGGATGTTTCGTGTTGAAAATGTTTGTTGAAAAGCAAGCAAAATTAGAAACAACTGTAGAATTGCTCCCAGATGCCGCCATGTAAGATGATGACTCCTGATGAAAATAATAAAATACTGTCGAAGATTTTTGATATGAAAACATGGCTTTGTTCAGGGTTAACGTACCGTCAAATGTTTTGCCATTAAATGTCTCATAAAATTTCATTGACGTTTGCAGTCTAGCCAAATTGACGGAATGAATAATTCAATGCAATTACACATTAATACTGGTTTTGACATTTTTAACCATGAAATGGAAGCATGTGATTTAAAAAAAATAATTATAATTTTTTTGTCTATGTTCTTAAAGGGGAAATCAACCCAGAAATGTTCTTTACAATAACACTGTATGTTCTCTGCAGCTCCACTAGACTAAACTTGATATTCTGATTAATATTGTGTTTGTGTAATATGAATTAAGCAGCAAAATTGACCTGTTTTATTCATCTCAGGGGGCGGCCATTTTGACCTGTTTTCTGAATAGAGCTGTGATTGGTCGTTATCTGAGCCCTGAGCAACTGTGATGCCATTTTCAGTCGACAGCAAGTGAGAAAATGGCCGCCCAGTGAGATGGACGAAAACGCATACATTTTGCTGCTTAATTGATATTCCATCAAAATGCTGTGTTTAAAGTTGTGGGGGCACACAACATTATTGTGAAGACATTTTGGGGGATGACTTACTCTTTAATACAATGATCATACAATTTTTAAATAATGATATAATGGCAATGTATGCTAGTACAATATTTTTTGGGGGCGGTGGGGCTGTTATAAATCAAAGTTTCAATTTAAAATGAATCACTAGTCCTCATTGGGGTCAAGGGTGATCTTGAGCCTATTCCAATTAACTTTGGCTGAAAGAAGCGGCTGATACACACTATACTGTATATGCAATATGTACTTTTGTGCTCGCTAATTCCCCAAGTCAGTCCAAAATGCATTTCATAATTTCAAAACTTTTGAGGCATCGAGAATGAGAGATTGCCTCTTCTCTGCATTCATCTTGACAACTTTAGGGTCTTGTAAGGTGAGCAGTCCATTTGGGCCTTCTCACCTTGTCATCATTTTATGAGCAACATGAGTGTGAATGGAAAAAAGGTTGTCAGTGCGGCCGGTCGGAATTGGTATGGAAACATATTCAGGTCGGAAAAATAACAAAAATAATTGAGTTCAGTGAGAAGTGTAAGTACGTGTAAGAAATGTTGAATAGTAAAACACCATCTTCAGATGTACAAGATCACTTTATATTTACATAACATTCTCATTCTTATTGATGTCGGTTTATTTTCACGTTCAATTTCCAGTTCTTTCGTTGTCATCAAACATTTCCTCTTTGCCTTCATTGGTACCATCCTTTCCAGAAAAAAAAACAAGCAAAACACAGTTAATACTACCGCACTGAAGACCGGCGAGATGTCACCAACAAATATGTATGCGTATTCATGCTGATTTTTTAAAAAATTCCCAATTGTGCGCCTTTAGGGCCATGCGACGTGAGAGGTTGTAGCGTAGTATTAAGCAATAATGCACAAGGGACCAAAGCAATGGTGCACAGGTGAAGTCGAGCTTTGAGAGAACAAAGAAAGACGGGAAGTCAAACAAACAGAGAACACGTCAGTGAAATTTAAAAAGAAGTCAAAACAGGAAAAAACACAAGATTGTTGAGTTCCCCCTCTGTGGCAAGTGGAGCAAACTTCCCCAAAAGTGATTTTCAACATGTCACTGGCGGTTCCACATCACTATCAATAGGCCTCACCTTGACGGCGGGCTGCTTTTAAATCCGGTTCGGACCTTTCCTGTGAGACCTGACCTCGGCGCTCCCTGCCTTTTCCTCTCTCGCTCTCGGGAAATCTAAAGGAGTTTTTGTCGAGGCTTTCATCGGAATTGTTGCGGACCTGCCAAGTGACAGCCTCCATGCTTGGCTTGGGTCATTGAAGGCTTTTGTGTCTCTGTTGAGTGGTTACCTTTAAATGTACATAACATTATTTAGAAAACAAGCAATGCCGCATGTACTTCAACTCAGTGGACATTCCATCGACTGTGTTCATTCTGTTATCCTTGATTTGGAGGAATTCAATGTTCTACATGTATCCTTTCGTATTTTTTTTTGGGCAACATAATAGTTAAAATCCGTTACAGAATCAACAAATTTTCTTGGTTGCTTATTTCAATTCAATTACTTTTACTCGTGGTGCTATGTGTGTTTCCTTGGTTGTTGTTTTTTTTTTTCACATATTATTTTCAAACTATGTTGTAAAATAATGCAAATAAAAATGGTCAATTTGGGCCTTGCTGGAGTTTGCATGCTTCCTCCTATCTTGAAAAAAATCATGTTGGGTTAATTGAAGACTCAAAATTGTCCATACGTGTGACTGTGAATGTTTATTTGCCTATACAGTATGTGTCATGCGCCTGAGGTTTTAAAGCATTTAAAAATTATATATTACTTTGAAAAGTCCATATCCTTCAATTTCAGCCTCTCAAATGTGAGTACTTTATGATTTCTTTAGTCCGCCATGAAAGTAAACAAACTGTCTTTGTGTTTTAGGCAGATCAACATTCATGGACATCAGAAGCTTGGAAAAATGTGTTACGACATGTTAAAATGCAATTTAATCATTTTATTGACTGTAAAAAAGTGTGTATGTGTGTGTGTATGTGCCCCCAGCGCACCTGACAATTTAGTAAATCCCGCCATTTACACCATGCTCTTGTCCTGCGCTGAATTTAAATGTTAAGTCGCTTCCATCGGCAGGGAAGCAAGTCGACTGTGTTCACATCCACAATAGCGCAGACGCCCGTTTCTAACTGTGCATGTCTTCAGAAATACCAAAAGTGAGGAATCTCTACCCATGTGCACAGTTAGACTGCACTTTGCGCTGGACGGGCATGAAAATAGGGGCCTATATGTTCAATTTGGAGAGGAAAAGATCAATGATATCAGGTGCACAATTCCAAAATGAAAGAAGAAGAGGAAAAACGAGCAGAGGGTGCAGGTATTAAGACAGCTTTATTCTTAATGGCTGTAAAATAGTATTTTACAGGGAGAAGGAGGGTCAATCTTTTTATTAGCACAGTGATTTATGATCTCTTAGAATGTCTCTCTTATTAGCCCCAAGCTAAATTTTAGCCTCATTTCAAGATCTTTGACTTATTGCTTCAGATATTTACTTTCATTTACATGTTTTTGTTCCAGCGAACTGACATTACGTAAAAGTAAGAGGATATTAGGGTACTATTTCCTTTTTTTTTTTTTTTGGTGGAGGGTCCGGGGCGGGGGAATCATTAGAGGAGAGGTCGGTTAGCAATTGTCAATAACTTTTTGACGGGATGTGTGTGTGCGTGTGTGAGTGTGTCTGTGGAAGGACGGGGAGGCACCAAATGGGGTCTGCACATATGTTGCCGTTCAAGCTAGGACTGCCACTACACAAGAATGATTTACCGGTATTTGAAGTGTATATTTCTTGTAAAAATTGTAAACAGTTGAGAAAAAAAAATAACAACAGATCATAGGTTTATTTGATCTACCATTCAGATACCCGAGAAATATAACACAGCTATATCTAATCTAGGTGCAATTTAAAATACCGCCCCTGTAAGAGCATATTTCCGTCCAAGTGCGTGTGTGTGTAATAAGAGGACATAGACACATGATTTATGGACACACTGTGAATAGTGTAGATCCATTTAAAGTCATGAAGTCAGGAAGGCAGGAACTATTCACTGTTATCATTGAAGAGTTTAAAGGAGCATATGGGAAACATTTGAGACATAAATTGGAGGTGAATGGGCTAAGAAAACAGATGCAATCTTAATCCAGATGCTTATTTTTGTCGCGTAGTTGCTTATCAGGCCACCATATAACAAGTGCTGTCATCACATTATAACAACACTCTTCTATATTACACTTTGGGTCTGGTTCTTCTCCATGCATGTTGACTCTACAGGGGGAAACAATCTCAGACGATTTTAGGTTTGGTTAGCTCACACGAGCAACAACCCAAACATATTTTTTTCAAGAATATGTTCTATGCAAGCCCACTAGTTGAAACAAGGTATTCTGATAAATATTGCGTTTGTGGAATAAGATTTAATCCACTTGTTTTTAGCCATCTCTGGGGGCGGCCATTTTGTCATTTCTGTAACCCCTTAGATGGCTAAAAACGGGTGAATTTTGCTGCTCAACTCATATTCCAGCGCAATATTAATCAGAATGCCGTGTTTCAAATAGTGGGAATGTTGGGAACATTTTCTTGGAAAAAAAAATATTTTGGGGTTGATTTCCCCCTTTAAGGGTCTATTTATCTGTCTGGTCTCTTATCCGGTGGTCACCAGGCACTGCTATTGTTTACCAACGGAAGTCTTATTATAAACTACAACTTCAATAATGTACCCTTGGTACTATTTCTAACTGGCTCTAACTGGCAGAGGGGGGAAAGCACCATTTGGCAACCAGGAAGTCACTCTCGCAGTCGCACATTTAATAACTGGGGTTGTTCATGAAGTCTTTTTGAACACTTCATAAAGTGGTGGCGAAATTGTCAGGTGATTTTTTTTCGGATTTAAAATAACATACAGATGCTTCTCAATGGATTTGAATCTTGTGGATTTGTTCCTTTAAATCAGTAGTTCAATTCAAAAAGACAAACTTGTGCATTATATTGATAAAATTAACACAGAAAAATACTTTTCAGAACATCAATCAATACTAAATATTTATATCAAACTCCATTTTTATTGTTTATTAAGATCGTGAATAGGGGGATTTTGTTTTTTTGCAAGCTATAATCATCAGAATAAAGATAAATAAATCATGAAAGGGTTCACTCTGTGTCAAGTCACAAGTATTTATATAGCCCTTAATAACATAAAAGTCTCCAAGGGTTTCGCATGCCCACAGTTGGCAAATATTAATGACAGCCACTGATCTTAAACCCCAGGAGGGCAGAGAAAAACTGAAAAAAAAAGTTTCACTTTTTGAATTGAATTAGTGAAATTAATCAATGTTTCCATTACTTTCTAGTTTATTGAGCTACACCTGCATATGGAGACATGTACCTGACAGTGTGACTTGTGTTAACAAAATTTAAACATGAAAACATTCCCCAATCTTCTGTTGTGTTCAGAGAGTCAATGCCAAGTGGCAAGTGAATACATCATTAACACAAATTGCTATAAAAAAAAATTGCAATATTATTTCTTCAAGTGTTATCACCATATTTGGATGCTTTAACATGATCGGCATGACTCGTGATGTCGTTATTTTGACTTTGTTTTTTTTGTGTTTTTTTTAGCAAGGTGCGGCTATTTTGAGGGAGATGATGTGCACCAAATCTGTTGGATGTTGATGTTGGGTGTGCCATTTAAAAAGATTAGAAAGGCTGTATATTATTTTTATCGCCTGCTATTGATGATAACGGGGTGCCAACAGGAATTTGTGGCACCGCCAGTTCAACACCACAAACTGAGAGTAATATTTTCCAGGCCTCCTGTCAGTCATGTGCCCTTAGAAGTCTTTCACCACAATACAAATGAAAGGAGACGAGTTTACAACTGCAATTTAGTTAGCAGTGCTTGTTAAGTTGTTACTCCTCTTCTTCATATTTTCTGGCAGTCTGGATGACTTGTAGCACCATGCTGCCTCTCGCAGGCCAGTCTGGGTACTACGACAACTGATTTAGGGAAGCAGACAGATTACACCAGGTTCTACAAGAGCAGTCAGTGAAAAAGTGAAAAATGTCATAAAGCCTCTCTCGGCTCGCGAACCACATGCTGACCACCCCCGTGTCTCCGTTCGAGACAGCGTTTGCTTTCAATTTTCTCTGCATAAACATTTATAAACAAACCATTAAACGTGGCATTTTATTCTACGCTGACATCATATTTTGTCTTTATAGTTAGAAGTACATTAGATTCCCTTTGTGTCTGAAATGAAAATCGTATGTTTTCACATTGTGGCAATGACAATATCGTCTATTGTATATAATTCAAGACAGGAAAAAACATGAGCTAATGTGCTTTGCAGCGAAACGTTTCATACACATAGCAGGCATGTAAGTGAAAGAGACTAACTGTTAGCCAGAGTGTTTGTTTAGCTTGGCAGCGGTCACACAAGCTTCTAAAGTGACTTCGCTTTGTGAGCCTTCCA
Source organism: Filicampus tigris (assembly GCF_054856515.1). Lineage (NCBI taxonomy): Eukaryota > Metazoa > Chordata > Actinopteri > Syngnathiformes > Syngnathidae > Filicampus > Filicampus tigris. The sequence continues at coordinate 12,389,950 of NC_141225.1, read as the reverse complement.
GCGCCACACACATGCTTCGGGTTAGAGGGACGGACCGATGCTTTCATACCTGTGCAAGTGCACCGAGACCTGCACGCAGCTGTGGAAACAGCGGAGGTCATTTGCCGTGACCTCTACGGCTCCCTGTCATTCCAAGCAGCGGGATGGCGCCGCGCTTATGTCACGGTCGACTGTCACAACATGCCAGACTAGTGATGCGTTTGAGATGCACAGTTGGAGTCCATGTCAGATGGATAGTTACGGTATAGAAGCCGTTGAATCCATTACATAACCTTTGAAAGCATTTTATATTCTTAAATGTGTGTGTGTGTGGGTGTGTGTGTGTGTAACTATACCCTTCTTGCCCTCTTTTTTAATTTAAAAAAAAAAGATGTAACCTTGTTGCTATTGCTATTGGGGGAGCTACAGTGAAATACTGATGAATGGATAAAAAAATGACAAAACATGACACTAGAGCGTGTATAAATAGAATAAAGTGAGGAACTTATGAAGACAAATAGCACAACAGAATAAGTCATCTCTTCAGCCTCGTGTTCAACAAAATAGTCCCACATTTTATACTGAATAAGGCAATTTGAGAGGAAATTGAGATGAGATCATCATTAATTCACTATTCATATTTTTTTTTTATCTCATTTTAAATGAACGCTGGTACATCCTTAACTTAAAAAAAAAAAAATTGCCTGACACTCAGCAACATAATTACATTCGAGTTTAGTAGAAAATGTGTTGTATACCTTCTTCACTGTACAGTTTTTCTCATTTGTTTTGGTACAGTTGTCGGATCAAATTTCAATTCCTCAAAAACACTTGTTTATTTTGAAATCATGGTGTCACTTGTGTACAAAAAAGATGCTTCTCATTTCTTTGAAGGGCCTCTGCCACATCCAAATGATTATGTACAATTTTCTGCTGTTTCATATCATTTTCTTGTGTCATGTTGATCAAAATTCATGACAATGGCTCTCTGCTGAACTGACTCACACGCCCCACAACATTTTAGCATTAGTTCATCTTGCACTCAACGTGCAAACGGTTGAACAAGTTGTCATAACATGTCTAGCGTACTGTATTTCTTTACATCTCCATTAGACTTTTTTCCCCAGCCAAATCGTGACTTTTTCTAATGAAGGGACATGTGTGAAGCATTAACTCAACCAATGATCAACCACTTTTCTGAAATCACTCACCGCAAATGAAGATAATTGTTGTGACGTGGATGAGAATTTGATACCCAAATTCCTACATTATTGCATGTTCAATTTTCCCTAAGGAGATTGTCACTCGACTCACATTTCTACTTTTTTTTTCCTTTGTGCTATGCAATGCTGTCTTTTTTCCCTTCTATATCAGTTTGCTGGTCAACAAATTACAGTGCAAATAGGAAAAGTGAAAATATGAATCTTCCCCAGCTTTTGCAATTAATCTTCCACAAAGGTGTAACTTTCAATTTAGAATACTAAAATTGTCAAGGAAACTTAGCGGCTTAGCCTTTCAGTACACTTTTCTATTCACAATATGACCAAGAAATGTATCCATACACAATGACACAACGACTTGCCTTTGTGATAGCACCGAAATGCTCAGTGACACAAATATTTACTTTTGAGAGATGGACTAAGCATTTTGAAAAAGAAAATGGCTTTTGTAGGGGAACCACCATGATATTTAGCTATTTCTACGAATTGTTTTGACAAATGCACTTATTGTTTTGCCAATTTCAATTTGGATCTGAGAAATGTACCAATGTGAACTTAATACTGCTTTTATGGCAACACTTTGACTCAGACCAGATTGTTTCTATCATTTCCTATGTGGAGAATGGAAAATGACAACGGATTGTGTTTAACCTTTCAACCTGCATGTTATTACTGTAAAACTGTAAGAGCAAAAAAAATATTCAAATGATGACCACTTCTTTCATGAGGATGCTATATAAAAACTTGCTGTGACATCAAAGCACATTTGGATTTTTGCTTCTTTTTTTTTGTACAAAACTACCAATTTTTTGGATTGTTTTCTGCAAAAAAAACAAATTCACTGAAGTAGTGTATTGGTCCGTTTTTGATCCAAAATTGTGTTATTTTTAACCCAACTGTTTTTAGAGTGTATATACTCTCTAAAAAGAGAGTGTACACATTATACGTAATGTGTATGTATAGATTATGCATATGTACACATATGCATAATGATGAAATATGTATCAGAAAGCTTGCATGTGGTGTATCATAATCCATCAGTTTCCCACAGAGGAAAATGCGATTAGGGGAGGGGACTGCTGTGCCCATAAAGCCCCTCAGCTGAGCAGATGTCCACAGTGGACTCATAGACACGTGGACAGCTGTGTTCTTTAACTCTCAAAGGGAAGCTCGTATCATATAATATTTTGTTATTTGAACGATAATCGAACCGGTGGGAGATTGTGTGCACTCCATCTTCATGATGTGACTTCTGGCTGCGCTTTTTACGCACGATGGACGACTTTTTGCGCGCGGACGACACCCGGCCCCACAACGCGTCGTGGGCCAGGTGGCGTGCGTGGGAGAACGGGAGTCAGTCCGCCAACGCCACCGCCGCCGTGAACCCTTTAAAACGCAACGATGAAGTGGCGAAAGCGGAAGTGGCCGTGCTGGTGCTGGTGCTGCTTCTCGCTCTCACCGGCAACCTGTGCGTGCTGTGGGCCATCCGCGCCGCCAAAACGCGCCAATCTCGGATGCTCTACTTCATGAGGCAACTGAGCATCGCCGACTTGGTGGTGGCCGTCTTCCAGGTTCTCCCGCAGCTCATCTGGGACATCACGTTCCGCTTCTACGGGCCGGACTTGCTGTGCAGGCTGGTGAAGTACGCGCAGGTGGTGGGCATGTTCGCGTCCACCTACATGCTGGTGCTGATGACCATCGACAGGTGCTTGGCCATATGCCAGCCACTTCGACACGTGCGCAGGGGAAGGGACCGCGTGTGCGTGGGCACGTCGTGGCTGCTCAGTCTGATATTCAGCACGCCTCAAGTGTACATCTTCTCCCTGCGGGACGTCGGGGGCGGCGTGTACGACTGCTGGGGGGATTTTGTGCAGCCGTGGGGGGCCAAGGCGTACATAACATGGATGAGCCTGAGCATTTACATCCTCCCCGTGGGCGTCCTCAGCGTGTGCTACGGCCTCATTTGTGTCAAAATCTGGCAGAACTTTAACCTGAAAACCAGGAGAGAGCACGTCTTGGCTCTGTCACCCAAAGGTGCGCCTCACCTGTGTCGGGTGAGCAGCGTCAGGCTCATCTCCAAAGCCAAGATACGCACCGTGAAAATGACCTTCGTGGTGGTGCTGGCCTACATCGTGTGCTGGACCCCCTTTTTCTTTGTCCAGATGTGGTCTGCGTGGGATGACGCAGCTCCAAGGGAAGGTAAGACACCCAAAATGTACTTAATCGCTCATGTTAAAGTTGGAACTGTTATAACAATCGCACTCCCATATTAAGCGCGCCCAATTAAGCGAACAGGAAAAATGTACAACTGGAAGTAAATATATAAAACGAACAAACAAACAAACAAACAAACAAATAAATTAACATATAAATAAATGAGAGCAGACTTTTGGGTTAAACAGACTGGTCACTCGAAGTCGGTTGAGGATGAGTTTAAAAGAAATATGAAAATGTGTTTGGAAAATCATGACTTTCCTCAATAAAGTAAGGACTCAGTTTGTAATTGTATAATTTATAAATAATGGAATTACAATTTAAAACATGTTAAATGTATTTGTAATAAGACTCATTTTACTAATGTTTTTATTTTATTATTTCCAATACATCTGTGAGTGACTGCATGGCTATTCCAGGGTTCACTGCCTCAAATCCAAAGCCTGATGGGACAGCGATATATATGCTGTTTAGAATGAAAATGGATGGATGGATTTATGTTAAATTAATTAACAAGTTCAATGAGACACATGTAAAAAAAAAAAAGAAAACAGAAATGAATGAATATACTTTTGTTAACCAATTTCAGGTAGAAATTCATGCAACAGATCTTACAGGACTTTCAAACACTATGAGGACCAGATTAGAGTACAGAGTGGGCCATATGTGGCCCACAGGCCTTATCTTTCCCACCCGTCAGCCTTCCCACTCCTGTCTTGGACGGGTTGAAACTGTAAAATGGATTTCATTGCTCTGTACTTGTGACCTGCAATGACAATAAATTCAATTCTATTCTATTAGGTATACACCTGTTCACCCTAATGAAGTCCAGTACAATATATATTTACGATGATATCCTTATACAGTCAAGCCGTGGGATAAGGATCAGGACGACCTGCCAATAGTGAAAATTTGATATGCATTGGGAAAAAAAAACAGTTTTTTTTTTTATAAACCCCCATTTTTCTTGACCAGTGCAATACAGGTTCAAGAAATATATATATATATATATATATTATATATATATATATATATATATATATATATATATATATATATATATTTATATTTATATACATACATATATATTGGATTGGATTGCACTGGTTTATACAGGGACAGGTTTGCTTAATATTGCAGCCAGACATCTTGCAACACAGATGAAGGTTATTCTTTTGTCCCTCCTTGCGTGAGATAAGACCTTCTTTTGATTTTTCCAAAGCAATGTGCCTGAATGGTGTACCAGACTTGCTTCCCAATGGGACCACTAGTCAGTGAATGAGAGTGTCAGTGACAGTGTTTATCAGTGGAAGGAAAAAGTCCATGGGAGCCACAGGGAGGGGAAATGGAGGACTACAAAGCGTGGACACAAGACACAAGAACAGGGAACTATTAATACTTCATTATCCTTCAGTTATTCTTGGCATGTAATCGTGCGGGAGTCCCTAATGAAGTAGTCCTTTTTCTACTTTAATCCCATGGTTATGTTCTTATTTGAATCAATGTTCTCCAGAGGGAGAAGCAACATAAAGGTCATTGTTAATGAGCAAATTATATTGAATAGTCCATTAGTGGTGATTATCGAATCCACTGAACTGTAATGAAGGCCACGAATCTTGCAATTGTTTCGCAAGAAAGGTCACAGACAGTTGTCTTTAGGGTATCATTATTTAGCAGTAAATATTGAGTAAAATATGACATGAATTGGTCACACAAACCACGTATATACTATATATATGTATATATACTATATATATATATATATATATATATATATATATATATATATATATATATATATATATATATATATATTTTTTTTTTTTTTTTTTTTGGGGGGGGTGTATGGATTGCTTGGGTTGTTGCCAACATCCTGTGAAAGTTTCATGTCAATAGCACCTTTGGAAATATAGTTAGTCATAAAAATACTTATATTTTTATAATGTATTTTTACATAGAGAGATTTCTGACATTTGTTCATTTATGTCGTCACCCTCTTAAAATAATCGCCTAAGTCATATTTTCACAAAATGTATTTTTTTTTGCCTTAAACATCTCCTGAGGACGCTGGCCATCTCTGGTAAAAGCGGCTGCATCCTTAGTTAAACAGATCATTCAATTTTAAGCCTGAAATGAAATTATTAATACATATAAGATCATCAGAAAGTGGTTCATTTTTTCGTGTTTTCCGAAAAAAAACTGCAAAAATGACATAGGCGATTATTTTAAGACGGTGACAATATTGACATGGCTTCACACAAAAAAATAACCAATTTCCACAATATCCTGGGGTTTGAAGTTTTTTTTTAAACTTTTTTTTCCTGTAAAGAGAGAATTCTTTTAACTGGCAAAAACTTCAACGGCAACCGTATTTTCAAAAAGAAGGCAAGATGAATTCGTGGCGCTACTCTGCAGTCTGACGTAGGCAAAGAACACACGAAATATTGGTGCGGATCCAAGATTTTTTTTTCCACTTTTGTTAACAATATAAACTATAATGAATTTTTGTTTGACATATGTCTTTATTTCTGAGTGGGTGTCTGCACTCTACTGGGTTCCGTTCTAGTTTTGTGCATGGATTCCCGGCTGGTTCTCATGTTTAGAAGCCATGTAGGGAAGTTCACTTTAATGAGCTCAACAGGGCTTGAACTCCAAATGGGACTTTGAGCACTCATGCAATGTTTGCTTAACTTCTGGTCTTTGATATAGTGCACGCTTTTAATCGAATAAATGATGGCGTTGTCATCGTAATCCTCTTCTGGATTTCAACATGGACTCAACTTCACTCTCGCGGCGCCGCTCGCTAAAGAGGCGTGAAATGAAGATAAGTGTTTCATCTCTGGCAAACAATTGGATGAAAGTTCACTGTCATATGAGGGCATAACCCTTCATCGTTTTCCCACTCGGCATATTTAACAGGATTGATAGGATGATGTCAAAGCACCATCAAGCACACAAGAGGTCAGCACCTTGAGGAGAATAACATTTGACACACTTTAAATCCCTTGCACCCCATTAGGATTATTAAAAAAAAACAACAACATGGAAACATCTTCGCTTTTCCCCATTTCCCAACGGCATACTCCCCCATGTGTGTTCTGTGCCTCCCATCACTGGAATTATCATCATTTCCATGAATAATAAATTACTTTTTCCCATGCAGGACAGTCACATTGGACTGAGGACATTTATCATACTTGTTCCGATGGAAACGTAGCAAGCGACCTAAAGTTCAATTTGTGTGGCATCCGTCAAGGTTACTTATAATGCCAGATGTTTCTGAGGTTTCGCTTTGCCTTAACAATGATTTGTAACATTGCAACGGCTGGCCCGAGCTGTGGCTGATCTATATACTCTAGACATACAGTTTGCATGAGTCAAATTGTCGAATGTCTCTTTTCCACTCGTGCAAAGGTGTAGAGGATGGATTTTTTCTTTATAGAGAGAATATTATTTTCAATAGGGCAGCACAGCTCTAAAGTTCAAGGTTTTAACCATGCCTCCGGCTTCCCTGTCTGTGCTTTGTATTTCTTTTCGGGAAATCTCACAGCACGCCACCAAATAAAAAATGGGTACAAAGGCCAATTCCGCACATTCTGACATGTAATGATGAGCATTCATTGTTCTGCCTATCACCATATGTCACTGGTATGGACACACAAACAAAGATAAACAGTCATGGTAAGTAATTTAGGGGCAAATTAAGTGAGTTTACATATGTTCATGCAACTGCAAACTCTCATGTGACATCGCTGTGCCATAGCACACTAGCTTGGAATCACATGATGTAATGTAATGTAATATAATGTAATGTAATATAATGAAATGTATTCCATTCTAATCTAATTTGACATATTCCAATCCAATGTAGTCTAATCTTATTTGATCATGGATGAATCGGTGGATAGATATATGGGTGTATATCATATAGTTTTCTCCACTCTAATAGAAGCAGTGTGTTTAAAAAATATAGTGGTGCCTTGAGATACGAGTGACCTGAGTGGGTGACCTTTCCATGTTTTTCTATATACGAGTCGTTGTTCAGCAATTTTTTGTTTGTAGTGAACTCAACTTAGCTCACTCAACTCAACAAGCAACTGTTTGGCACATGACAGTGACATTTTTTTTTTCAACTTGAAGCCTTCAAGCTGTAAAATGCCACAACCAATTTAACTTTACTGTCAAACTAAACATAAAACAAAGAATGACATGCTGTGTACTTAAATCAACCACACACTTTAATTCCCCCCCCACCCCCCAATATCTTGATGCTAACATAATGTTTTAAAATAATGAATTATACAACACTATATATTGTTTATGTTGTATAATATTACAGTGTATAGTGTTATTTTCCTTATTAAAGAAAAGATTACAACAATATAACTGGCTGGAAGAGATTAACGGAATTTCCATTTATTTCATTTCATTAAACAAATTATATTTCTATCACAAGGTAGCTGTGAATGCCTCTCGGCGCCCCAAAAATAAAAAAACAGGTAATAGCTGTTACCTTTACTATTGCTGCGTTTCAACCAAGCGATAGAGTTTAGTGCACTATGTCCTGATTTGGTTAGCTGCATGGCTTCTGTAAATTGCACAACATCATAACATCAGGCCAGCGTGTAACTTGGCAAACGAAAAACAGAGCACAAGTCAACTTCTGTGTCTCATCGTTTTTTTGTAACAAGAAACACACCCGTCTTCAAATCCCCTCAGCATCGTCACCCACAAGCCGTGCTTTGGTTTACTCTCGCACGGTTTAGGGTTAGTGTTGGGATTTTAAAGCGGAAGTCAACCCAAAAATATTTTTTCAAGAATGTGTTCTACTACTTGAAACAAGGCATTCTGATCAATATTGTGTTTGTTGAATAAGAGTTAATCCACCCGTTTTTAGCCATCTCCGGGGGAGGCCATTTTGTCAATTCTGCCGACTGAAAATGACATCACAACTACCCAGGGCTCAGGTAACGACCAATCACGGCTAAGCTTTAGAAAACAGGCGAGCTGTGATTGGTGGTTACCTGGGTCCTGGGTAGTTGTGATGTCATTTTCAGTCGACAAAAATGACAGAATGGCTAAAGACGGGTGGATTTTGCTGCTTAACTCATATTGCACAAACGCACTATTAATCAGAATGCCATGTTTCAATTAGTGGGCCTGCTGGAAACATATTCTTACAAAAATATGTTTGGGTTGATTTCCTCTTTAAGTTTAGGGTTAGTGACAGATGTTAGGTTAGGGTAGGGGTATGGACGAGTAGGAAAAATAGTAATTTTTCAAAATACAAAGAAAAAATGAATCAACATATAGCACTAACAATAAGTAGGGATAAGATTAGCAAAGTTCAAATAAACTATGAGTAAATTAGGAAGGACAGGATGATTAGCAGGAAGACGCCAGAACCTGCTGTAAGAAACAAAAAGCATAAAAAATACTAGGATCTGAATCCAACATGGGAGCGCAACAGAATTCAGCACAACAAAAGACAAAAGAATGATCTGGCATCTTCCTGGTGTGGCTGTAGCGCTTAAGACTGGTGGTTGATAACAGTTTCTCTCCATGTGGCATCCTGAAATTTCCTGTGCCATCTCAGGGAAACTGCAGGGCAAAAAAAGCAAGACTCAGGAAAGTTTTTTTTTTTCCGATCATGACATTGTCAGACGTTAGGTTTTGGTCTAATGTTCCATCACTGACCATCTGATCAGGCTAGAATAGAAGAAGCATACTGTGATTCAATAGTAAGTCCTTTCCTATTTTACAGTCCACGGTCGTACTGACAACATTTTCTGACATGCGCCCTTTTTGACAGACACGGCCTTCATCATCGCCATGCTGCTGGCCAGTCTGAACAGCTGCTGCAACCCTTGGATCTACATGTTCTTCGCCGGTCACATGTTCCAGGGCGTGACCAGCGGCACCTTCTGTTGTCGACGCTACGCGGCGGCTTCCTCGTGCAGCCGCCATCACAACGACTCCTCCGCGTGTGCCGTCAAGAAGGACAGCAGCCACAAGAGCCTCTCGCACACATCTAGCACAGGGGAGCCAGCGCACTGAGACTCCATCCCACATCCTCTGGTTGACGTCTTCTTTACTGGCACATCATTATTTCGGCAGCCTCTATGGAAACAACCTTTCCAGGCAGCTTCATCCACGTGATAAGACAACAATTTTCATGGCTACTTGTTGCTCAGGACAAAAGAGATGCTGGCCCAAATGAGCCACTGAGAACTATAGAGCGGACTAAGTGTTTGTCATTTTGCAGGATTTTTATGGGTACAGTAAACAATTGTGGGGGTATATGCTGTTTCTTTCCACAGAAACTTGGGGTGCCCAACACAGCAGGGGAGGGGAAGCCGAACCGAAAGACTTTTTTATTTTTTTTTTATTTTTACAGCAAAGTCACCACTCTGTATTAAATATAAAATATGAAGCAGATCTTTTTTTTCACTGCGGCACTATCTAGCCACTTGTCGATGATGTAAAATTTCAATGTGAATACATTTGGAAGTAAAGCAAACCAATACTGGTGGACCAATCAGGGCACCTCTCATATCACATTAACAGTCGATTTTGAAATTGTGAAACTAAGTAAGATTTTAATTTGTAAGGACACATGTAATACAATACAGACCCATTTCAGTCAACTATGTATGCGTCACATTTATGAGGTTGTCCATTTTTTTAACTTGCAAATATCACACAAAGCCCCTGGTGTATTTTATTTGTGTGTTGAGTTTTACTGCTCTTTTTTCATCAACATTTCTGGGACCACCGTTCCTGTCATTAAACAGTATCAACCCAAATGTTCCTTCTGTCTGATTTAAGACTGCCCCCCTGTGGCCACATGCCGTTCTCTATCAGGGATGTTGAACACTTACCTGCTGTTGTCTTTTGTAAATATGATTCAATGAAAAGTGCAAAAATCACACTGTATGGGTATGTATACTTATATAACATATATAAGTGCAGGAAAGAGCTACTTTGTGCATTTAAGACATGTCAAATGAGTTGTAATTTAATATAACCTTGTCGGCTCTTAAAAACCTAGTGGCAATTTAACAGTGATGTATCATATAGTCTATTTAGTGTCCATGCATCTGTCGTGCATCATTATAATTATTAATACAGCACGTCAATGATGTTACAATACAAACAAGTAAAATGGGTGGCACAACATGAGTACGCTTGTTCATATATGGAGTACAACATTGATCAAGTTGTGTTTTATACTACTTTCCTCAATTTTATGAAGTGATAATGTCTTTTTCTGATCTAGTTCTAATCAAAGGAAATTTCTTAAAAAGGTACGTTTGGGACAAGCTACAGGAATAATAATAATAAATACATAAATGCATTACTAGTATGGTAAGTTATCCTCATCTAGAGGGGTCACTTTCCTGTTTTAATTTTCCAGAAATTCATCTTTGATGTTTAAAAAAAATCTTTAAAAAAAATCTCAATAAAATAAAATAGAAAGGCTTGTACCACATAAAGTTGTAAACTGCACACTGCTACTAATTATTAAAAGTGTCAGGCACAAGTTATTGTTTACAAATCTCATACACTGCGGAACTCTGTAAACACATTATGATGAACACTGTAATGAAATATCCATGTCCACAATTCATCCACTTGGCGGCTGTGCCCTCTTTACAAACAAAAGGTGAGTATGTGTTATTCCTTGGCCAGGTGAACACTAAAGCCACCACAGCAACGCCCGGCGCTGGTCAGCAAGGGCCTCACGATGACGTCCAGCACGACGCTCCAGAGGTTCTGCAGCCAGCGTGTTCCGATAAGAATGCACTTGATGCACGGACTGATCATCCTGGTCAACACAACAACACACATTAGTGTCTCTTTTGACATTTAATGGCTACTTCCTGTACGTAGCTTGACACGCGGTTTTCTCTTTGGCTATTTTTGGTCTTTATTTATCCATTGAACACATATGTTACATCCCCAAACCCATTCCACATAAAGAAAATCATTTTGCGAGACAGCTATTATGTTATAGCACAGTTCAGGGATTATATTTGAATATTTACATCATAATTAGCCTACTAGCACAGATTCTCTCTCCAAAACAGTTTTTTTTTACATTTCAGTATTTATTCATTTTCTTTTTTTTTTTTGTTTTTTTAAACTTATTAAGCGATAGGCCCTCAGCTAGCTGATTGATCATTTTAAAACATTGGGGGGGAAGTATTGTTTATGTCAACAGGTTCCAATCAAATACATCCTCTTAATTCATATTTATTATTTTATGTTAACCGGTGCCAATTACATTTCCCTGAAATTTGTGTGGGATAAACTTAATATTTTTGTGTTGAACTAACCAAATAATCCATCACAGAATTAAAATGTAAAATTCACAAGATTTTCACATATTCATTCATAGTTAAACACATAAAAAAATAGAAAAGTTTGGATTACCTTCATGTGAATAATTTACAAGAATGAATTTACTTTGCATTTCATGTGAAAATACACACGACTGCATTTTGTATTAAAAAAATCCAATTAAATCCTCAATGGTTAGAATGTGACTTCATGTTTTTTTTTGTATTTGTATTGCTATGTTCAACAATAATTTTCACATTGAATCACCCTAAAATGTACCCTACTTGTTAATACTTTAGATTAAACAAAAGTTGTGTCAAATTTCGAATGTGTTGAAGACACAATGTTTATCAACATAAATCGTTGTTGTATAGATTTTTTTTCTATTCTTCAAGCTGGCACACTTACCATATGTGAATGCAGCTGAGGACGGCAAAGAGGATTCCAGATAGGATGGACATGGGAATGGCCAGAAGCACTGTGATGATCCTGTATACCCAAATTCGGCTGACTTCAAACAAAGCGTGGCTCCAGATCCACACTCGGTCCCCACTGCGCACCGACACTGGCTCAGCAATCACATCCTCAAACGTCACCTGCAGGCCAAAAGAACATAGTGTGGTGGTCCAAGTGTCATGAGCTTTTTGTTGTTCGACAAGACCAAATACTGCCTACAAATAGTACATGTTTTTTTTTCTAATTCATTCATTTTATATTTAATACAGAGTAGTGATATAGTGTTCACAATTGCCATGCCAGACTACTGATGGGACAAGCTGAAAGTTGCGACAACAAGTTTACAATCAGTGTAATTGGAGTTGGGAGGTACCCCACTAGATGGGGCTGTTTTTCCGTCAAGGATTTGAGTTTTATATTGAATACAGAGTTTTGAATCAGTTGAGGACGAATGGGTATATATAGAGGGATAGATACATTGATAAATTAATTGTCATGTACTTTGTACGAATGAACAAATGTTTAAAATAACATGACAGACTGACCGACAGACGATTACTGTTTGGTTTGGCTTGAATAAATGACGGATTGGTGGATGACTGACAGGTACTCAGGCTGCTGACGGATGACGAATGACGGACCGGCAAACATTAGTAAAATGCCCACCTCTGGTTGTCTCCACACATGCCCTGTGACTGACTGGCGACCAATGCAGGTTGTAGTCTTCCTTTTTCCCAAAGTCACCTGAGATTGATTCTACCCGATAAATAAATGTGGGCGTGGCTGCCATGTACCATTTTTGACACTGGCCTGTGGGGCACAAATGATTGTGCTCCACAAATTCTGCTCAGCAACAGTTTGATGACGTGAAAAAGAATGTAAACAATTCTGTTCATCTGAGTCATTAAGCACAGTTCAGCTTTCATAGCATATGATCATTTTCTACCTTAAGGCAATCGTTCATCCCTCGAGGGTCTCGAACATTGAGCAGAGGTTTGGTATCGCTGATATCCACCAGAGAAGACGAATGAATACTTTCTTCTTCCCGGTCTGGGGGCGCTTTCCATAGTGTCTCTGGTTGTTCCTCTTTATCAAACTCCTCAGGGTCACTAGAGTCCCCCAGGTCAATCTCCACCTCCTCCAAATCTCCCCCCTTCCTCAGGTTGTCCATTGAAACAGGTGAACAGAACACACTACAGACGGTACACACTCCCAACTGAGGCCAGAGCCCCCTTCAGCTGTGGGCAAGGGGGCTATATTGGGAAGGCTGCGTTGGCCTGGCTGCTATTTTCAGATTGGCTTGCAACTTGGATCATTTTCCTGAGCGGTGAGACGATAGAGGGATATAAATACTGGCCACACGCACAAACCATACGCACGCATTATGCCAGTTCATAATATTAAATGACAAATAGGAGTGGCTCACAGATGTGTCAGTTCAGTGAATGCATTTATTTCAGAGGTCTAACAACTGTCTCATTTTATAAATCAGTGTTGCTGTTTTAATTAGCGTAGCTGTGACTTCAATGCAATTCAATTTTAAATCCACAAACGTATATACAGTATTGTCTAATTTGATTTATTGTTCTCTCGGGTCACTCAACGGGTTACCACATTGAGTACAAATATATTTTTAGCTTTTAGTCACATATTTAATGAGTATATAGATATGTAGTACTGTAGTACATACCAATTTCCAATGAAAAGCCTAACTGGAAACTACTGCCTCTGTCTTTTCAGAAAGTTTTCTTTCTTTTTAGAAAATTATGTTATGTTACTGTTGCTGTCTGGCTGAAACCTCATATGTACAAATATGGTCAAAAATGATTTTTTTCCCCACATATCTATTCTAATGGTCCGTCCCTACTTCGTCTGTAATTTTGTATGCAATTTTTGCCAGTTTAACGGGTGAAAATCGTGAACGCAACTTATGTTTGAGTGTTGCAGAGGTGCGGCGAAAATATTCTGTTTCCCCCGTCTGCGGCCACTTCCATTTAGTGGGTGTTTTGTTTCTTGTTGTTTTTTTTGTTTTTTTTAGACAATAACGAGTGAAAAGATTAACTTTCGCTGAATGAAGTTGGCTTGTTTGTTTATTACATGGATCGATGCTTCGCTGCAAAAGCACACTTGATCGTGTGTCATGGAGGTAAGTCTCCGTTTCATATTAATTTCCACTTTATAGACACGCTTAGTTGGCTCATTGTTTTTTTCATCGCATCACTCATGGATTTAAACTAGTTCTGTCAAATTTATCACGTTATCGTGCGGTAATTAAAATTTGTAATTGATCACGTTAAAAATATTTGACGCATTTAACGCATACGAAAAATGACCGCCCATGCATAATCCCATTCAAAGTGCAGTGAGCAGCAGAGCGGACGCGTGTAGCCCGCGGGAGTATAAAGAAGCATTTCGAAAGAAAAGGGCAGCTTTGAAACTCAGAAATGTGAATAAATTGGTTTTCCTTAGTGACTGCGGATGAGTAGAGAAGAGGGCTGTCTTGTTTTGGTATTAGTAAAGTCAAAGTTAATCTAACGCTAAACAGAACGTTACACGCCATATGAGCCAATCACATTTGTGTGCACTTCAGGGACCACTCTAAAAACGTAAAGTATAAGACCATTACAAGGGCCACATATAAATATGTACATTACACACACACACCCACACACACACCCGCACACGCACACCCACACTCACATTACACACACACACGCCCACGCGCATACGTGCTTTTCATAAAATTGTTCTGATATGTCTTGAATATAAGTACACCCCCCCACACACACACGCACACACAAACACACTCACACGCTTTGAAATATTTCTGTCACTTTTCTGAGGCCCTTTTGCGTTTTTGTTTTTGTAGTGAATAAAAATACTGTCTACTACAGAAAGAATGTTAACAATTTAATTTAAAAATGTTAATTTTCATCTCAGGATGATTTATTGTTATGATAAAAACTACATTACATATGAACAGTATGTTGAATGTATGTATCCGACTTGTGTCTTTTATCTTTCCATTCCAACAACAATTCACAGAAAAATATTTTGGAGATATAGTTCGAATTGCAATTAATTACGCTTAATTATTTTCTAAGATGTGATTAACTCGATTAAAAATTGTAATCGTTTGACATCGCTACTTTAAACCCTAACCAAGGCGTTTTGTGAAGGTGTTGTAGCCTAAATGAAGATGTATCATATTGTATTGTATAGGGCAGACGTTTGTTGGTGTGATGTTTTCAAAGGCTTTTTGCACGATTCTGGCTTCACATGAACGTGGACTTTGAAGTACTCGGCTGCCGCCGGCTTGGTTTTTTGTACTCTTTGAATCAATGCCAGAATTAAATTAGCATTTGAATGTATTTTTAGGTAGTATAATGCGGACGTGAGTGTGCAATAGCAATACACTGTATAAGGTATATAGAACTTGAACGAAGCGGTTCCTGCGAACTAAAACAAGCTGGCGTTCTTTTGGGACATCCTGTAAAGTTTTCATTTTAACAATACGAGGACAGCTATGGAGGACAGCGACGAAATATTTGTTTGCAATACTTTTTGGAAGAAATCCTGTTACATTCCTACAAGAGAAGACATTTTAGACAGTCCTTGCAGCTAGCACACATTTTTTTTTAGAGGACTGCATATTTAAACTTTTCACATCGGTACTTTGGAGAGGTGTTTTCTTGTGCGTATTATCAAAAGAACAGAGATCCTCATTACTTGCAGAGTCATCCTAAAAAGTGTCGCAAGCTGTATCAGAAACTGCTTGCAATTTAGTGGAATATTAAAAAAGGGATAGTGTCGCGGAGGGATATGTGATCAATGAGAATAATTCATCGACGACACACTCCTCCATCCTTTTGAAATGGTGGTAATGAGCCTTCTTGTTTGAGGGGCAGCTGCACACAAGTGGCTGCAGTGGTTCTTTAATGTACGTGTTTGTCATCTCACTGCAAAGCACAATCAAAGAGGCCTCACCACATTCACAAAACTAATGAATAGCACAGATTGACACCCTTTTTTATTTTTCACGATTGCAAATTGCTGCACTGTTCTGTATACCTAAAATTAAACATGGTGGTGTGCTTTCTTCCTGCCAGGGATGTGATCTTCTGCGAGGGACAGACATTGACATGCTTACTGTACTTTAGCAATTGGTGTGGTGATGTCATCAAAGTGTGCTCATTTTCACACTCCATACATGCCTGATGATTTTTAGGCTCAAGCCATACATGGGCATGACTGAAAGCCTCATACACACCATATGACATTGAAAATTAGACGTGCAAAAAACGTGAATTGAAAAAAATACAATATTTCCATTTCCATGTGTATACACTAATATTTTGTCAAATTCGGAGGATTGAATCAAATTAACAGCGCGTTAAGCCACAGTACACTGATGATGTCCTATGATAGTTGTTCTGCATGTATCCTGCCTTTTACCACCCCAGAAACTCAAGTTACTACAGGTAGATTTAACTATGTGTTTTAAGTCACTTTCTATAATTGTATGTGATATCTGTTATATTACTTGTGTAGAATGTCATTGATTTGGTTCCTATTAACTTCATTATCAGACCAAATTGGCCCAGCTGACCTTATTGAGGACAAGCACTGCAAAAAAATTAATTGAAAATCTAAATGCACCAGTGTCAATTTGCAATGAATGAAAGAACTGAGTTGTAACAAACTTTTTTTTTTTAGAGGTGGAAAAAAACAGTTGTAATTTTGACTTATTCACAGGCACAAATATTATTGATAACGATAGTTTTACCATTGTGGCTTTATACACCAATGTGAAACAATTTTGTTTTTGAACATCTCATCTCTTCAATAAATGGAATATCTCCAAATGCAACTATTTTGCCAGAAGCTGTCAAGGCCTCCACTTATTTCAGCACTTTTTTTTCACTCCCTTCATAGGTCATGCGTGCAGTTCATCATTGACATCTGCTGTTGAATATTCTCATTCGTACGCTGATGTGATAAAGTTAGCAGGAGTGGAACAGAAGTTCAGTTTATTATTGGCACAAACGCAGTGAAGCACAACAACAAAGTGATAAATCAGATATTGCTTAGATGTGCACCTAAACTCACCAGACACAACCTAAGGCGCACATACATGAACATTCTTATGAAAGTGTAGTCCTGCTACCTAGTGTGGAAGTTGCTATATTTGTTTCATCAACTCTTGGACCCTTTGAACAAAATGAGATGTAACTTGGTGGAATACAATAACAAAACAAAACAAATGTACAGTTCTGTCTGTATCCATGAAAGCTGAGCATTAGTATCTGTGTAAAGGAAGATTTTTGGATACAGCTCTTGTATTTTTTGCACCTTGCAGATCATCAGTACCTTGTATTCACGCTAATGTTGTGTCCAATGAGTTTAACCTTGTGAAAGTAAATAATCACAGATTAGTGAGAAACTGTGCCTAAAACTGCAAACAAAGGTGCTCATTTAAAAAAAAGAATAAAAAAAAAAAAAAAAAAGTTATTTTTTTTTGTTAAAAAAGGTCAATACTGACTGAAATGTTGAAGATGGGTTTAAAATTGTTTAACCAAAGAGGTGACTCCTCTTGGACTGGACATCCATTAAAGGCAATAGTATTTTTGTTGGTGGACAAACGGATTTTCGACAGAGCAAAGCAAACATAGAACCTTAAAATAAGAATTTGCTAGTCTCTATCACACGTGAGCTTGAAAGCACTGTACATTTGCCCTCCAGGATATGCAATACTGTCTAATGAGAGCCATCTCAAGTTTACAAAAAGGTGATTACTATAAAAAATAACCTAATTCAAGCACTACATTGAATAATGTCGATTAGGAGAGGCGACCTGTCACACGGTTACAGTACAGCACACACACGAGCAGACAAGATGAAGGCCAAAGCACGCCTCTGACTGCCATCAATCATATCGATGCGTTGTCGGGCAGAGATTGGTCGGCTTTGTGTTCCGCTTTCACCAAGCCCATTCTCTTCTTCAGCAATTTGTCCTCATTGTTCAACTTGGTCCGGATGGCCGTCTTGATCTGGCTTCTGTCCACACCAAACTTGGCTGCCACGTGCTCTGCGGGGAGAGACGAGACGATAATGAAGACAAATCAAAAGGTTGCGTGTAAATGCTGAGATGATGCCATCCAGCTACTCAGCTTCACGAAACAGGTGATCTGTGATTAGTTGTTACTTGAGCCCTGAGCAACTGTGATGTAATTTTCAGTCGACGGAAAGTGGCAAAATGGCCGCCCCCTGAGATCGCTAAAAACAGGTGGATCTTGCTCCTAAATTATTTTGGGGTTGACTTTCTCTTTAAGCACAGAATCAATTGTTTTAAATAGTACGCATGGGTTGTGACGGTTATCCTGAATAAAGTTTGACAAATGTTCTCTTTTGGCCTCTATAATTGCACCCTGGTAGCAGCGTCAGCAAAAGCCATTCAAACAGTCCTTATTGTATTCGGGAAGACGGTAAATGACAGGACAGGTTAGCCTATTTCAAAGAAAGTAGCATTGAAGCTGGCGCGATCGGTGTTGGCAACGTTTCCATTTGAAATTGTTGGTATTGTTGGTATGAAAGCTGAATTATGAATCATTCCATGACATTGGAGCTCCATCAGCAACCTACCGATGATACTTCTGAGGATCTCAGGTGGGAGCTGGGGCTTGGGGCAGTCCTCCCCGCTCATAGCGTTCCTGCGGCCCTGCAGCGAGTGTGTTGCCAACGTCTCTCTGTCAAAAAGCATCATGAGCAGCGCTGCGGTGTATTTCTTGAAGTCTGCGATTTCGCCAACGTGCTCGTAAAGACTCCTCGGGACGCGGAGGTTTTCGGCGAGGTACATGTAGTTGTTGATGTCCTGAGGGTGAGAAAGACTGAGCGCGTGACGTCGCGCGAGAGGGTTGGTCCGGCAACACTGACAAACGAGCGCTGACCTCTGGCTTGTCGCCTACCGCTACAATGTTGGCCTCGTGCTCCGACAGGAAGGAGATGCCTTCGTCTTGGGAGTTGTGTGGTAGCATCATGGGGTCGCCGCCTTGGAGGACGTGGTCCAGCGTGGCTCGGAGGTCGTGAGCCGTGTGTCGCATCTCCACCATGAGAGTGTTCATCTCTGCGAAGACAAATGGCCGACCATCATGCGTTATCATGTCCACAGAATTGGCTAACGGATTTAATCACAATACTGTAATAAATTCCTTGCCCCCCCCCCCCCCCCCCCAAAAAAAGACGATACAAGTCTTTCCAGAATTCACAAACTGAAACTTTTTCATAATCGTGTCTTGAAGCAAAGTGAGATAAAAGAGAGTTAAGTGCAGTGAATCCTTGCCTTCACATATTGTGTGTGATTCACTATTCACAAATTTACCTCCTATTTTTTTTCTGTGTAGCTAATCACAATTTCACTGAAAAACTCATCTATTCGCAGTTGTTGTGCTCTTTCTGAAATTCCCTAAGATGCCACATGATGGAGCCAAAGCCCTGGCAAATAGTTGTAATTGTGTGTAGAGGAGGGAGGTTCAAGTGATACATCTAAAAAAAAAAAAATCAAGTTGCATTTTACTCATTGATACTCCGACAGTTTGTCGCCACATTTCTTCTCATGGGCTCTACGAGGTTTTTTTTTTCCCCTACTGGATAATCTTACGCCCGTCTGCTCCCATGAACTTTTTATCCTGTACCGTCCCAATCCCATAATTAAAGGTTGAGTTGACTCTCATCCCAAGGGAATCCTGCGGGATTCCCAAAAAGATGTCAGCTTCTAATTCAGGGCACATACAATGTATTGAAAAGAAATTGTTTAACTTGACTAACACTCCATTTTTTTCTCATTGCATTACTTATACTTTAATACTTGATGTAATTTTAAAACCATTACATTTATACAAAAAACAAAAGCAAAAAACTGGAGTTGATACTTCAACTTCTACTGAAGTGTTTTTGAATCCCAATATCTATACTTATACTTCAGTAATGAATTTGAACACTTTTGACGCCTTTGCATATGCGAATGACAACTTTTTTTTGAATCACTGCAAACTCTACGATTAACATAATCAAACATTTTTTGGGGTGGTGTCAATTGTGTTTTTTGCAATTCGAGCCTGGGCTCAGGAATAGGGAGGGATAAATATTCAGTCTCGACTACGAAGTTAAGGTTTGTATTATCCTCTTCAACACGACAATGGCACTGAAACAGGAGTTCAGAACAATCAGAAATGCTACCCATTGTATTAACGACAACATACACAGAAAAAGTAAACTTTTTTTCTTCTTTCCGCCCACCTTTCATATCCCTCAGCTCTCTCTCGGCCAGAATTCGACACCTGCGTTCATATTTGAGTTGGGCCTGCAGCTGTTCGATCTTCATCAGGAGGCTGATGGTGTCCGTTCGGATGCCTGGACTCTCTTGGTCTTCGATTCCCTCAAATTCGTGCTGTCGGAGGAGAACAAATCACGCCGGTGGTGGGGAAAAAGTGCACAACGCGTGTGTGCGCTGCGTTCAAGAGAAACGTATCCTACCTCAGCGTTGAGAAAAGGGGAGTACGTGGACTCGGCCAACTCCTCCATTGGACCAGCCTCCAGTGGGACCGTGTTGATCTTTAGCATCTTTCCCGGCGTCGGGGATGGAGTCGCCCCCGCCTCTCTCTTAGGTGGCATAAGGTTTCAAGGGAAATCTGGAGAGGGAAGACACATTTTGTGAAGTTTGGCCCCAGGGAACGGCGTCTAACTTTCCGCCTCGGCGGGAGACGCAAATGGAAAGTTAGTTGACGCCGCGTCCTCAGATCGACCCCTCCGCTGCCCACGTAGCTCACCGTGATAAACACTATCTGTGTGTGTTAGGAGCAAATAAATTCGCTTTTTAAGGACACAGTGGTGGAAAATAAACCTCACCTGGTCCCTCAGCTTGTATCGAGGAATTAAAGTGTAACGACACCCACTAAGGACAAAGGCAGTGCAATATATGCAAATACTGCGTAGTGGAGGAAGTAGCAGTACTACTGCAGTACTACAGTACGTGGATCCCGGTGTGATAATGTCAATTTTTCAAGAGCAGCTCGAAAGGTTTTGAGCTCAATTCACGAGGGAAAACAGTTATATTTGTTTTTAATATATATAGTATGAATGTGTCAGGGATAACTGTGTTGTTTTGTTTTGTTTATTTTATATGTGGAACAAACCCGCGACTCATTTTACTCCGAGGGACCTATTTTTCCACAGGACTGTTTCCTGTTCTTCCAAAATTCCTTTGAGGCCAATAAGATTACAGAACCTTCTAAAAAGGCGGGTTTTAGTAGGCATCAGCCAATCAGCACCGATATTCATTCCGATTCCATTTTGGTTAGGTTGATCTGCAAGTTACCCATGTGGGTCCAATGTTGACTTGAATCCTGAGAAAGTTGGGTTACTTTTTTTTCTTGACGGCGTAGTTTGTGTTAACGCCTTATACAATGTCGTCGTCTTTCTTTATCAAGGGGTCCAAAAAACCTCAAAAAGTGATAACTGGAAAAAAGACAATGATAGCGAAGCGGAAAGTAAGTGTGGCTGACTGGGGCAAGCTAGTCACTGCTAATGGCTAAATTTTGCATTGCAAGTTTAAATGTACACTTTTCTTTGCATGTCACGATTAGTCTCATGTTTTCAAATCTTCTTTGACTCAGGTTGACGGCGACACGGCTGGGAAAGTTAAAGGCAAGAAACAGAACTCAAAGTATAACGAAGAGATTTCCAGCGACTCTGAGACAGAGAGGTAGACAATTCGGATAAACTGTTTATGATATATGTATACTGGTATTAAAAGCTAATATTTATATGTATCTATTTTTGCTACACAGTCCGGTAGTTTCCAAGAAAAGACAGGCTCAAGAGGAGTATGACTATGACGAGACACCGCAGGAGAAGAAGCTCAGATTAACCAAGCTTTACCTCAATCAGTTAAAGGAACAAGGTAAATTTCCATATATATGTCAATTATTGTTTGGTCTGCGCTGTCTTACACTTGCTCAATTTGTCTTAATTAGAAGAAGAAAAGGTAGAAGATGAATCATTTGACACTGATCTGATTGCGGGTAGACTTCAAGAGGAAGTGGTAAGACAGACATGGACACACACTCACTTTGTGGGAAGAACGCGCATGTGTTTGATATGCAATCTTCTCTTTTTTTCCAGCTTGAACAGAAAGGAAAGCTACAGCGACTCGTTGCCAAAGATGTAAGAAGTTGTAGAAAGTGTAATACTCTGTGCCTTTCACGAGGGCCACATCTATTAAACATTTTGTCTTTTAGCTATTACCACCAGACGCTTCCGAAATCCGTCTATTACGAGGACACAAGCTCCCAATCACCTGCCTGGTCATCAGTCCCGGCGATAAGTGCATCTTCTCTTCAGCAAAAGACTGCTCCATAATTAAATGTAACCTTACCGTCTGTTTATGTTCTGCAATGCGGCTTTGAAAAAAAAAGTGTCTTAAACAATGCCTGGTTTTGTATTTCTTCAGGGGATGTCGAGAGCGGGAAAAAGCTCAGGGTCATACCTGGTGGAAGGAAAGGTACGGAGGATCGCCATGTTGGACATACGGCTCAAGTCCTGTGCATGGCCATATCATCCGACGGCAAATACTTGGTGAGGACCAACACTTTTACAGTGAAAACTGAAACTCACAAGCAACTTGAGCAGAAACAAAATGTGCTTTTTAAGGCCACTGGAGACATGAACAAGCTGATCATGATTTGGGAAGCTGAAACGTGCAAGCATCTCTACAAATTCACAGGACACAAAGGCCCCGTGTCGGTAGGTAGCCACTCACTATCAGGACAATTTGCTCCCGACCCTTAAAGTGACTATTTAAAAAAAAAAAAAAAACGGCGACCAGCTAGTTTCATTCCAACTAAGGACAATGAGTGAAATCATTTTCACGTTCTTTTCCATATGTCATGAAAGGAAGCCAGTGGAAGGCAATCTCATAGTCACTTGCGTTGCAAAAGTAGTGATTTATTTATGAACTTTGACCAGAGGTATTGGCTTTCAATCTGGAAATATTTTGCAGTGCCTTACCTCTACAACTGTGCATGTGGTGAGAGTGAGTTGGATGGGGTTTAGAATTACTTTTCGACAAAATACCACAAGCTATGCAGGTTGATGCTTCATTTTGATTGAATGTTGAACACGAAAATATTAACTTAAAGATGGTATTTACATACATGTTTTGACAAAAGGGGCGTTTTTCCAAGAGGAAACCCTTATTTTCACATTATCTGTAAAGAAAAAATTAGGAATTTGTGTTTTTGTCGATGCAAGGTATTGATAGGGAAAACTTGCTGAGAAAAAAAAAAGACTTCACCTGTCATTTGCTTAAGCGAAGGTAAAAAATAAAATAACATAAATCAGATTTTTGTGATTGATTTTTTAAAGGCCATATTGCTGATCTGTTGTTGCAGCAAGATTCCACTTCAACACATGGAGAAAGCTCGTTTGTGTGAACGTGCTTGTTTGCTTGCTTGCTTGCAGGGTCTCTCGTTCAGGAGGGGAACTCACGATCTGTACAGCGCCTCATACGATCGCTCCATTAAAGTGTGGAATGTGGATGAAAACGCCTATGTGGAAACTCTGTGAGTGACTTAACTCAGGTGACACCTTAAGTACACCAGCCCAATATACACTAAGAAAACTGGATAAAATACATTTGATTTTACAAAGAGTACTTTGTTTCTTACCGTGGTTGTAATGAATTACTCCTCTGTGGGATCAATCGTCCTACTTTTTGTTTATTGGGGTGACATAGCTGTTCAAATATTGGCTTTATTGTTTCTAATTGTATACATTTACCTCCCACGATGACTTCTGACAGCTTTGGCCATCAGGACGCCATCACGGGACTGGACAGCCTAAGCCGAGAACGTTGCGTGACGGCCGGCGGCCGCGACCGCTCCGTGCGGGTGTGGAAGATCGCCGAAGAGTCGCAGCTCGTCTTCCACGGCCACGAGTGAGTTTTTGCGCGTGTCACTCGATGGCGCTAGTGAGTTAATTAACACTGTTTTTATTTTAGTTTCGCACGTCCAAATGACATGCGAGGCTTGGTGTAGTTTCTGAGATGAATAAAAAGACAGTCATCAACTTTTAATTTGTCACAACTGTTCCTTGCAGGGGTTCAATAGATTGCATCCAGCTCATCAACGAGGAGCACATGATCACGGGAGCCGACGACGGGTACGTCACGTCATCGGCAAAACATGCGACAGTCATCTTTATTGCCAGTATGTCAGTTGCATCACGTTTTGGTCCGTTTCTGGGCCGCCCTCCTCAGCTCCGTGTGTCTTTGGAGTGTCAATAAGAAGAAGCCCCTCAGCACGGTGAAGCAGGCTCACGGTTGCCATGGCGATGCCGGGCTGGAGCAGCCACACTGGGTCGCCGCGGTGGCCGCGCTTCAGAACACAGACGTCGTAGCCTCAGGTGCCTCTGGCTGTGAGAGTCCTTCTAAATACACACGCGCACGCACGCACACACACACACACTCATTAGGGCTTATATTGGCATATGTATATATATATATAATGTGTGTATAAATGTATATGTGTGTGTATATATATATATGTATATGTATATATATATATGTGTATGTATGTGTATATATGTATATATATATATATGTGTATATATATATATATGTATGTATATCAATATGTATATATATATATGTATGTATATCAATATGTATATATATATATATATATATGTATGTATATCAATATGTATATATATATATATATATGTATGTATATCAATATGTGTGTGTATATATATGTGTGTGTGTATATATATATTTGATATTTAATGGCAATGACACAACACCAACATCGTGCTGTTGATCGAGAGTCTGTTCTGTTTCACAGGTTCCAGCAACTCGCAGGTGCAAGTGTGGAAGTGTGGTCCGAATTATCGAGGGCTTGAGCCGCTCTTCAGTATTCCAGTGGTAAAAGCATCTGGAAATGCACTAACCTTCACAAAACACGTTGAGCCCTCGTGTCTTCTTATTCTGGGTCCCCGTTTTCCCTCCCTCAGATCGGTTTTGTCAACAGTTTGAAGTTTTCACACTCTGGGCACTTCTTGGTGGCGGGCGTCGGTCAGGAGCACAGGTAATATTTCACTGATGCTGCAGTTTCCATGGAAACTGTTGTGACATCTATTTAGCGCCAGATGTTGTAGGCGGTGTCCACTAGATGGTAGTGTTTTGCTTTCCTACTAAGGGAAAGCTCATTTTACCTGTTGGGTGTTCAAATTCATTGCTTGTGAATAGCAGTCAGGATACATACAGTGAAGCATCCATTTAGCATAAATGGCTTTATTTAATAGTTTTTTTTAACCCTCACCTAAAAGATGATCCCAAACCATTTCAATATTATTTCTAACTCATCTTCCCCTTAATAAATGGCTTTCAGATGATTTGATTCTGAAAAGATTGTAAGAATATCAGTTACTACTTTCCTATTAGCCATTCTGTTTTTTTGAGTCTGTGATGGCAGTGTGAATAAGCAGGACATCAGGTCAAGAAAATACAAATAAGCAGAGGACCAGGGGGGAATAAAATAATGTGAATGTGCAGGAATCCACTGTACTAATTTTTAAAAATATATACAGTATGTCGCTGATGGCTCCTTATCTTTAGTTGGGCATTTACTGTACCTTATGTTGAGCAGCTAGCCGTTAACCATATAATCAGCTGCGAACTCTCACCATTACCAATAGCGATCCAGGCCTTTTGCTGCATCATCATTTTCCACCCTGATTTATTTTAGGTGTAAGGCATTTTTGTGTAATCTTAGGGTGTTACGGAAAGAGCACAAATACTGTCTGCAAATAATTTGTTTTACAGAAAATTGAAAGTACTGAAAGTGATTTGTTAATTGGTGGGCATTTACTGGATGGGGAAGGGCAAGTATTAGGTCATGTGACTATTGTACCTACAGAAAGAAAACATGGGAGTTGGTCCCACTTTTGCATCTATAACTACCTCCGGTCATCTACAAGATGTTGGCTTTGCGTCTATGGCGACTATTTGAACATTGTGGTGTCAGAGGTCACTGAAGTATGACCAGAAAGAGGGCATATCTCTGTCTGGTCTGTTTCCATGAAAGATTCTTCCTTATTCTGGTCCCACAAAGTAGAAAGCTCAAAATGTCTCGCTTACATAAAGATTTAAGAATCAGGAGGAACTGATCAATTTAATGGTTTATCCCAAATACTTTTGTCATTTAAGTGCATATGAAGTGCTGTGAATGTTGTCCATGTGTTAATTTGAAAAAAAAAAGTTATTGCATTTGTGAGTCTTTGGTGGTATTTAGATTCCATCTGTCTCTGTGCAGGTTGGGTCGATGGTGGAGACAAAAAGAGGCCCGCAACGGGATCTGTATCATTCCCCTTAAAAGGAAACCTCCCAATCAAGATGAAGCCCCAACAGCAGAATAGTGGATTTATTTTTCTTTTGTAAATTAAAGGGATTAAAAACCTTTTGCCACAATATTCCTCTTTATTCAAAAAAAAAAAAAAACTTTCAAGAATGATGTGCAACCCCCTCGTTTGCTGGGCAAAAACATGAACAATGAAAAGTTTTTACAGGGTTATGTGAGGACAAATGGCTAGATCACTACACTCATCACCAAAAGTTTTCGAACAGTGAGACTCATTCCTTTGCTGTACACTGAAATTATTTGAGTTTGACACCAAAATATGAATATGAGATGATAATTTTATTTATTTAGTAAGCACTTATTAGTTATTTAGTTTTTAGATTTAGTTATTGGTAACATTTTAGGTAAATGAAGTATTGGAACATTTGTTTGGATTTTTCTATTTCATGACTGGGTTTTAATCTCAGTTTCAGAATTGCTTGCTTTTCCATCCACAGACAGGTCTCTGGTTGTCATATTGTTTACACTACTGTAGTATACACAGTCTTCACAGGAAATAGTAAGCATAGACTGCCAGCGCTTTTTATTAATTGAATAATACACCTTGGCAACAAAACACCCACCATCCACGTTTCAGTTTCGGTTCAGAAATCTAATCTAAACTGTGTATCCGATATGGTGTAGATCTTAATAACTGAAATTAAAACCTTAACCGTTTCTCATTACTGTTGATAAAGTGCTTTATTAATTCTGTGAGGAAGGTTAAGGAAGAATGAAGGCAGAAGCATAAAAAGTGTTAGCATCCTGTTTATATATTGCTTGCTAATTCCAATCAATACTTTAGTTCCACTGTAAATGACTTGACAGCTTTACCGTTTAAAACTAAAAAGGAGCCTTCCTAAAACGTAGGAAATAAGTACCACCATACTGGTAAATGGGGTTTCTAGTGGCAGAAAGTCGATTATAGAACGCTATTGACTAGCGGTTTAGTCTAAAAGTGTAACTAAAATGATTCATTAAATATCCGGTGTAGTTAAAAACTTGAAATGGGTGCCCAAATGTATTTATTGATCCCTTTTATTGCTGTAGGTTGAATTACAAAATTTCACACAAAGTAAAGAGCTTTAAAAGACGCCATTGAACTGAAATGGCGCCAATGCCCCGCACTGTAAAAAACAAAAATAAAATGGATGCACATCAGAGTGAAACCGTGCTGAAACTCTGTAATATATTCAAAAAATGACTTAATCCTACACAAATGAAAGCAACGAGCTAATGTAACGAATTTGGATACGAGGCAAGTGTAGTTGGAGGCAGACACGAAGTGGTATGAGTGCAATTGGACATGTTGATACACAATACATATAAAAAAAACAACAATGGGATTATTGTTCATACTTAGGGGATGGTGTCAAGTTCTTTATTAATTACACTTTTCATGAGCTCTTAATTGTTTTTGAAAATGTTAAAATACAACTCTATTCTGATATTACAAAAACGGTTTTATTTACATTGGTTACATAAAAGCACACGTTCTAGAATGTCTACATCAGCACATTCATACATCAGTAGTAGCCTAATGATCCATATTATGCTCACAAGGGTTGGTCACATTTTTACAGACGGCCTAAGTTAACCATTTTTAGTCTTCAAACATTGGATATATTCACAGCACTGGAAGGACAATAAGATATAAGAACAGCATATAAGAACACCTTAGACCACACACAACATGACGAGTTAGGACAAGGCACGGTGCATGGCGTCACGAGCCACTTCTCGCCAGAATTTAGTAGGGTTTTGTACAAAAAAAATGCATTCATTCTAAGTAGAAAAATTGCAATATTCTTTTGTTTTAGTGTGCTTTATTTACAAAGTATGTTTTGTTTCATAATGGAGAATTTGATTCATGATATTTCATTTTGAATTGAAAGGAGCAAATCAAGTTTTAAAATGCTAAACTATTTCAATGGTAAACTTCTTTTTGCACTACAATTGTTGAGAATGTTACAACACTGCCTGAATAGTTTAAAAAAAAAAAGATTTCACAATAGTGACAGTTCGACCCTGGAACAGATTATTCCGGCCACGGAGTGCCTAACTTTTTGTATGATTTCCTACTAAATTCTCACAAAAACACATTGTCCACATGAAAGTGTAAACCATAGACGTCACAGTATATGAAATCTATACAACTGTCGCTGGGGAACATCGGTTCAGCCTGCCCATTGTCTCACTGGTGCCATGGCGACCTGGCCTCTTTTCACACAGAAGATAGGATGCTTTCACAAAGACGAAGTGGTCGAGTCCACCACCTCGCGGCCGTTACACACGGCTGGCACATAGTTGGACGCTGACCCTGAAAGACGTTCGGAACAAATGTTTCGATTACGTCACTTCATGCAATGTTATCAACGCGTCATCAGGCAAGGAACCATATACCGTAAAAAAAACAAATAAACTTTGAGAATCACTGCCATAGACATGAGCACAATCTAATGAGTTCCGATTTAAGAGCTGTAAAAAGATGTTTATAACAAATGTCAAGTTTTGATTGTTATTCTCAGAGAGCTCTTCACTCAACGGTATGTTTAATATTGTTGTTGTAATTTGCTGTTTCACATATACTGTATGAGTGTATATTCTGGATGTTTTTTAAGTTGATGTTTGAGTGAATGTGCGCACCTTTGGAGTAACTGGAGCTGGGAGCCGATGCAGAGGCCGACACGGTGGCACTGAAGCGGTTGGCTGTGACCCGCAGCGAGGCCACGTTCTTCTGAGGCTGGAACAGGATGAT
Source organism: Filicampus tigris (assembly GCF_054856515.1). Classification (NCBI taxonomy): domain Eukaryota; kingdom Metazoa; phylum Chordata; class Actinopteri; order Syngnathiformes; family Syngnathidae; genus Filicampus; species Filicampus tigris. The sequence goes on along the minus strand of NC_141225.1, from coordinate 12,360,527 downwards.
GTGGACCTTGGGAGCGAACAGGCAGCCCAGGACCACAGAGCCGCTGAGACTGACAGAGATGCACATGGTGGTGGTCTGGACCTGCCAGGACACATGGGATGGCAGAGGGTGAACAATGCACATTCAACATGTCCTTCTTCTTAGAGATCACTTGAATGCATCATCCCTGTTCCTACATATACATATTTCAGTAAACACACCCAACCACCAACACACAGACAAACATGTGTACAAAATATAAAATAATAATTATGATACATTTATTAATGGTCAATATGGTCTTTATATATAAAACGTTTTATATCTATCACATTATATATCGCTGGCGTTGGGCTGGAGCCTCAATTTTGGTGAATTTGATATTTTTTCACAAATTTATAGGCTACCACTCCCTAATGTGTAAGTGTTATTTTTACACATTATTGAACAACCTAAAGTTTTGAAAAAGGCTTTATCTCCTATACAATGTTTGTTAAGAGTTGAACAAGCTGTTTTGGGGGTCTTCTGAAAAGTGATTATTTTGGAGGTACAGCCGTGCAAGAATTCGGCTCGACACAAGCGATAACCCCCCCCCCCAAAAAAAAACAAACAAACAAAAAAACGCTCAGTAACGTATCAACCCACATGTGTGTATGTACATTATATACTGCTATATACTACAGACTACTAGTGATAATAATAATAATTTATATACAGTAGGGCCTTTCAAGGGGCACAATGATATATATCTAATATAATATACAGTTCGCAATTATAATCGCTACAAATAAAAAGTAGTATTAGAATCCTTTGCTTTTGCCCTGAGGGCAAATTCATTGTACACTGAGATGTCAGAGTAAGGGGTCTGAATCATATTTTTGCACCCCACAGCCATCCGGGGTGGGTGAGGGGGACGTTGTTCAACACCTTGCTCGAGGGAACTTAATTTGGCAGCGCTCAGGAAGTGAACAGACCACACTCAAGACACATACTGCTTCAATTTGGTCCACAACAACACAGCGAAGTTGTGATTGCAGCCACAGCATAATGCACAGGTATTAGCGATCCAGTCAGCACCTCTTAGGCCTTTTGTCCCTACATGTCCATTTTTTTTAAGCCTGAATGTAAGTTCACCTACTGTATGTGAAGGCAAACATGGATAAGAATGCTAATCATATGTAGTTGTAATGGACAGTCAGGGGCATGTTAGTCATGTTTCAGCCTCTAATATGAGCTGACTGTTGGGGTCATGTGCCTCGGCACCATCTCTTCCCACGCCACTGGATAGCCCCACAGTCCAAGACTATTTGTAGATGCGCAGCATGAAATGAATATAGACCCCCGAGCCCCCCACAACCTCCAAAACATATGCAGGAGGACCCTCACACATTGTAACTTTCGCCTGGAAAAATACTGTAGGTTGGAAAAAAAAAAAAAACTTCAGCAAAGGCTTCTGGTTATATGTGCAGGCATAGCTAGCTAGCTAATTGTATGCTGTAGTGGTAGAAATAGTACTTATAACTCGCAATTGATAACTACTGATGTGAATGAAGGTGCTCGAGTTTTTATATTTATATTTAGAAACACATTTCTGAATTCACTTTACTGCGTCTTTGGCATGGCCTCCTGTTTTATTATACTGCTCAAGTAAGTAATATTCCACACTGATTTTCTAAATTAGTTCTGCAGTCATTTATATTCAACTCTAATTTGTAATATTGGATCGCAAAGGACCTATTTTGTATTTGTTATTTTGTTTCTAACTTTTTGCTCCTGTCATTTAGCTAAATCAGATTAGCAAAATGTTGGAAACAGCCATCTGTGAGGCAGTGCAGCTGTACAACACATTTATGCAAATGTTTATGCAAAATATTTGTTCCTGATTGTTTGTGACACACAGGTTGGAGTCTGCCTTTGGCCAAATGTGTAACACCTAAAGGGAGCAAAACTTTAAACACCCAAAACAATGCAAAACCCTTTGTTGTATTTTCACTGACGACTGCAAGTAATATCAGTCGTTATTATGAGTCACAGTTGAATGAATCAGTTGTTTATCTATTTTCACATTTTCGCTCCAACTTCAGAACACATGAGAAGAATGCTTCATGATTGTGTGAGTGATCAAATATAAAGTGAAAGTGACACCTTTGTTATCAGGGCGTATGCAAGAATGCACGACACAAATACGCAAACAGTTGACGAGGCCAAGGATGGGAGAGCCAATCAGCATTTTCATTTTTGAGCTTTCTTTCGCGCACACAATTTTGACTGTCTCACTCTCTCCTTTGACCCTCATTTGCACAAAAAATGTCTCTTTTCTCTCAATGTGAGTTCTTTTTGATGTGTGTGAGAGGTTGTTTGAAGTGTGTGTGTGTGTGTGAGTGAGTGACAGAGAGAGACACAGAGAAGATGGGATGATAGAGAGAGGGACAGAGGGAGAGGGGAGAGAGAAAGAAAGACAGAGAGAGAGAAAGAGAGACAGAGAGAGGGAGAGAGAAAGAGAGAGAGAAAGAGAAAGAAAGAAAGAGAGAGAGAGAGTGAGGGAGAGGAGGGGGCAGAGAGAGAGGGGCTCTATGGTGTCACCTGAGAGTTTTTGGGTGCGTGTGAAAGTTGTTCAGTGAATATGAGAGGTTTTTTGATTAGTATGTCTTTTGGTTCTGAGTTTTTTCGTGTGTGAGACTTTACTGAAGTGCGAAAGACAGTTTTTTTGGTCCTACTGAGGGTTTTTTGTGTGAGATTTTTTTGAGTTGTGTGAGAGTTTGATTGGTATGTGTGAATGAAACAGATAGACAAAGACAGAAATTTTGTGAGTGAGAGAGTTTTTAGTGTGCATGTAAGAGGTTTGTTTTTTTAATTATGAGAGTTTTTTGCATAAGAGTTTTTTTTTTTGTCATTTTAGAGATGTTTTCATGTGTGAGAGGTTTTGATAAGATAAGATAAGATAAGATAAGATAAGTGTGTACGTTAGTGAGATTTATTGGTATGAGTGAGAGTTTTTTGTGAATTGTTTTGGGTGTGGGTGTGAGAGTATTTTTTGTTGGTATGTGAGAAAGATTTTTGGTGTGAGTGAGATGTTTTTGTGTAAGCGTGTGTACTGAGAGAAACCATAATAGGGCCATTACACTGAATCCATGCCATTTGCTTGTTATAATGCTCTCAAAATAATTTTTTATTTTATTAATTTCTTCACACACACATTGTACGGCTCACAATGTGTATTGGCCATCCTAGGCAACTTTATATTTTGTGGAATTGTTTTTTGTGCCCGATTTTGCATAGCAGGAAAATAGTAACATGAAAGAATTTTTAAGCATAGAATTGTCAAATACATGAAAGAAAGAAAGGTGGCATCTTTTGTTTGTTTCTTTAAAGGGAAGTCAACGCAAACATTTAAAAAAAAAAAAAAAAGTTCTATGCAAGCCCACTAGTCGAAACAGGGCATTCTGATAAATATTGCGTTTGTGAAATAGGTGTTAATCCACTCGTTTTTAGCCATCTCCGGGGGCAGCCATTTTGTCCTCTGTCGACTGAAAATGACATTACAACTGCTCACGACGACCAATCACGGCTCAGACTCAGAAAACAGGTCAGCCGTGATTGGTCGTCGTGAGCAGTTGTGATGTCATTTTCAGTCGACAGAGGACAAAATGGCCGCCCCCCAGAGATGGCTAAAAACAAGTGCATTTTGCTACTTTAATTTTAAATTACACAAACGCAAAATTAATCAGAATGCCATGTTTCAACTAGTGGGCCTGCTGGGAACATATTCTTGAAAAAATTCTTGGGTTGACCTCTGCTTAAAGAACGAAACTTCAAGTGTAGTTGAGATGAGGAGTAACATAAAAATGTAAAAAAAAAAAAATCAAATAAATACGATTTCTAAAGGATTTAAATGATTAGATTTCACGTGAAAGTCAAATTTTAGGAAGCATGCAATGGCAACAAATGCTATTTTCCCGGAGTTCAATGTAGGTCAAATCAACGTTTTACATTTATGATATAGTCAATCAATTCAACATGCAGGACACTTTCCTCAATAAAATATGTATCATGCATTTATACATTTCATTTGCTAAGGACGCAAAAGGCACCAATCCGGTGGAGTGGAACGATAGTTACCCTGTAGTCGCTGGCGGTGACGTAGAAGATGGGCTGGAAGGCGAGCCAGATGATGCAGGTGGTGTACATGGTAAACCCGATGAACTTGGCCTCGTTGAAGTTTTCCGGGCACTTCCTCGTCTTGAAGGCGTAGATGGTGCAGAGGACGATGAGGACGCAGTTGTAGGTGAGCGACATGAGCATGCTGGAGTCCCTGCTGTTGCACTTGAGGGTGACCACGTCTCTCCGCTCCGGGCTCACCTCCTTCCTCACGCCGGGCACCTCCACCAGCAGCCAGATGACGGCCACCAGCAACTGGCAGGAAATAAGCGCTCCGCATATGGCCACCTGGGAGGCGGGGCTTATGAAACGCGGGCGCTGGGCGCCGTCCTTCACGCCGCTGAAGATGCGAGCGATCCGGTTGGTCTTCGTGAGGAGGGCCGAGTAGCACACGGCGAACGACGTGCCCAGGCCCAGTCGGCGGAGCGTGCAAACGGCGGTGGAGGGCTTGGCGATGTAGATGAAGGTCATGCTGTAGCACATCAGGACTCCCAGCAAGAGGATGTAGGAGAGCTCACGTCCGCTCGCCTTCACCACCGGCGTCTCGTTGTGCTTGAAGAACAGACCCACCACCGAGAGGGTGCACATTATTCCCAAGCAGGAGATGGTCACGGGCCCGATGGCCCACGCGTCCTCCCAGCGGATGTACTCTTCGGGCAGATCGTAGCAGCCCGTCAGGTTGTCCAGGGGCCACTGGCCGAAGCCGCAGTCGGCGCACGTGAACTCATCCTGCAGGTACTGGTAGGGTTGGCAGGGGATGCAGATCCAGCAGCACACATCCCCGGGCTGCATGCTCTTCACCTCGTTCTTCCTGCAGGGGTCGCTACACTGGGAGGTGGGCGGCAACAGGCCGCGCCAGCTTACCAGGGTGGTGTTCAGGGTCAGGCTCTGGTCCCAGTAGCCCACCTTCTTGTAGACGAACTTCCCGTCTTCTTTGTGGTAGTGGAAGATGTTGTAGCGGCTGATGCTGTCGCCGACCGAGTCGAAGCGCACCATGTTCTCGGTGTCGGCGGGTCGAAACGGAGCTGGGAGGGACCAAAAGGAGAATTAGTGGGTCAATCGTTTGCTTCACAAGTTTTGACATCTGAATTAGAGTGGAATGCCCCCGAAGTTCTATGATTTTGAACTCAATCAAATTTTTCTGGGAAAATTGTCTTCAAGGGTCTAAGCTGAGCTTTTGCTTTTGTTTGATCTAACGCCCATGTGTTCTTTGGGTAGACATGAGCAAAAATGTCTGGGGTCATTTCATTGGCTCCCACGGATCTGTCGGCTTATATTGCGCTCGCCCAGACAGATATGTCTGATATTTTGTACTGTGATATAATCAAGACTGGATTCGAATTTCCAGATATCTAATTCCATTTTTTTTTCACGTTTACGCTGCCATGATGCATTTCCAAACTGAGCTACATGGGATGAAAAAACTTAAAATTGGATCATTTTATCATTATTTCATAGCAATCAGGCTAGACATTGAATTTACATAAATCATTCTATAAATCATATTTGACGAGATGTTCTCAAACTGGGGTGCGAGGACCGCCGGGGTTCCATGAGCCATAACTTGAGGTTCCGCAAGTCGTATCGTTTTCTAAAAGCTACATGTTTTCATATGTTGCTTTAATGAAACAAATCAATAAATTCTCACTACCTTAGCTTTTGGGCCAAATAAAATCTGATAAGTTGCTAAATATAGGAACCAAATGGACAAATTGGCAACACTGACTTTTCCTTTTGTTCACAGCGACGACAAATATTGATGGGCAAATACCGATACCAGGTATCAGTATCAGGCCGACACCAGCATTATTTTAATGTATCGGGTAGTCATGGAAGCTGCTGATACCAACCACTGATACTTAAGGGGGGAAAAAAGATGTCCTCAGGAGTTGGCGCTATCATCATCTTTGTCCAAAGGAAAGGTTCTTGTTCACAATTTTTTGTGAACGTGTTAAATTGATATTTATAAATCAAGTACTAGAGGTACCAGTAATCGGTACCCGTGAGTACTTCAAGAGTGAATACTAGTACTTGCATCAGTCTGAAAAAAAATGGTACAGAACATTCCTAAATTGAATTCAAGAGATTTTGGTTAAGTAATTAGGGTGAGATATTAAAAAAATGAAAATATTCTCATGTCATTTAGGGGTTTACGTGGTTGTTCGTGTGAATTGGCGTGAGGGTAACAAACGGCTGCTTGGAAAATTTCTGTCCTGTAAGCAGTGCCTGGACCTCAAAAGTTGACAAAACTGTATTACACTCATCACAGTGCACTTCATTCAAGACCTTCAAACTGAAATATTTTGTTAGAAAAATATCATGTTTTTCCACTCTATGAAATGAATAGTAATTCATTGTGGGGGCTACTGGAAAACAAAATGGATGAACAATGTCTGTCGGTCGGTCAGATCTGGTCGGCATTAGCATTTGACCTGAAATTCTTTTACCCACCTTCAAACTTGGTCTTCAGGATGAACTCCTTGTAGAACCTTTTGCCATTTCCTGGTTTCATTGCTTCACAGACCTTGGAAGTGTTGGAGCACACGGCTTGCCTCATGTTGTGCAACGCGTAGGCCATGGCGTAGACCGCGTTGACCACAAACATGATCTTGGACTCCTGCTCAAAAGTGCCGTCTCTGAGGCTGCGGTCGCTGCATCCGTGTTCCTGGAGGCTGCAGCCGAAGCGGTGCTCCCAGAACTCTTTGAACCACGGGTTCCTGGTGTTGGTGTACGGGTTCAGTTTGGTGAAGTAGTCTTCAAACTCTCTGATGGGGTAGGAGGCCAGCTCGATGGTGAAAGCGCCATCGGCTGCCGTCTCGCTGCCCCTCACCACGCTCTCCTGTGCGCCCCAGCCGTCGCTCGCCACCCAAATGAAGGTGACTTTCATGCGGGCGGCAGCTACCAGCAGCTCCCTGGCGTCCTCGCTGCGGGTGAACATGATGACCACCCTGGCGTTGGACTTCTGCTGCAGGGAGCGGATCACGTTCTCGAAGCCCTGACGGTTCATGGAGCGGCTCACCTTGGCCGAGGTGGCGATGCAGATTTGGTGAGAGCGCGCCTCCTGCTGGAAGGCGTCGATGCCCGTCTCGCCGTAGTCGCCCTCCGAGGCGACGGTCGACACGTATGTCCAATTGAAATAACGAAGAATCTCCGCCATGGCTTTGGCCTGGTAGAAGTCTGCAGGCACGGTGCGGGCGAAGTAGTCGTAACGGGATTTATCGCTTAGCTTGGCGCTGGTGGAGGCGTAGCTGATCTGAGGGATCTGGAAGAGTCGCAGGAGGTTGGCCACCTTTGCAGAAAAACAAAAGGCGGCTCATTGCTAGGAAACAGAGACACTATTTGACCAAATCTGTTATATTGCAAAAATCTGATGTGATGTAGCGCATTGAAATTTCTTGTAAATGTATTTTTTTACTAGAAGACTTTTATGACCCATCCGTGGCTTCTCTAATGTGTATTCAACATTTATCTTTAGCTAGGTTGCAAAATGCTTGTGGGAATTGTTCACGTGGGGAAATTTACTGCCGAGGAGCAGCCAAAAGACAGACATTACGGTTTGTTAATTAGGATTTTGGCCCCTCCGGTAACTGTTTTGGTCTCCGCTTCCACATTTATTTCAAGCAAGAGGCTCTTTGCATAGAGCTTAATACTCTTTATCTGTGTACACGCCTCCTGATGCAATGCCTGCACTACACTGTGGGGAGTTACTGCTTGTTATTTGTTTTTTTTTCTGACACATAACAGCTTCTTAATACAACATTATGTGAGGCATAGAACTTGGAAGATGCAAAAACAAAGCACGTAGAACAATCAGTTATGTGGATCGCCAAATCACTTATGTATAGGTTGCATTACGAGGGCATATCTGGTCATTTGGGGGATAGAGCCAGTCATGGGACCCTCCACATCTGTGTACTGCTAAAATGTTGATTATTAATGTACATTATCACTTAAAACGTGTGAATTTGAGAAAAAATATCTTATTTCCGGAGCTCTGCTCTGATGGAATAACTGCTTAATTTTCCTCACTATTCACCAACAAATTTGTCTTGCTACCTTTTCCTGAATCAAGTCCGTGCGTGCTCTGCAAGAAGATGGAATAGTCCATCGCATGAGGAAGGGAAGGTGGAGCGCTTTAAAAATATCATGATGGATTAAACATTTTGATGTGTTTTAAAGTAGGTGAATTAAGACTAAAACAATAATTCCTTTAAATGGGAAGAAATACTTTCAGTGTATCGATTATTTATTTATTTGCTGAATCAAAGTGTGTGGAAAAAACGTTTCAATGAAATAATATTCTGTATTGAAAATTAACTGCACATTGAAAAAAAAATCCACCAGAGCCCCATCTGATGGATTGAGTAGGGTACTGACCAACTTGCTCTTATACAAATCTGTCAAAAAAAAAATGATGGGTGGTTAAACCACTTTTTCAGGTTGTAGATTTAATAGTTTCAATGTGAATGTTGAAGTGACTCCTGCTTTTATTGATGCAGTGGACTGTATATGAAATTAAGGCTCATATCATGGAATAGTGCAATAATAAAATCATTTGATGAAATAATGCATTCAAAGGGACTTTCCGGAAAAAAAAAAAAAAAAAAATCCACAACATTTTTCATTTGAACACGCATCTCTTCAATACTTCTACCCATCTATGCACCGCATGTGTGAAGTAGACCCATTCATTGACTTGCAGCACTTCAGCTGAATGGAGCAGTGGAGTGTTTGTCAGTATCAAGCTGTTTACTCAGTCAGGGTCCGCATCACCAACAGCTCCAGCCATAAGACCCGTAGCTAAATGCCAACACTCGCAATGGCCACCGAGGAGGATTTTTATCATGCTGTTTTGTTGTTACTGCAGGCTTTTCACTCCCCGCACCAATCGGTCTACATAACCCTCCCGTTGTTTTTAACTATTTATCTTCAAATTCGGCCCACAGACATAGAAACAATGTGGAGAAATTTTCTGACTACCGTCAACATGCCGTTACAAGACACAACTTAGCTTTGAAGACTGAATTACTGACTACTGGTCAGTGGTGGAAGGTCAGGGCCAGCGAGCACTTCCCTACTGACCTAAAAACCATTAGAAGCACTGACCTATAAGATTTACAATCTAAATTCTAATATCTGTTCCTTAAAATTGCATATATTTATCTTCTCGTTTTCCCATAGCATTTCTCTTGGCTTTTTTTTTTTTTTTTGTCCAATAAGATTTCAGACTCATATGTGCTGTCAATCCTTTGGGTCTGTTTCTTTAACCTATCAGATCTCAAACAATGTCAGCATTTTTCCATCCTCTGATTGGTTGCTCAGAGCAAAACTCCCTGAAAACAAAGAGAGAAAGCTTAATTTGCACTTAATACATATTCATCAGACTCCTTCCAAATGAATGAATGTATTTGTGTTTTAATTTATGTAGGCTCTTGTTTGATCTACTGTATGTTATGTAGGAAATTAGCAGCAGTCATTGTCATTGAAGTAGAATTGGTCCTTTAAGACACATTATTTATTTGAGACGTTATCGGCGTGGTGCTGAATACAACATCATTGTGGCGACAAAGCACAGAAACAAACCAAGCTGGTTAAAAAACAAAACAAAAAAAACAGCGCAATTATCTCTAGGTCCTTGCGAGACACCTTGGTAATTACTGAACATCATCTTGCTTTATTATAAGCCTGGGGGGTTCCCAAACAATGATGTCCCCATGGGTGTAATATTGGAAATTTCCCCTTTAAAGATTAAGCCTGATTAACATGTTTTTATAATATAATTAATTCCTGCCCATACAAGGAAAGAAAATCCTCGAGTGATATTACAGTATGTTGATTGTAATATACACTCACTGGTCACAACTTTAGGTGCCCCTGTATAGTCTAATTGTCCAAAACACCATGTCAGAAATAGTCAATTTTGACTGTCACTGTAAGAAATGTATTCATTTATCAATATGTCTATTATTGTGGCAGTAGTTTAATGTAAAGCTGCACTAGTAGATGGTGGTAGGTAGGTAGGTCGGTGCGTACGGTGGGTGTGCAGCTCGGTCAATTGGTCTGTACTCTTTAGGGTAAGTCCAGTAGATAGGGTAAGAAGTAGAGACAGAAGGTAGTAGGCAAGTACAAAAGCTAAATAAGTACACAAAGGTAGGCAGCAAGGTGGCACCCTGATGGTTTTTAAACAGAGTAAGGGCTTTCCAGCAAGAGTTTGAAAGCGCAATTAAGGTTACCAGCAAGGGTTATATATTGTTAAGGTTCCCAGCTAGGGTTTTAAATTGAAGTTAGGGATCCCATCTTGGTTTTTAAAGGGGGGTTTGCATTCACCAGCTAGGCATTTAAAGCGCCCTTTTCCAGTGAGGGTTTTAAAGTGGAGTTAGAACTCCCAGCTTGGCTTTTAAATGAGAATTAGGGTACTGAACTAGGGTTTTAAAAGAGTGCTCTTAAAGTGTTCTAACAGTGTCCAGCTCGTAAAGCACAGTTACAGTTCCCATTCCCAGCTATAGTTTTGAAGTGCAGTTAGGGTTCCCAGCTTGGGTTTTGAAGCGCAGTTAGAGTTCCCAGAGGAAGGTAGGGTTTGTTGGAAGGGTATGTTAGGGTTTAGTAGCGTAGTGGGTATTTCTACCTTTGAAAACATATAGCGTATATGACCAAGCAGAGACAATTTGCATATATTCCCACCAGTAAAACGCACCAGCACATCGTCTGCGAAATTAAAAAAACGTGAACTGTAATCATTATGTACGCACGCATGTTTGACCTCCTTGTGCTGCGACAGCCCAAAGACAAGAGACGGCACAGGCAGCACCCTACCAGCTCTTCAGGGTATGAAGTGAGTCAATGTGATGGATTCAGACAGGCACGCCACGCCACACGCCCGCTAGTGCTTCTTCTGTGTGCGCAGTGGGCTTGTGAATATATATGAAGTCGGCCACCGATGTCTATAAATTCATGTTGCATTTGCATGTACGATCTTTTCCATACGGCGGGTTGAAAATGGTCTTTTAGCCAAAAGCAGATGTAGCAGAAGTACTCAACTCTGTGCTCACGTCAAAGTAAAAAAGTACAGATTCTAAAATATACTAAATTAGAAGGTAAAAATGCATATTTAGGGTTAATTATACTGTATGTGTGTAATGCTGTACATGTTTTGATGAAAAAATGACCCTGTACACAAAAACGTTTCCCTCTTTTAACACCTTACATAGTGTTCTGAGTGAGAAGGGGGAAATAAACTTACGTTTAATGTTGTTGTTTAACAGATAGCTAACATTGGCTCAACTTAAATGGTGTAAAATTTTATATATGCATGAATAGTATTCATCTGCAAAGTTAGCTAGCTAGGTAGCTAGGTAGGGTAAGAAAATACAGGAGGGGAAGAAGGTATAATTTGAGTTCAGTAGGTGAGTATGAAGGCTGGACAGGCACTCGGTTTGTGTAATGAATGTATGGTAAAGGTGATCTTATTTATATGTGTTATTTACAAGTGGAAGTCAACCCAAACATGTTTTTTTCAAGAATGTGTTCTATGCAAGCCCACTAATTGAAACAACCATTCTGATGAATATTGCGCTCGTGGAATAAGAGTTAATCCACTCATTTTTAGCCATCTCTGGGGCGGCCATTTTGTCACTTCTGTCGACTGAAAATGACATCACAACTACTCAGGGCTCAGGTGACGACCAATCACGGCTGACCTGTTTTCTGAAGCTGAGTTGGTCGTTATCAGAGCCCTGAGCATCTGTGATGTCATATTCAGTTGACAGAAGTAAACAAAATGGCCGCCTCCTGAGATGACTAAAAACGGGTGGATTTTGCTGCTTAACTCATGTTGCACAAACGCAATATTAATGTTTCAACTAGAGGGCCTGCTGGGAACATATATATGTTTGGGTTGATTTCCGCTTTAAGGTCATTACAAAACACTGTAATTACGTATAACTAAAATGTTATCAATATCTTTCCTGCGTGACTGTTGTTTTGTGTAGGACCGGGCACATTCAACTGAACGACGTTCAAGCTACTGGCTGCAGGCCTCGTAACTCCCTTATACAGTCTTGTTAACTTTAACTTAATTTTTGCAGTCTGTATTATTGTTGTACAAGGAAGGTAGGTTCCGTAGAGTAGATAAGTATGAAGGCTACACTAGGTAGGCAGCTAAGTGGTGTGTGCATGAGATTTATGCGCAGTGTGAGACTGGCCAAGATTCCTATTTAAAGTCTAACACATTCACTTTGGCACTACAAGCAGAATGACACCAATTAGATGCTCTTTACACTTCACTGGTCTCATCTCCGAAAAATTGGTCCGCTTGCTCCGTGTCATAACTTCCGCCTCAGTGAGCGCGGTGAAAGATGCGTTATGGAGGATTACACTTCTACACCCATGAATATTATGAGGTAATTAGATTATCAGCGATGGTCGCAATGCTCAGACTCTATGACGTCATTGTGTGATTCAAGACTTTCTTATAAGCAAGTAGTTCACCAAAATGAGACTCTGTAATCCAGAAAGATGGCAGTTAGTACTGAATATGCACTTGATGTTTCGCCTGCAGTAGGTGTACTGTGTTGTTTTGAATTACTTGTAGTCACAAGCCTGGCAGAACAGGCTCAGAAAGGATGTCAAATTACTATTTGGTGACTTGGAACACATTAGCATGCAATATTTTGAAATAGTTAATAGCTTTCAGGAGTTAGTGGTACTGCAGTGAACAGTATATAGAGTATTTTGTTATAATTAATAATATAGATGTCATAATGAGCCAATTAGTCGAATGTTAGGAATTCTGTGGTAGGGATTATTGACAAAATGATGTCAGCTATGCTGTTGGACCTTTCTATATAAAAAAAAAATCGTTTAAAAAAAAAAAAAGTATCCCGCAATATTGCACACAGTATATTGCAATTGGGCTATCTTTGCCAAAAATAGAATTTTCTTGTTGTTATCTATATTTCCCATTTCGCGACAAAACGGTATTCTAAAAATAACCAATTGAAAAACTGATGGTCATTTCTTGTGAAATGCCCAGCCCTACTCAATTATTGGCTTGAGGAAACGCTTGTATTGGATCTCATTAAATGGGACAGGTATGCCTTCATGTTGTAGCTGGTTGAAATCTAATTAAACTATATCAATAGAAAGGTTACGCAAGAAAAAGGATACAGCGTGTAATGAATCCTAATTTACATTCAGAAATGCAGAAATTCAATCTGATTTGTGTACAGCAATGTAGCATGGCGGCATTACGGGATTCTAATCCAAAGAGTCGGAATAAAGCTAAACATATGGAATATAAACTGCTTCCTAACTCATGTTGCTGTCATGATTTCACTCTGTTATTTTTTTCATCTCAACATGGAAAGGCCATCTGCATGTCTCAAAGGTGCGTGTCAAGTGGAAGCCTCAAGCGGATGACATTCAGGCAGACACTTGAGGACCTGCAGCTTTCTCCAGTTCAACCTCTCGCTGAACGGCCCGGAAAAACTGCTCATGCTTTGTATAATATATAAGTATACCATGCAGGAACTGTATGGTGTACTATCATCCGCTGGAACCATAATCCTTCACGTGGAAATCTATCCAGCAAGATTGCAAGTGTGATAAAGGTTGCAAAGGGGCAGAATTTTTCCATTACACTTTGGACTTTGTTCTACAGGAAGTCCAGGGGAATTTTAGGAATGGATGGCCAAATTTCAAATAATTTCTACAAAGAAATGTCAGCGTTTTGTTTTGTGATCAGAAAACATACGTGTAAACAATGTGTATATTTATATTGTGATGTATATTTTAAAGTATGTAAAACAAGTGTAGTGGAAATTTTCTTCAAGCCCAACTCTATAGCGATATATTCATTTTACTCAAATAATGTTTTAAATGAGGAAAATAGTAATCATTAGCTCACGAGCACTGTTACTGACAGAGGCTCTTAGGAACATATGGACGATCCCGCAAAGGAGACTCTTCTGCTGATTTATTTAACTCCGGTTAGCAACAAAAGCTATAAAGAAGAAATTGGGGCGCTTTCTACTTCATGTCAAGAGATGCTGTTTGCATACGGAAGGTTGTATATGCAAGGGTCAGTTATTGGTCCAAAACGATATATATTATATATAAATGAAATTAGTAGAGTGACAATTTTTTTCAAATATGTAATTTTTGCTGATGATACAAATGTGCTATGTTCGGGGAAAAATCTAAAAGAGCTTTTGTGCAAAAGTTGGAAGAGAGTTTGGTAATATTAAGTCATGGTCAGAGATAAATGATCTCTGAATATCAAGAAAAAACAAATTTATGGTTTTTGGAAATCAGAAAAAAATAAAAGGGAATATTATGTTAAAAAATTGTCATGTTAATACGAGTTTTCGAAACAAAATTCCTTGGAGTTATGATACATGATAAATTAACATGGAAACAACATATTAACTATATAAAAGGAAACATTTCTAAAACAATAGCAATATTTTATATGTCAAGACATCTTCTAAATCATAAAGCCTTACACATAATTTATTGTTCTTTGATATTTCCCTATTCGGCTTTTGGTGTAGAATTGTAGGGATCTACACACAAAACTACATTAAATGCAATTGTAGTTCTGCAAAAGAGAGCAATACGAATTATAAATAAGACTCACTATTATGCACATACAGACCCACTCTTTTTCAAATCCAAAATTATGAAGTAAAAAGACATGTATTATTATAAAATCATGCAAACAATGTTTAAAGCAAAAACTCAATCTCTTCCTCACTGTATACAAAAGCTCTTTGCAATCTGGGAGTCTCAATACTGCTAAGAGGTGTTTGTAAGTTCAGTGTTCAAAAAGCAGTTAAGGGAATTAAAAAAAGGTGTGTTTCTATTGTGGGGGTGAAATATTGGAATAATGCAAATATACATTAAATAAAACCTGTGAAGCACTTTTATTTTTTTTAAAAATTGTTCGCAAAGCTATTTTGGAAAGTCGCAGAGAATGATTTAGATGATGATTTATTTATTGCTATGGGGGGGGGGGGGGGAAGTAACGCTACATTCAAATCTTGCTAGCAGCTTCAAGCACCAGTTTATAATGTTTATAATCTCTCCATGGTGAGCTTTCTTACAGTGCTAGCTGTAATAACATTCTAATTGAGTCAAGATTCATGTCTGAGTTTTGAGAAAGCCCAATCGGCACATAATCCCAACTCATTTGAATCACTACGAAGAAGGGTGAATGACACCTCGAATCACCGACTTCACATTAAACTTGCATTACAAAACTGCCCTGCATTAAAAAAATCTTTCTGCATGCTTTGCATCGTTATTGTGGTGGCCTACAAACGCAGCAACGGATTCTTTAGGGTGATCGATGAGCAAAACACAATAAAAAGATGCAGGAGACGGGCAAGAGAAGTGATGTGCACTCCAGTCGTCAATAAGTTAGCAATAAATACTGAGCGTGTAGGACCTGACTTGACATCATCAAGCCTTGCTTCACTTGTGAGCGTCATTGTGATGTGTTAATTGGGAGCAGAGCTACAGAACTGTCTGTTGCACAGAATGTGTTAGAGGTTCATGCACAAACACGACAGTGTGAGAGGACAGGACGGTGGAGGCTGAGGGATTTAACAAGCACGCTGTATCAACTAAAACACCTTTGTCAACGCAGTTCTTATTTTCACCCTGTGCATTTGGCATAGAAAATTCCATCCAATTTGTGTGCAAAAGCAAGTTCAGAAATGTGAAATTAATACTTCACAACAGATGGAAAAGTAGAGTATGAGAAAATCATTAACAGGATTAGTACTTGAGCTTCTGACGACATAACATTTTTTTGTGTGATGTCTTGCGTCATATTGTTACTATTGCATTTTTAAGATTACGCAGATGTGGTATATTGCCACATTGCAATTATCTTCTCCACCAGAGGTTGCAACTCAAGAGTGTAATAGTAGTTTTCTTCCTTCCGACATTGTCAGTTTTTGTTTGAGTGTTTATTAACGGATTGATGTGAATACAAAATGTATACCTGAGATTTTGGTCTTTCATCTGGTACACATTTTGTTTGTTTATATGATGCATTGATTACAAGAAATATATAAAAGTGTAAAAAAAAAAAAAAAAAAAAAAGTGTGACATCAAGCCTCGGTCTCCCCTACTTGAAATATTTAACATGAACTTTTCAAGTTTTTTTATTATTATTTTTTTTTTTACCGTATCTACGAATAACCTGACCCATCTGTTTGATGTAAAAACGAAATATATCCTTGAGGTCAAAAGTTAGGCCAGACCTGCTGTTAGGTAATGTATGTCAGTGGTTGGAAATGTCAAAATTTCACAAGCCAAGAGGCATTGGACCTCACTTGTAATTCCTCTGTATATGTATAAATTGGATATAAATCTGTATTGGCCGTTAAGAAAAGCAGTGTAAATGCACATCAGTATTCAAGGCTAATTCCATCCTCCGCCAGACGGTCCCAACTGCTTCTTTTGTATTAAGTTAAGACTTGACAAGGAAGTCAAAAAAAGATGATGAAAGTGTTTAATTATGAGAGAATCCTTGTCAGGCTCATCTTCTATTAGCTTCCTTTCTCACACACTGGTGGACGCTTTGCTGCTCGCCAAAGGAGAAATCTCACAGATGGTGGGAAGAGACGCTTCTCCTTAAGTTTACGAGGATCACTCTTGGCAGGCTCGTGTCCCCTTTAGAGAGACTGTGTAAACCTGCAATTTGGGGAAAGAAATCCATGTACATGTCTCTTTGAATATACACGCTGTATATAATATATATTTTATTTAATAAAAAAAAAAAAGGTTCTGAAGTAATATTTTCACACGTTTAATGCCAAAATGTCCTTACTGTTATGTGTCACAAACGATATTTCATGATTTGAAATCGGATTTTTCTCCTATTGCTTAACATCCGATCTCATTTGAAGTGCCAGGATGTGGCAGCCATTTTGCATTGATACAATAGCAGAAAGCAAAATAAATACTAGGGTAATTATAGGTGTATGCGTTAATTTGTTTTAAATTAAAAACATATTGGGCTTAAAAACATATTTTTTTCAAGAATATGTTCTATGCAAGCCCACTACTTGAAACAAGGCATTCTAATAAATATTGCGTTTCTGGAATAAGAGTTAATCCACTCGTTTTTAGCCATCTCTGGGGGCGGCCATTTTGAAATGACATCACCACTACCCAGTGCTCAGGTAACAACCAATCACGGCTCAGCTTTAGAAAACAGGCGAGCTGTGATTGGTCGTTCCCTGAGCCCTGGGTAGTTGAGATGTCATTTTCAGTCAACAGAAATGACAAAATGGCCGCCCCCTAAAATGGCTAAAAACGGGTGGATTTTGCTGCTTAACTCATATTGCACAAACGCAATATTGATCAGAATGCCGTGTAGTAGGCCTGCTGGGAACATATTCTTGAAAAAAGCATGTTTGGGTTGATTTTCGCTTGAAATGTCCGAACTTGCATGAACTAGCATGTATTTAGCGCTATGATGGTATAAAGACAATCCGGTAACGGGTTGTTGGTGTAATGAGAAGTTATGCTCATTTATGCACTTGTATCTGCAAAGTTTAAAAATTGTAAATTGTAGAACTCACAAGGTTGCTCCAAAGCTGTTTTTGTCTTTTTCTTTACCCTTACGCAAGAAGTGTATTTCAGCGGGCCACCACCATTTGCTCTGTCACTGGGTTCATTCAACAAAGCTGTGGCAAAATTGAAGGTTTTATGATTTCTTCAATCCCCCCTCCCCATGCGAATTGAACAATTCTTGTTTTTCAGATTACATTCGTATTGAACTGCCATATAATAAGTGCACTTACCTTTTGAATTTTCACCCGCAGA
Source organism: Filicampus tigris (assembly GCF_054856515.1). Lineage (NCBI taxonomy): Eukaryota > Metazoa > Chordata > Actinopteri > Syngnathiformes > Syngnathidae > Filicampus > Filicampus tigris. Next base: position 12,342,551 of record NC_141225.1, on the reverse strand, counting down.
TTTTTGTGAGGAGTGTATAAGCTCCTGGCTACTCTTTTAGCTCCAGTCACAGTTAGAATGAAAACAGACAGTTCAGCGCAGTGACAGTGGCGGTATGAGCTTCATTTTGGGCCTGGGTGGTCCCTCACACGTTGGCAGGGAAGTGGCGCAAACATGCTGTTCTTTTATCAGAGGTGTCTGCATCACAGCAAGGAAAGGATGTTGCTATTGTGCCCGTGACTTTCAATGAGGACGCCTCCTTGGTAAAATGGTCTTTTGGAGACCCACTCATGGTTATGCTCGTCATTTAGCATCAATACAGCGATACTGGACTCATGCCCAGAACTGATTCAAGACTGAACATTTTAAATCATGCAACAGCGTCAGAGTCTTATTCAAAAAAGTCACCACTTCCTCCTCTCATATGTTACTTTCTGTGTGGAGGTGCTGGCAATTACAGTGCAAAAAAAAGATGTTTTTATACTCCCACAGGGAGAGGCAAAGGAACTACAAATAGATTTGGTTATGAGGAGCCATCCAACTCACTTTTTCTCTAATGCAAAGCACTAAAAAAGCAAGCAGAGACTCAGCTCAGCTGAAAAACAAGATTAAATGTAGCCAGATGTCAAAAGCAAACATAAAGTGAAATACAATTCATAATATGACTTTTTTTTTTTTTTTTTTTTAAATCAACAGAATGTGGGTTTTGACTGTTACAATATATAATTCATGTGTGGCATGGATGTAATATGAAAGAACTATGACATACCAACATTCCTTCCAATTATAAAAATGGATCCACCGTCTTAATAATTGACATTCTGATCATGTCAAAAAGTCAGTGGGGATTTCTGCATGGAGTCATACAACTCTACAACATCTTCTTTACATATTTCCCCAGAGGCTTTCGATTGTAAAAAAAAAACAAAAGAAACGGTACTGTGATGACTAGCGTTTTAATACAAGCTGCCAATCGAAAAGTTGTTCTTTTTGGTAATGAAATTTGAGTGTGAAAACGCATATACATTGCAACTAAATCGCAACCAACACTCTCAGGGTACTTCAAAGGGCACAATGACAGTAATTAACTGCATCAATAATAGATGACCACTGGGCACACCAGCACATATACAACTACATTTCCATGCAAATCAGCAATATGTTGGTTATATAATTCGAGAATACCGTATACACATAATCAAGCTGTCTGAAGTTGATTCACGTCAACGAGGCGCACAAATCCACATACAGTGCTGCACATACACGGCGGCAAATACACTGAGTAACCTACGTAAACACATCTGCATATTCATGAGCTCACTTAGTCACCAACACTTCAGGTGTCATGTCAATTATTAATGCTATGCCATGCAGGGTCTGTTTACTACAACACACGAACATGTTGACTGTCTCACAATAAAGAATGTGGCGCTTAGTTGTTTTTTTTATTTGAGGCATGAATTTTGTCTTTTTTCATATATATATATATATATATATATATATATATATATATATATATATATATATATATATATATATATATATATATATATATATATATATATATATATATATATATATATGAGAGAGAATTTTTTTTTACAAATAATACTTGGGAATAAAAGCCCGTGTGCATAGATATTGTACCGCAAATTACAATACGAACAACTTTTCAAGGCTGTATTTGTAAGAAGTATGTTTTGTTCGGGGAAAAAAAAAAGGTCAGATTCGGATCTAACATCACACAGAGAAGCTGCTGTCAGCCATGGCTTACACTCAGACACTCACACGCAGCCTCACCAATATCACACCCCACCCCGCCAGGCCCTGCATCTGCACATTTTTTAAATATACATTTTATGCTTGCAGTTAAACTTTTTTTGTGTTCAAATATGTGGATAATGTCGTTTAATAAGTTTAAGTGTGTTTTAATGTAGTAATGTTTAGTGTTTGATGATTGTGAGTGGGGTTGAACTATTTTTTAAAAATGACATGTGGTCTCTGTATATTGCTTTATTTTTGGAAACTACCAATCCCCGCAATTAACAAGGCTCCACTGTAGGAATGTTCGATACCTCTTTTTTCAGATCGATACTAGTACGATTATTCACTAATTGAGTGCTCACCGATACAAAGTACCGATACCCCTAGTACATTTAAGATATATAAAATTTCGTTCTACACAAAGACCTTTCTTTCTGGGGCAGGTGATGATTCGCCGACGTGTGAAAAGGCCACAGTTCAGCGCCAACTACATCCAAGGAATATCGATGGCTGGTATCGGCAGCCTCCATGAGACCCGGTACCTTAGAATAAAGCCGTATCTGGTCGTTACCGATATCTGGTATTGCTGCTCTCCCATCCCTACTTCACTGAATTGCATATCGTCAGCCTTTTAAAATAATGGCCTAAGTCATATTTTGACTAAATTTCTTTGTTTGCCTAACATCTCCTCAGGATGCTGGCCACCTCTGCTAAAATTGGCTGCATCCTAAGTTCAACAGATCATTAAATTAGATGCTTGAAATGATTAATTATTAATACTGATAAGATGATCAGAATGTGGTTCAGTTTTTTGTCTTTTTGAAAAAACTGAAAAAAATGACTTAGGCCATTATTCTAAGACAATATCTTTTTGTGAGTGTGTACAACAGACTATAAATATAAAAATAAATACACTCGACTGTTGCATGCTTCCATTCATGCATGAATGAATTTTCACATTTACCTGGATGGAAACATCACTGTAGGATCCGCCAATGACCCCCGAAATGGCCAGCGGGACCTCATTCTGGATGGGTCGGGACCCGTCCGGGCAGATGAAGCCTGGGTCGTGCACCTTGGTGAGTGACGCCCTGACAAAATCGAGGGACTGCTCCAGAGCGTAGGTGTCCTTTGAACAGGTGTCGAGGATGTGCGCCCCTAGCTGGAGTCCAGGAAGGATGCGATCACTGGAGTTAATCTCGTCCAGGGCCAGCAGCATGGCCTCCAGTCTCTGGATCCCTCGTTCCTCGTTGATTTTACCACAGTCCTCCGTCCCTTCGCCTTTGTGGTGCACAGGGAAGAGGCCGCCGATGACTAAGTCACCGTCCATGATAATCTCACGCTTGGCCGCTGGGGGCAGTCTGGACATGCTGGGCAGGCTTCCCGGGACCAGCAGCTCCAGCAGGAGCATGTGGAGGGGCCAGTAGGAAGACGCCGGCAACCTGAGGCGGAGCATGCCGCTCAGCATGGCGGGAGCAGGATGTTGGGCTCAGTGTATCGAAGTGGAGGGGGACGGTGGTTTACAGAGAGTGTGCGTCTCCTGATACTGGACACAGCATGTTGGATACTTCCTATAAATGAAATGAAGAATCAATATGGTCTTTAATGTGACCCCACAGGTTGAAAATACAGAAGAGAAATGAATGATTAGGAGGACATTTTCTGGCACTGATATTACCTTGGAGTCCCGTTAAGTCAAGCAAGAAGAACATGAGAAAAGAGGAAGAACACAGGAAAATTCCTTGAACTAAGCAGACTCAAAGTGGTAAAAATCCAGTGTCACCAAATGTTTCTTCACTTGTTTTCAAAGTAAAGGTCAAGTGTTTTATTATTTTTGCTTTTAACAGTGGATAAACTCTTCTTCCACTTGTGTGACGGTTTGGATTTTTAGTGAGAAGCATCAGGGGTATCGATTTTACCATTTAAAAATGTATTGATATTTATTGTCATTACTTTTACATTATTTAAAAAATAAAATTATATATATATATATATATATATATATTAGGGCTGGGGAAAAATATTGTATTGTGATGTATAGTGATACCGATACCATCCATCCATCCATCCATTATCTGTACCGCTTCTCCTCACAAGGGTCGCGGGGCGTGCTGGAGCCTATCCCAGCTGTCTTTGGGCAGTAGGCGGGGGACACCCTGAACTGGTTGCCAGCCAATCGCAGGGCACACAGAGACAGACATCCACACTCACAATCACACCTAGGGGCAATTTAGAGAGTCCAATCAACTTACCATGCATGTTTTTGGAAAGTGGGAGGAAACCGGAGTGCCCGGAGAAAACCCACGCAGGCACGGGGAGAACATGCAAACTCCACACAGGGAGGCCGGAGCCGGGATCGAACCCACGACCTCTGAACTGTGAGGCGGACGTGCTAACCAGTCGACCACCGTGCCGCCGATACCGATACCAAGTATCAATATATAGATGAAATATCGATACTTTTGATACCGTATGTTATGTTATATTTTGCACATTCAATAACATACTTTTGGAACATTTAAGGTCCTTAAAGTTGAGCGTTGTGAATGGAATTTTATTTATTGCACCCCTGTGTCACAGGAACAGTTCCTGGAACAGTTTATGTTCTTTTCGATCGCGACATTTGAATAAATGTCAAATAGCACTTAAGTTAAAACTTTGGAAACACATGCCTCAGTTTTTTAATATCCATCCATCCATCATCGATACCGCTTATCCTCACAAGCGTCGCAGGGCGTGCCGGAGCCTATCCCAGCTGTCTTCGGGCAGTAGGCGGGGGACACCCTGAATTGGTTGCCAGCCAATCGCAGGGCACACAGAGACACTCACAATCACACTTAGGGGCAATTTAGAGAGTCCAATCAACTTACCATGCAAGTTTTTGGAATGTGGGAGGAAACCGGAGTACCTGAAGAAAACCCACGCAGGCACGGGGAGAACATGCAAACTCCACACAGGGAGGCCGAGGCCGGGATCGAACCCACGACCTCTGAACTGTGAGGCGGACGTGCTAGCCAGTCGGCCTACGTGCCGCCTTTTTTTTAATACTTATAAAATATTTAAGTATTGCGATACATATCGGATCGCAACCACAATATCGGGATCCGTATCGGATTGGGTCAAAGGTGTATCGTCCCAGCCCTAATCCTATATATATTATGATACATTACACTCACCAATATAAACTTAGTTTTTCTCGATCAGAATGTCATTTATTTTTTAGCCGTTCTGGTGGTGCAGACAAATAAATCTATTATTTCGTAGGGCAAACCAGAAATTGTTTACTTTTTTCTCATTAGATGTGACATATCCAAGCTGTAGATATTGCAGACACTTCCCGAGTGAGGAGGATTTTCCCAGCTTACGAGGAGATGACACATAGATGGTGGTGCTCCTCATTGAAGTGGGGTTGCCATGGTAACTTGCTGGGTTCAAAAAAATAAGTGAGGGATGGACTGCAGGGAAGCGGGCAGTATATGCTAATACGGATCTCTTCAGAGGCGAGCGTACTGGTTTTTGATTTGTTGACTTGATGTCTAACGATAATGACGACCGCTCATTAAAGTATAATGGTGATGCCAAACATTCTTATTAATTCATATTCCATTGTGCCTTTTAACTTTTTAGTGTGGCCACACCACACCGCTACGTAATATTTCCGAAAAAGCTGATGACCCAAAATGCACCTTTAACTATCACCCATCCAACCTTGCTTGTAGGCAGCTACGCCCCAAAATGTGCTCCAAGAATATTCTGTGACATTCCCAACAGGAAAACAACAGGAAGGTAAGAGTCTAATGAATGCTGCATTCCCCCGCTCAGGATAAATATTACATCAGGTTGTGGGTGGCAGCTCGAGCGGCGCATTGATGAATGCGCTGCTATGTATCCAGCGAGGAGGTTCGCCGAGAGTGTGAAGACGTGACCTAAGTTGTGTCTGGGGGTGCAACAAGGGGGAGCAGAAATCGAGGTGCAGGTCTCGTCTAACGCATTTGACCTTATAGATTCAAGGTCACAGTGCCACTTGCGCGTCCAACATGAAAAAGGTCTAATTGCGCTTCTGCGCTGGAGCAGATGGCAGCTTTCTGGTTGCAAAGGCAAGGTCGGCGTGTGAATTAATGGCGCCATAAGGAACAGCCAATTAGGCGAGCCTTTGTAAACTAGGCCAAATGGAGGTTGGAGGTCTCTCAAAGCCCTAAGAAGTGCAAATGCAGTCAGACGCCATCGAGGACATGAAACGCACGCGATCAAAAAAACGCATTTCCGATTTGAAAGACGACCAGGGGCTCGATCAGCCTTCAAATGGTCCCATCAGCCTTCAATCGGGTCATTAAAAGGACTCCGATGTAGATGTAGCGGGGTAGTGCGTTCGTATTCCGAAGGTTCAAACGTGCGGAGGCAGTCAGAGAGGACTTGTCCATTCCCCATTAGCATAAAAGATGCCTTGATAACACCATTTTTCATTGTCTCGTCCTAATATAGCCAGTGTGTAATGTGTGAGTCAGCTATGCTGTGATTGGCACATACAGTTGCACAGTGTGCACGACAATGTGTAAGTGTTTGTGAAGATGTTAAGTGGGAGCCAAACATGACAAGAACCGCCTGTGCCCGAGTCCTAGTGTGAACACTAGTGATGCATCCATCCGCCCATCCATTTTCTATAGAGCTTGTCCTCATTAAGGTCACAAGTGAGCTCAAGCCTTATGAGGACAACCAACTATTGACACTGACATTCACACTTAGGGACAATTTTGAGTCTGTAATTCCAAGCTGACTTTTGGTGGGAGAACACACACACAAAATATTAGAGGATGACATTTTTTTTTAGGAAATCCCATGGGTCACGGGAATCCAGAAGGATGGGAGTCACCTTTAATGCTTTTAATCACGGGATCGTGACTGCGCAGGATGAAAGGTTCATGGGAGCGGGAGAGTCCATGAGGAAGAAGGGGCGAAAAACTGTCTTTTTTTTTTTATTGTAGCTGACTTCCAAAATGCTGGGAAAGCCGAGTCCATCTTTACACTCAAGGAGTTCTTCGCACTATCGACTTAATGGTTCTCTTTGACTTCTTGATAGAGTCTCGAGTGGGCGGCTCTTTGGGGGAATGTGGGAGGAAACCGGTGTACCCAGAAAAAACCCATGGACTTACGGGGAAAACATTCAAACTCCACACAGGAAGGCCGGGGCCGGAATCAAACCCTTGACCTCTGTGAGGCGGACATGCTATCCAGTCATCCACCGTGCCGCCTACATAGACATATAGTGTACATACATATAAATATACATATACCCATCCACCCGTCCATTATCCAATCTGCTTGTCCTCACAAGGGTCGCAGTCGTGCTGGAGCCTATCCCACCCGTCTTCGGGCAGTAGGCGGGGGACACCCCGAATCGGTTGCCAGCCAATCGCAGGGCACACAGAGACAAACGATCACACCTAGGGGCAATTTAGAGTGACCAATTAACCTACCATGCATGTTTTTGGAGAAAACCCACGCAGGCACGGGGAAAACATGCAAACTCCACACAGAAAGGCCGGGGCCGGATTCGAACCCACGCCCTCTGCACTGTGAGGCAGACGTGCTATACAAGTCGACAATCGTGCTGGCCCACAATCAAATCATTTTCTGTAAAAAAAAAATATATATATATATATATAATATATATATATATATATATATATATATATATATATATATATAATTGAATTAATAACTCTCTAACAGTGACAATTAAAACCAAGCATTATAAGTCTTGTATAGGCGGAATTTGAACAATCCCTCCTATTGGTTCTCATTAGATTGTGCTGATGTACCTAATAGTGTAGCCGGTGGTTGTAATTAGATTTAATTGGCTGTTTTGGATGTGATGTGAATGTTCAGTATCACTTGAATAAAATCACTCTGAGTATGTATCCATTGCCATGAGATTTATCTGACAATAAGCCTGTGACTGACATTTAGTGTGTATGAATTAGAGTCATAACAGGTAGAACGCGGCACTCCTCCCATGAGAGTTTTAAAAATGCTTCAATGTGTTTATATCATCGACACAGATAAAATTACCATTTATTACAGAGACTGAGTACCAAATGCATATACCCTTTTCTGCATGAAATACCACAACATTTTAAAAACGTATGATGTCAAGTGAATGTGGAGGCGCAGGACATGAGAATGAAGTACAATTAGGTTTTCCTTATTAGCAGGTAGTTGATTTTAAATTGAGAATCCCCCTTGCTTTGTTTAAATACACGACCATTTATTTGCCCATGTGTAGGCGTGCAACTTGTTTGGATCCAACATTGACTTTCACTCTAAACAAACACGCTTTCGTGTGGAAGAGCTCCATGGTAGAAAGTGACAGTGACAGTGACAGCTCCAGCCGCTTGTCATCCATCACTGTCAAGCTCTCATATCCGATGACCACTCGATTAGGCACACTTGCACAGTCCGACAGATCTTAATACAAGAGCTTTATTCAAAAAACAAACTGACCCCCCCCTCCACCCCCACGCAAAAAAAAAAAAAACATTTTTGAGATTGCAAGTGTATTTTTTACACCTCTGTTTTACACCTCTGCAAACACACTTCAATGACCATATTTGGGTGGATCAAAACTTAGCATATCTATCTATCTATATATCTATCTATCTATATATATATATATATATATATATATATATATATATATATATATATATATATATATATATATGCAGGTGTACTGTAGGTCTACCTAATTGATTATCTAAAAGAGTTAACCCATTTGTATACAGGTTGGGACACAATGTGCGATTGTGTCACTCGGGAGAATATTAAAAAACAATGGATATAGAGAGTCGAGGCTCATGATGCAGAAAAAGCACATTGAAAGGGAAGTAAATCAATCATGGTGTCTTACCTAAAATGTTATTGGCGCGCAGCTCTCCTTGGCGACCCCGAACGCACCGCGAGCGGTTTCATGTGACCAGCGGCGTGCAGACGTTGCCCTCTCGCAACGTGTTTGCCAGGCTGCTGCGTGGATCTGTCCTTGGTTCTGAAGTATTTGCTCACACTGGCAAAACTCCTCCGTGCTCTCCAACTTGCCAGCCGTCGCAACACTGGACCAGCCAGGTCCTGTCTCGCGCGAAAAGACGCCCTGGCTGCCACTGGGCACTACAGAGAATCACCGAGCTGGAGTTGTGAATGAAGTGGCGTTTTTAAAACTACTTCACGAGCTTTTCTCGTGGGGAGGCGGTCGGAATGAACTTCAAAACAAGAGGGAGCTAAAGAATTTCGCTAGTGCCGCTGACGGTGGTGCAACACGGACGCGCCTTTGCTGCTCTGCTGAGCGCAACGCGACCACGCTGCGCGCTCCCGCCTGTCGGCAGCTTCCAAACAAAGCCAAACGAGACACAGGCTGGGAGAAACTCGGTACAAAAGTACAGCTTAACGAGCAGGAAGCAATCGCAATAGAGAAAGGAAAGAATGAAAGAAGGAAAGAAAGAAATTATGAAGAGAATTTAATTTTAAAACGAATCCAGCCTGAGTTTCCCAATCCTATTTTAACACATGCTTGGTATAACTAAATCAAAAGTTTGCCATACAAAATGAGACCTTTTATTAAGGACTAGCAATCTCATTCACCTTTCTCATTCAAACCCGAACACACTCCAGTTGAGTGGTGTATGCACTCTACAATAAAGCTGGAGGTTCGCGTGTGCGCGTGTGTGTGTGTGTGCGTGTGTGTTTCTGCACATCCCTTCATGAATAGGTCGGCATTTGTTTGGTCTTTGAAACTGGAGGGTTACAATTCAAGTGAACCACTATACGGAGGGATGCTATTCTGCTTGCTGGCTACAGTGAAAGTGCCCTTGCGCAAGGCATCAAATAGCCTCCTGCCAAGTGCAAGAGGTGCAGCACTGTTTGTGTGCCCCTTTCACTATAATAACTCTCCGTGCACACTTGCACGTGTGTGATTTGGTTTTGTGTGGTGTGTAAGACAAAAACATACACAAAGTGTAATTTGAATTTCCCCTTGGGGGATTATAAGCAGTCTAATAATGACTAATAAGCATCATCATCATCATAAAGAAAACAATATGTACTGAAATGTATTATTATTATTTGAGTGGTGGTCTTAATAAATAATTTCCATTTTGTTCCAACAGAGCCCCAGACATGACATGGACAAAAATGTACATTGTGATCACAATATACTGTTGACATAACTTGCCCACAAAAATGCTAATTTCTGGCCATGAAGGTCGCCAGTCATTCAGGGCACATATTGTACAAACAACCATTCACACTTACATTTACATCCAATTCATAGTTTGTAACAAATTTGAGAAACAGGATTGGAGCTTTGAGGCTATTGACGAGAAGAAAATAAGTAAAGACTATCATGTAGTGCAGTTTCTAGCGTCTCATGAGGACATCCTTGACACCACCTTGAGCGTGGTCTGCCATAGTTGAATCCAACGAATCAAAAGTAAGAGGTTAAGTGGTGGCCAATTCCTTTGTTACTTTGAGACAAATGAAGTTAATTTCAGGTATTGTGTTGGGATTTGGCTGCTGTTCAATTGCAGCTACCAATATGAAGTCCAGGGAGATCTCAAAGCAAGTTAAATAAAACAAGATCAGTCTATAACAGAAAGAAGAAGGAAAAAAAAAACACATTAGATGGGACCAAATAAACAAAGAAAGAAAGAAAGTACTTGTGAGCTCAGCAATAAAAATCCTGAAAGACCACTCAAAGTCTAGCCTTAGTGAATAAATATATGGAAGCTGATTTACTAATTTAATTAATTTTTGCACATTGTGGGAGGGGTGAATGGGATTTAGCAAACGTGTGACAGATCGAGCGGGCTGATTTGATCTTCTAACAGGTTGGTGCAAACCGGCATGCGAAGCAGTGTCAGCGTAGCACAGGAAAAAAAAGAGGGGACGGATATACATTTTATTTTTGTAAACATTTTTGAAATGCCAGAAACAAATCATCACAACATCTTGTGTGAGCAACAGTGCAATTTTGAAGCTTCTGAATGATTTAACGGTAGACTTGGAGCGAGTCACAAGAAGGAGTCACGCGAGATCACAAATGACATTTCTGAGCGTCTGGGTCATTTCAACGGACTGTGACAATTGGTGGCAGTTTTCTGTGAGTGCTGTCCCAAGTTTTAAAAATAATGTGACACGGGATGGGCTCGACCTGTACATGCCATTGCCACACATTCAAGGCTAACCAAATCAAAACCTGACTTTGATGCATTTGCTAGCTTCTGTAAAATTATAGGCATGATCAATTGATTTTCTCTAACTCAGTAATATGTGTGTCCTAATTTTCCACTAACACTTCCAATTCTTTGAAACTTGAAAAGAAGGAAACATAAAAAGCCGGAAACAAAAACATAAATCCAGGAAGCACAAGAAACAAAAGCATGGCGTCTACTAAAGTGAAACAATAACTCTGGCTCAGGACATGAGAAAAGACACAAGTCTTATAAAAGGCGGGTGTAGTCGCAGACTATTTGTACATGAGGAAATGCGATACAGGTGGAAACAATCGGGGACGGACGGGGAAGGCAATCACAATATGAGACATCATTGCAGGAAGTAAAGTCTCTGAAAAGAGAGGACACAATTACTACAAAATAAAAGTCGTTATGACAACATGTAAGGCAGGTCTAAAAACGTAATATAAATGACGAGGCATGAATATAACCATCAGAGCAACCTAAAGCGCAAAACTTTCTTTTAAATGTGCCTGTCTCCACCACTCATATCTGTTGCCAACAGTGTGCTAATGTGTCAGAGTGAGTGAACCAACAAGTTATTGCCCACTATTTGGGATTTTAGTAAATCAGGCCTAAATGTTGTGCAACAAGGCGATGGGCAAAATATCAAGTACGCCTTTCAAAGTGATATACAACAAACGTATTGTTGGATTAATGCCTTAATAAAAGTGTCAATCAAAACTGAGCATTGCTATCTTGTGTTTCATTGGATTAGGAAAGCGTACCTAATGAAATGTCCATTTAGCGCAACGCCGGTCCTCCAGGGCCCCAATCCTGCATGTTTTAGATGTTTCCCTCCTCCAACACATCCGACCCCTGATTTAGCGTATATTCCAGACTCCGTATTGCAGCTCAGAGAGCATTTCCCCCCCCCCACCATTCCTGGGGGAATATGACATCGGCAGCATTCTTGTTGCATAATTGGTCAGCGGCGGCGAGGTGTTCGACTGCACGAACGCAATTAAACGCAATTTCTCTCAGGAAGCAACATCAAGTCGGTTTGACAGAATATGTGAATGTGGCTTCCTTCCTCAAAGAGTTCAGCCACCTTCACATACTTCAAACACACGCGCGCGCGCGCACACGCACGTTTCATTTCAGGACAATAGCTGTGCAGGAGGGGTTGGGCAAATAAGGTCTTTCGCTGTGCAGCGGCAATTAAAATGACGAGCAGGTCTTGCCTGTTACGTAATTCTCCCAACTAACACAAAGGGACCAATTTTCTCCTGAAAGACAATTGTAGTTTATGTTACAATGATGGATGGCAAGTGGGCGGAATTCAGACTTTCGATAGGAACATGCCAATTAATGTCGGGGGAAATAACAGGGGGGGACTGAAACAAAGTGCTGCTACCCTGTACTGAGGATGTGACGGTGATGGGTCTTTATGTACTTATTAAGAACCGACAGATAACAGCTAAACAGTTACAACGGGCAATGCATTCCAATGAGAAATAAGACGGAGATTGTAAATCCACATGTACTTTTTTCAGAAACATATCGTTGATTTCATCAGTGGCAGGTAACTCCATCACTACAATTAAATATCAGTGTTCATATATATATATATATATATATATATATATATATATATTAGCATTGCTAATATATATATTTTTTCTGTTATGTTTAATACACAAGTATCCTCAAGCTCTTTAATTACCGTAAGTGAAATGATTTTTTGTTTTTTCAAATGTAAAAATGTAATCATGATTATGATTATCCATGAAGTGGCCATGAATGCTAACTCTCATTTGAGTATTGTATTTTATTTCTTGGGTCACATACTAAAAATAAAACAATTAATCAAAACTGCCCCCTGATCATTAATTGATGCTGAGACAGACGCTCGACTAATGAGTCAATTAATTTTAACCTTGCACAGTTGCTCATTTTGTGCATGATAATGAAATAGTTTTTTTTTTTTTTAATTGACAAATTCTTTAAATCAGACGGATTAAGGGGATTGACACGCGAAATAAAATGTGTGAGAAGAATGGTTGAAAATCCTGTTTAACATTTGTGCAAGGGCTGCAAAAAAAGTTGCCTATTGATCACACGAGAGGAAGGAACACTTATTAAAGTTGACATCTGGCTAAATGATTCTGCCATATTCAAGATATTTTATATGACTTTTATGCAAATGATATCCACGTCTACTTCTCTGTCGAGTTGTACCGTTGAGTGGATGTTGCAATGTGTTCTCTTCTCTTGGTGCTGATAATGTTGCCGCTGCTGTTAATGAGTTTATTTGCCCTCTTCACCCGAACATTAAGTCTAGCATTACAGTCGTCAATGTAAATAAGATCGTCTGTTCTTACTTTGTTTCACTTTATTACGCGCAGGGTCAAACTGCCACCCAGCTTTCTAAACTGTTACGCAAGTGTAAGAAGAAGCAAAGTGCAGCATAATAGAACATTTACCCTTTCATGATGGCTAAGGAGTCTATGTGGAAGTAAAGAAAAGTCACAATTTTTTTTTTACATTCTTCACTGTCATACAAGTATTTAAAGAAGTTAATGCATAGTGAAAAACACAACTTAAAAAATATTATAGTAACACAGACAATTTTCCATCAGTTTTTTTTTTTAATAAAGTGGTGCCTTGAGATACAAGTTTAATTCATTCTGTGGCCATGCTTGTAACTCCAAACACTCAAATCATCTTTCCCTATTGAAATGAATGAAATTGCCATTAAACGGTTCCAGCTCCCACCAAAAAACAGCAAAAAAATGTGTAATGTGTTTTAGAACAGTAAAGTAGTGATCTATAATATTGTTGTTTTCTAAAATAACACATTAATAACAATAAAATAGACAGATTGAACAATTAAATAGTTTGTGCATCATGATGAATCCATTGCGGCTCCTTCTGGTGTACCAGACTTGGCAACCGCATGTCAAAGGAAGAACTGTATGTGACTCAGTATTCTGCAGTACTATTAGTCATTCTTCACAGAGGATAAAGAATGTATGTCTGTGCGTATTGCTATATTGTCTGTCTACATGTGTTGTTGAACTGATAGGGTTGAATTATTCATTGCTTACAGGTTTATACCACCACCATATTTAGGCCAATCATTAGTCACAGTCTCCAAAATGTGCTATCATTAAGCTCGCAGACTTTTAGGGAAAGATTGTTTTAAATACACAATGATGTATCTCTGTTTTAGGTGTCTCACGGGATGTCATTTGTGTAGTTTATGTGTCTATACTTTTCCTGAAAGTTTTGGTTGCATTGTACATCATCGGATTTCGAAAAGCCATCCAGTCCTTGCTTTCCTGCAAGACTCAGAATCAATCTGGAGATGTTGTGATAACCAAAATGTCAGTGTATGACCTCACTCTGCCCTTCTTGAGCCTCATTCCACTTTGAGACAACCTTCAAACTTAAGCTTGGAAAGATTTTTTTTTTCCGCCCCACCTTAGTCTCGACCCAATGTGGAATCGTCCCTCACGATCTAAAGGTCGGCCCAATCTTCAGAGTGTTTAAGAGGCGCCTCGTTTCTATCCCATTCTTTTTATTCCCTCTGTCCTGTCAATCTTATTCTTGGTGCTCATTACTCATATATGGACTTGTCTGTGAAGGCATTCGTCTAGGCTCTCAGAGTTTGAGAGAAGTTGAAGCTATTTCGGCAGTACATCTGTGTGTGTGCACAGTAAACAAGGCAGGGCTGGGGTACATCTGCTGCCTATAATTATACACCTCGGGGCTTCTCTTACATCCGTGAATCTCATCCATCACGTTAATCCTCAGGGAACAAAAGCCCTTTAGCATTTAGATTTATAATGTATAAACAAACTATAGATCACCTTATTTGGAGACCATTTACCAGATAACACTCAGCATCCTTTCAGTGTCCCAGAGGCACATCCCATTTCAAGTACATTAAAGAATTGGTGAATCACTGGCCTAGCACGTCGACTTTATGTTAGCGCCAGGTAGGACAGTGCCCCCTCCCCCCGCCCCCCCACAAGCCAGATCTGGGAGATATCTGTTTTTCTTTCCTTTTCATATGACTTGTATACATTTTATATTTAATACACCTGGTCTTTTCTTGTACTAAATGTGAATGGCATATTCTTTACTCAAAATTTGCCATTTCTTGCAATGCTGGTGTCTGGGATCAGGTTGGTGGGCTTTACAAATTGACAGAGTTGGCAAAGTACATGCATTCTGGAATGAAGAAGAAACACAGATACTAGTGTCAGATAAAAAAAAGGACATACTACAATGTATTTGAGTAGAAAAGCAAAAAGGAAAATTTTTTTTTAACTTTTACTGTGCCCATTTTGAGCACTTGGCACAACAACAAACTTCACTGCACTCAAAATAAATTTCCCCCTTATTTAACTTACATATTGCTTGATATTACTTTGATATTACTGAAAGAAAAAAAAAACATGTTCAATGTCATATGTTGATTAAGAGCTTGTGTTAAATGTCGTATGTTGATTAAGAGCTTGCATCGGCTCGATTTTCAGGCTATCAGAACAATGTGTTAGCAAAGCCTTAGCCAACGGAGTAACAGAAAAATGCTAAATTAGCTAACGATAACAATTGGAAAAATATACTAACATCCCATTGCTTTTTCCAGATGAGAGAATTTTTTTTAAATGGAACAAACTGGTGATTTTTAGGCTGGCATAAGGCACAACTCATTTGCCACGAATCAGTCTTGGAGCAGACAACATAAAAAATTCTCAAAATTAGGCCATGGATTGGGAGTATGGATACATGAAGATTTTGAGAACCGTAATTAACTATTCGTACTTCATTACTTGCCCCCACTCCAAATTTAAGCAATATTTTCTTAATCTTATTTGGCTTTTTGTGGGGTATTTTCCTTATTGTATGTTGGTCTGTCTTTCTATTTAAACATGCTAATATCTTGATTGACTTATGGGTCAGTTGAGCCGGTATGCCTAATGTTAAGGTTAGGCTGACAAGCGTACGTTTCTGTCATCTCCTTCCTGTTGTTAGAATGAAAATTGAGCTTTCCAAACCGTAAATGCAGGAAGAGTTGTGGCTTGTGCCCTCAGGTCAGCAGGTTACGGGCCACGTTTCTCCCTGGAGAATAGCTGAGATTTGTAAGCACCGTTAGGAATGGCCACAGGGTCTGTGACTACTTTATCTGCAGGCCACCATCATTTTGAAATGCAACATCAGATTTTAATAAATAAATAAATAAATAAATAGATGGGATCGTGGGATAGGTAAGTTTCTCACAGGAATGGAATGGTAGCTTTATAACAGTTGTTAATGATTATTTCTGATGTTTGTTTGTTTCCAGCCACTCTATGCAGATTTATTTTGAAGTACAACATCAGATCTTGAAGACATTTCCTGGATGGCATCCCGGGATAATCCAGTTTCTTCCATAGCTAGAATTGTTGCATGGTAAAAAGGGGGTTGCTTTATTTATTTTAAATCAAAAGAATCAATTGCAGGTGGACTGTAGTCAATATTGCACATGTGAATGGCAAGTCTCTGCAAAACCATGCACGAGGGTGGGGGCTGCCATATTTGATCTATTAAAGACTCTGATAAAATGTTTCCCCATTAATTCTGGCTGTGCAAAGTAATAACTGCAAAGAATAGTTATATAATATAGACTAGTTTTATCCAACAGCAGACTTTAACTCAGTCCGCTAAGGTAGCTGTGCAGCTATTGCAGAGTGACTCACACTATCAAGTCTCAAGTGACGCAAATGTGAAGAGGGGCTTCACGAGCGTCAATTTAAGACAAGGCAAAAGCCATTGTTTTCCTCATTTTCATCAAGGCGAACACGGCAGTCCTAAATGAACATCTGTGATGGCCAAATGCTCAAAGGCGATTTACTCCAAATCAACGTTTATGGCGCACCTTTGACTTGATGACAAGTGTGTGCTGTCTGCACACTCGCAGCCACCGAGCGGATTGCTGTGAAAAGCTCGCCGTGATCTCTTGTTTGCTCAGAGATGAAGGCTATGGATGGATATGACTGTACATACATCAGGCTGCGAGTCTACAGGTGGTCTTGCAGACTGCTGCTAGCATATTTATTCCGGAGAGGAAAAAGAGCAATGGGATGAGGGGGGAAAAAGACATTAGGTTAGAGAAAAGAAATGGCAGATTAGAACTGGATGACTAAACAGAGCAGTAAAGTGGTGTGTGAATTTATGAGCGAGGATAATCGGAAGAGGTGACAGGGTGATAATTGTACAAACAAGAGTCATTTAATCAATTACATGCCTCAGGGGTTCTCAAACATTTCAGGTCCATGAACCCCTTAAATGCCAGAACTAAACGTGTAGTCGAAATTTGAGTGAAATATTGATACCTACAATAGCATCTATGATAGAAAATGTATTCTAAAATCAATTATCGATACTTTTGATACTTCATTAGCGGTAATGTGCAGTGATGCATTGAGATACGCATTTAATGTGTTCCATGACCGCATTTGTAACTCAGACCTAGGGCCCAACAGATTAATCGGCCAAATTAGCTTTTGTAAAATTGGCAAAAATGTGCTTTATTTTGCCAACTGTTTTTTTAACACATTAAAATTACAACATAAAACAAAGATGGACAACATTCAAACATTACCCACCCCGTCCAAAAAATAGCTTGAAAAAAGTGCAGATTTTTCTCTCTGTTGTTAAATTGTAAAAACAAATATTCTGCCTGTAATTAATATCTTTATTGTTGAAAGTGACCAAAAAAGAAATTATTTTCTTCATATTTTTAAATTAATCAGCCAAATAATCAGTTACAGGAATTTTATTCTGCCAAATATTTAAAAAAAACCAACCTCACATCTCATCATCTCCCGTTTTCTTTCCCCATTTAAATACAATAAATGGAAATGACAATCTTTTCCAGCCTTCCCAAGAAATGAAACGTTTTCTTCATGAGGAAAATTGCTCGCTAATATTGTAGTCGTTAAACAGAATAAAAAATAACTTGTCACACTTTGCATCAACTGAATCGCCACTCATTCTGGAATAAATGGAGGCTTCCCCCGACTACATCAGCTTTGTGTTCAATGAAACAGGTCCAGATTTCGACACAAAGCAAACTGAGATGAGATCACGTCAGTATTCTTACTTTTGTGACATTTACGGTTGGTGTTGTGCTATGAGCTAATGTAAAAGGGGTGCCTTGGCTAAATAAAGGTTGGGAAACATCAGTCTATATCTATAGTGTGACCATCATCATGCCTTTAGTCTCTTGCAAAACAATAATCCATTCACAATAAGTCTTTTTTGAAAAATACATTTATTGACAGAGAACTCACTAGTACAGTGTGTGTGCGTGTGTGTGTGATCAAAAAGCTTAAAATGATCAATTGTCATCATAAATGACATCCATATGTAAGACTACGTATGCTGGGACACAGTCTGACTCTTGCTAGATAGGACTGGATCCCTTAATTATTATAATTATTATCGTTATCTTCTGGACAAGTGTATGCTTCCAATTTTGAAGGAACAGCTTGGGAAAGGCTCTTTTTGTGCACCACAAAAAGCAACACCAGTAAAGGCATTTGTGCATGAGTTTGAAGTGGAACATCTCCACCAACAAACATCTCTGGGATGGACTACAACAATTATCATAAGTCGGGCAGGCCCCTCTCTCGGGTCCAACGTCAATGACCTCTGATCTCGCTAATGTTCCCACAAAAGAAGAAGAGAGTAGAACGAATGAAAGCTGAAGAAGCCACGACCAACTAATGGTCAAATGCCACTAATACTTTGGTGTGTCTATTAATTCATTACTGTAATAATAAAAAGATGTCAAATTGAACTTGAGAGGAACAGAGTGGAAATCATTCAAGTAAAAAATATTTTAGCTCAACAAAAAGCAGCAACTTCTTGGAAAGAATAAAAAAGGGGGGAAAATGTATCCGCAGGAATTCTTGCTGCAAGGATGAATAGTACATTATCAAGTCATTTGAGTGAGAATCAGCCCAAATTACATAATAATGCAAAACATTCTGAAAAGAATAACATTCATAGATGAAGATATGTATTCAAGATTCGTGCCTCCAGGACAAGAGTGGGCTTGTGACTTAGGGTCATGGAGAAAGTAAAAAGTTCAGCGTATCCTGAGAATTGAAATAACTTGTTTTTTTTTTCTTTGCTAGTTTTGTTTTTCCAGGGGAACTTTTGACACAACAGAAGTTATACTGTATGAATCTTTAAATCTACTCAGTCAACCTTCACTCCTCACCACCAACGACACCCAACAACGGCGGGACGGGGCCAAGGCTCACCTGGCTCGAGCCTTTATTAAACCGCTCTCGTTCTTGGTCGTCCCGTTCCCACTCCATCTCCATGAGCGAGCGCTCCCTGGACGTTTCCCCTCTGGGATTTGCGTCCCCGCCGTTCCGGACGGACTCGGAGCGGGCCGAGGACGCCACCGGTGACGTCTCTCGGCTGTCAGACAGGAGAATTCCAGTCTCTGAGCTGTATTCGCTGTTTGAGTCTGCACCTAGAGAGCGGCCATCAAAAACAAGAGGAGGAGTTGGGACAGATGGTGGGAGCACTTTGATAAACAAACACAAGGAAAGCAGGGCTTCGCAAATAATCCGAGAGATTCGGGCGAAATCTGCCTGCTCCAATTTGAGCTGCATTGCAACTCATCCATTATTTTCCTCCCTTAAGCAAAAACATTGATTGCACTAATGTGCTATTGCACGGAATGCATATACTCGTCACATTCGCGCTTCTGGTTGGATGACAACTGCATTTTATTGGCTGTGTACCATAACAATAAAGTGGACTCTTGGCTCAACATTTTTTTCCCCGTCTCATTAAAATAGCAGAAATGTCTAGTTAAGTTAATTGTCTGTCAATAGCCGATTCATATTTTAGCATAAAAATAACACTACACAAGGAAAAAAAATATTAGGACCACATTAAAAAGAAAAAAACAATTGGAGATTAAAACTGATGGTCGCATGAAAACTACTAAAAAGTTAAAAGAACACAGTTTTATAATGTGAAAAGTCATATGTGCGGAATAAAGTGAGCATTTTAATGAAGTCGTAATAAACTATAATCAATGTTGCTTGAAAAGAAAAGAGAATAATCATACCATTAAACAAAAATAATAATTTGGGAGAAAATCCTGAAATCTTGTAAGACTGAATTTGTAGTGTTAAAAAAGTCATAATAATACAAAAATGTAAGCAAAGCGTTTACTTTTTACTTTATATTTTTTTTACCAGTGGCTCATTTTCATGAGACAGGACCACCCCTCAAAAGTTCTGCAAGTTAAAAAAAAAAAGGGGTTTAACAGTTTTATAACTCTTGATCCTTGATATATTTTGAAGAAAGCATGTCAAAGAGATGCTGTTAAGACACCAGGCAATTATTTGAAACCGTGGGGAAAAAAAATGTCCAATATTACGGTAAATCATATTAGACAAGGTACGGTAATATATGGCAGGACCTCGGACGTGTGTGGGAGTTTTGACATGGCATTCAACTGATAAAATGACTTTTTCCCAAAAAGTTGATCACCAGAATAACAATTTTCATACTCTTGCTTTTTTTTTTTTACATTTTACACAACGGAAAATATGCATTCCAAGGCTATATTAATTCTGCCACTGTGACATTTTGAATTGCCTCTTGGCTTAACGAGGAAGGTCAAAATTTGCGTTTTTTTGGTTGTTTTTGTTTTTAAACACAAATACATTTTTCATCCACTAAATGTCTTATTCTCTTTCATGAGAAGTTTATATTACATATACAACCTTGTAATTCCCTCTGTTTTTCCAATTTGCCCTTTACAGGTTAATAGGATCAATTTTATATCTGTGTATACCAGTCTGCTGCCCTTTTTGGTCTTTTGTGTGGCAGTGAGTGTTTTCACATAACACTTTTCTCAAATCAATATGTCCAAATAAGCAACAAGCCTGTCATTAGCGGCCGACTAAATGAGGAAGATAAACACACAGTGTGAACTAACCTTTCTCATGAAACAACAAGGGGAAGTCAAGCAAATATCAGCATTCAAACAGCAAAGATCATTAACTAGCTTTGGAAAAACTCTCTTAACATCTGTAATAGTTCACGTTTGAGATAAAGAGGGCCAGGTTGCTGCTTAGCTACATTCTGGCAATTTAGAGGTTTTGAATAAGTGTCTTAAACGTTATCGTCCTAGCCACATTATTCATTTTTTTTCCCCATTTGAAACATAATGCTGAATAGCTCACTGTTATGGGAAAATATGGGTTTAAAGTGTATAGCTTTGTAAAATGAGTGTAGGACCTATTATGTTGATAGATCAGTAATTGAACTACATATTGGTAGTTAAATGTAGTTTGAGACACTATTCTTAAATACTGTTGAAACTTGATATGAAAATAACAAAATGAATATATGGCGGTAGAAATAGATACAGCTTATACTTCCTCCTACTCCTTTTCGAACATGTAAGTGATCTGTATGTGTAAGCAGGACATTTATTACGTGTTGCATTATTTGTAACTGTTTTGCTCTGTTTTTTTCTTCTTTGTTGATGGCTTTAATTCTGCTCTTTTTTGCACAAGTTACTGTATTATACTGTACTCTTCTTTTTATGCGTGTTCGAAATAAATTGTTAAAAAAACACTGCAGTTACGCCTGACACATTCATTATTATATCGACCTAATAAAGCAAAATGGACACAATCGTTTTTTCGGTCTCGATAAATGGTCATTTTATTTACATGTGTGTGTGTTTACATATGTCATCAACATTTGATCGCGCTTCTTCGTTCCTTCCCATGTCAGCCAACTTGCTTGCCGCTGTGCAAGTGTGGGCACTTTTCCCACACTGGGAAAATATATAAAATTGTTATCGTGACAGGCCTAGCTGTAGTAGTTGTTATGAATTATCAGTCCAGGTAAGTAGTCACATTGTTGGCTCCTAGAAAGTAAAGTCACATTCACTGGTTGATATCTACTGTAGCTTAGTGAAAAGTAATTAGCATTGAACGTTTTAATCATGGAACCAGAACAAAAAGAACTCTGAAGGTGAAACCATGGCAATGTATCACCAGAAGACAAGATAATGAAAAAATAAATATAAACAATTCTAAACATGGTCAGGTGGGTGTCAATAACTTGCTGCGTTTGGAAATTCACGTTGGGTCTTGGTCCCAACGAGTTGACTGTACTGTTTATGAGTTGCTTCTCTTCCTAATCCTGTATTGGCTAGGCAAAGTTATTTAGATCACAAATATGGTTCCTTGCCAGCAGGTCACCCAGTTTGATAATAGCATCGCCCAGGTAAATGTGCCCGTGTCCTGTGACGCTGGTGTTTGGTGCATTATTAAATGCCACCACATGAGAGATATGATAATAAAGTCGAGAACATAGCTCTGAAAATGCCTCCATGTTGACAGAGAATATTGGGGCCAAACTAGAGAGAAATGGGTCACAGGTAATGTAATAATTACTTCTAGCCTACATAGCGGCTTATTGTTTTCAAGACTACACAACAAATGTTAAATACACAAAAAAGCATGCCGGTGAAAAGATGAAAATAAGCCTCTGAATCATCTTACTATGTGGATACAAAGTTGTAATTAAAATGTCAAGGTAGCTGACAGTTCTTGATTAATTTCATCTTAATTATTCAATGTACACGCAGAGTATGTGCCTGTGATGAATGTAGGCATGACAAAAACAAAATGAAAAGAAAAAAGCATGCAAACTGCACTGTAGTAGAGGAATGAGTTATACTAATGGTATAGCACTGTATCAATGCCAAAAGCAAACCACGAAAAGGGATTTGGGTAGGAAAAATAAACTGCAGGAACACTTCATAATTTTGGTGTGGAAATTGATTACGTAGGCATTTTTCCCAACTGCACCTGAGAGACACATACACTACCAGTGAAAAGTTTGGATAGAATTTCTAGTGCTATTGAATAAACTATTGTGTCAAAACCTTTGACTGGTAGTGTCGCGATTGGAGTAATAAACTGAAATTCAATATGAGCTATTCTGTATTAATGTGCTTTAACCTGGGTCGCAAAAAGAACCGAAGAACATACTGCAAATTTAGATGACGTTTGTCTCCCGCCGAAGACCTTCATATGTTCATGAGTTTTCATACAGTATACATTCCAAATTCATTCTTGGGAGAACAGACACGAACACAAAGTGACAGGAACAATTTCTTCGATGCTCTCTAACAGATCCATGCGCCATAAAGCGAGAAGTTCAAAGCTTGATTGCCCGCGGCCCCGAGACAGAATCGGCATGCGGAGGCAGGACAGAGTGTAGGCAAGCTGGACGGGTCAGTGGACCGGCCAAGGTTCCAGTGGCCGACCCGAGTGAGTAGACCACGCAGCGTGACAGGAGCACGACTACCTGTCACATTATTATCCCGAGTCGCCGACCCCAACGTCACGTCCACTCGGCTCACATGACATATGAAGAGTTGGGATTTTGTGAGGACTAGACACTTTTAGAACTAAGAGGTAACATCGAGTGCAAAAATGATGAAAATAAGCAGGTTTGACTGCACCTGATGTCGTGCATTTTTTGCTTTTTACTTTGTCTTTTCGTTGCCGCCAACATGTATGACGTTACATGAAACGTCAGCATATACTAGTGTACCTCATTAAGGTGGAAGTCAACCCAAACATATTTTTTTTCCTAGAATATGTTCTATGAAGGCCCACTAGTTGAAATGTGGCATTCTGATTAATATTGCATTTCTGGAATATGAGTTAAGCAACAAAATGCACCCACTTTTAGCCATCTCAGGGGGCGGCCATTTTGTCACTTCTGTCGACTGAAGATGACATCGAGGTTGCTGAGTGCTCAGATAATGACCAATCACGACTCACTTGTTTTCTGAAGCTGAGCCATGACTGGTCAATATCTGAGCCCTGAGCAACTTCGATGTCATCTTCAGTCGACAGAAGTGAGAAAATGTCTGCCCCCTGAGCTAGCTAAAAACGGGTGGAGTTCTCATATTCCACAAATGCAGTATTAATCAGAATGTCATATTTCAACTAGTAGGCCTGCATAGAACATATTCTGGAAAAATATGTTTGGGTTGACTTCCACCTTAAAGCCCAATTCGGCATGCATCAATACACTTCAGACTTACAGGTGAAGTCAACCCAAAAATGTACTTTACAATAATATGTCGTATAAGCCCCCACTAGTCCAAACACGGCATTCTGATTACAATTGCGTTTGTGGAATATGAGTTAAGTAGTAAAATCCACCCATTTTTATCCATCTAAGGCGATGGCCATTTTGTCACTTGATGTCTACTAAAAATGACATCACAGTTGCTCAGGGCTCAGGTTACAACCTGTTTTCTGAAGCTGAGCCGTGATTGGTTGTTACCTAAACAACTGTGATGTCATCTTCAGTCGACAGCAAGTGACAAAAAGGCATAAATCTGCTTTACTAATTTACGCATGCTGCACATCAAAAACAGTAGGAAGCATTCTTTCAACGATCAGTAAGGTAATTGACCAACCCAATACTAATATTAAGCTCCGTCTCTTTCTGTTCAATATATGGATGCCATATATTGAACAGAAAAAAATGAAGATGATCACAGAGTTATCATTCAACCTTCCAGTTGTGTCAAGTTCAAACACAGGCCTCTTTTTATAGAACCAAACAGAAAAAAATATTCTGCTGTTCCCATCACACGGGCTTTTCTTTACACATTGCATAATAGGCTGCGCTTCATACAGCAGCGACTGTGGTAAACACTCCCTCAGAAGCAGATAAGTCCCACGAGGATAAATTAGTGTCAAGTGAAATAGCGTTCTTGTGCATCTTTTACAGTGAAAGCAACTTTTCCATATGGCATCCGTCTTGCTGCTCACTGCCCCTGGGTGAGTGGCAGGACACATTCACCGGAGGCTGTTGTGTCTGGTCTTTTCATTAACACCTAATAAGGTGTAAATCACGCACACTGCTGCGCTCCTCTAAACAAAACAGTAGTGGAAACAACGTCCATAAACCCGAGGGTCATCTACCGCAGCTGAATGTTATGTTGGTTTTATAATGTCATTTTCTACTAACCACTCAAAAAAAACAAAAAAAAACGGGTCAATTTAATTGAGTAGTGGTGCATGTGTTCGACCAGTAGTGGCAATTCTGTAAAAGGTACAGATTTCAATATGTTCTCGTTGGAATTTGCGCTGGAAATCATTGTAGCTAAAAGATCAAGGAAGAAAACTGACATTTGACATTCAGCAGTACCTTGGATTACAAGTTTATTTAATTCCGTAACCACGCTTGTAACTTAAAACAATCGTATCTCAAATCGGATTTCCGCATTGCAATGAATGAAAATGCAATTAATCTGTTCCAGCCTTTGTTTCCTCTAGGGGGTGTGCCTTGGTCACCGGGGGGCAGTATAATACAGTCATTCAGAAACAAACAAAGCGTTTCCCAACTTAGTGACTCTGTAAACTGCAGTAATGTAATAATGTTTTGCAGAGGATAAAAGAATATATGGCTGTCTTCATGCACAGTGCAAAAACACATTCAAGTTCACAAAGTCCAACATGGAATTGAAAATACCTGAAATTTCTGAATCCGAATCCAATTCTTCTTGTTCTGAAAGCCTCCTTTCCGCTAGACGGGCTTCTGGAACGTAGAAGTCTCCCTGCCGAGCCAACGGCGCCATGAAGTGGATCAGATCGTCACTGT
Source organism: Filicampus tigris (assembly GCF_054856515.1). Taxonomy (NCBI): domain Eukaryota; kingdom Metazoa; phylum Chordata; class Actinopteri; order Syngnathiformes; family Syngnathidae; genus Filicampus; species Filicampus tigris. The sequence goes on along the minus strand of NC_141225.1, from coordinate 12,316,848 downwards.
AGATCTCGAGGAACGGGTGTGCACACAGCTTCCTATCCTGTGACAACATTACAGTGAAGTTTGTGAGCTCAGCAAATACAATCCAAGTCAATTTGTCTTTTTTTTTTTTTTTTTTTGACCACATTTACTGGACGTTTACGAATTGCTATCAGCACATTAGAGCTTAGGAATGGGAATTTGCAGCGTTAACCTAATACAGCAGGGGTCTTCAATCCTGTTCCTTAAAGGTCAGCTGTCCTGCCTGTTTTTCATCCCTCCCTGCTACAACACATCCGATTCAAATAATCAGGTAATCAGCAAGGTCTGTAGAAGATGGATAACGATCCTGATCATTTGAATCAAGTGTGTTGCAGCAGGGAGTGGTGGAAAAAAGGCAGGACGGCGGACCTCAAGGAACAGGAATAAATACCGCTGTAATACAGGGTCTGCCAAAACTCAAAAGAGGGTACTTCTTTTTTTCTATTTTGTTTCAAGCATCACTTGGACAGATGTGAGTTTGTTTGTAAGCACATTATTCTGCTGCCCATGAGTCACCAAGTGACAGCAAAATTGCCACCCTGCAAGATGTTTTTCTGTCCCCGCCTGCAGTTTAGCGCCAGTTGGAGAAGCTTTATGGTCATCAAACTACTCCAACGCATAGTAAAATATACGCTATCCATGAGAAGTTTCTAGAAACAGGATCTGTTCTTGACAAACCACGCAGCAGAAGACCTGCTACTACCACTACTGATGAAAATAGAACTTTGACAGCAGGCATTCATACAAAGTCGGAGAAAGCTGTTAAACCGGGGATCTTCAATCCTGTTCCTCGAGGGCCGGCGTCCTGCCAGCTTTCCATCTCTATCTGCTGCAACACACAGCTGATTCAAATGATCAGGATCGTTATCCGTTCCAAAACACCCATTGTGCGAGTGTGTGTACTTGCATGTACCCAAGAGCAGATGTGTCGATAATATATCAAGTCTGTTGTCTCGTATAGCGATCTCAACTGTCAACATCGTAACTGCCATTCCCCATCTTCACCATTCGTGTCAATCAAACAGAGGCTCAGATCACGAACACCACTCCACTTCTCATTGCTCATTAACCTTTCATATGCCGTATTTTTGTTATTCTGCTCTTGCGCCTCGGACGCCGATTACTTCCACACTTTTGGCATGAGCGAAACGTCTTGACAGGGTGCAGCTCCAGTCCAACAAGCCAAGGTAATCGATTTCATCTGAAAGGACATTTGAAGGTCAACATGTTCTAATGAATATTTGGTCAGAAATCATTCAAAAAAATAAGCACAATATTTTTTTTTAATCAACATTTACTAACATTTATTGATAAACAAATTTAACCATCAAGGCGTTTTAGTTTTCGAATAATTAGACTGTGTATGAAAATCTACTAAATTCTGTTTTTATTCATCATTTGTCGGCTTCACTACAAAGTAATAAAAATTCTGTATTATGGTAGATGATAATATGCAATAAAATTGGAACGTCCATGTAAAGGTATGAAGGTATGTGAAGTTTGTGAGCTCAGCAAATACAATCCAAGTCAATTTGTCTGTTTTTTGTTTTTTTTCCCGACCACATGTACTGGATGTTTACGAATTGCTATCAGCACATTAGAGTTCAGGCACAGCAGGGGTCTTCAATCCTGTTCCTTAAGGTCCGCTGTCCTGCCTGTTTTTCATCCCTCCCTGCTACAACACATCCGATTCAAATAATCAGGTAATCAGCAAGGTCTGTAGAAGATGGATAACGATCCTGATCATTTGAATCAAGTGTGTTGCAGCAGGGAGTGGTGGAAAAAGGGCAGGACGGCGGACCTCAAGGAACAGGATTAAATACCCCTGTAATACAGGGTCTGCCAAAACTCAAAAGGGGGTACTTCTTTTTTTCTATTTTGTTTCAAGCATCACTTGGACAGATGTGAGTTTTTTTGTAAGCACATTATTCTGTTGCCTATGAGTCACCAAGTGACAACAAAATTGCCGCCCTGCAAGATGTTTTTCTGTCCCCGCCTGCAGTTTAGCGCCAGTTGGATCAAACGTCCATGTAAAGGTATCCGGTGTTTGTGTTAAGGATTTCTTACAATAGCTATCAACTATGTCTATAAATCGCTGCAAGTGACCACTTGTACAAGATTCCTAGGAAATCACAATGCCCCCTCACTTGTGAGTTATTTTTAGAATAGGTCATCAGGTTACTTGTGGTCATTGAGGGCTACCTGGTGCTTTTGGCTCACCATTTTGATGACTCCTGCTCCAGATTGTTACTCTTTAAGAACATTGAAACTACAATTGTACGGCAATGATTTGGTCATCCTCATTTTTTTTTGCTGTTTTTTTTTTTTCACTTTACCTCTTTGCCAACACTGCTGTCTTAATTGTTGGCTCACGTAAAACACAAAAAGGCAAAACATAAGGAGTCTCACCTAAATGGCAGTTCAGTATTTTTGCTAAAAAATTGTTGGCTCCATTACGTCCTGTTCAACCAGAAACATTTGATTTATAGTTTGACCATATCTAAATTGTTATTGCTTAATTTGACGAGAGGAAAAGCATGAAGATATTTAGTGCGACGTATTGTGCTACTGACCTATGGTTTATGACGTCTTTACACCTTTGTTCAAATGCGGGTTTCACTGCTATCGCCAGTACCTTAGCGTGAGTGTTTTGAGCCTTCAATAATTTCGCATGCAGCATGCCTTTCCAAGACTTTCAACTGTCGAGATTGCTCTATAGCTTCTCGACAGATCCTGAGAGAAAAAATATCCTTGCAGGCCCTGCTGATAGTCCGCTTTCAATAAAGCAAAAGTAGAGACAGTAAGGTTTTTGAAGAGTGAAACAGAACTTGTAGGACTCACATGCACACATTTACACACACCCATACACACGTGAAAAGTATATTCTTACAGGAGACATCTGACTTCTTTTCAAACTCCATCCCATCAGCTTTATCACCACCTGTCTCAGCGGTGACGTGCCTCGCTCTGCCATATGTAGCAACATCCATTTCAGTGATTTCAACGTCAATTATCAATCCCCCCCCGACCCCCTCGAGGCTTGTGTGTCCACGTCATGCTTGGAAAATGTGTTGCATAATGCATACCGATGCGCTACCTGACAGACACTAGCCATCAGAGATTGTCAATCTAAAATAAAAGAATGCATTAAGAGGAGCCTTGTCGGTAATGCAGTGGCTCCATTTTCTTTCGTTGTTTCTTTTGTTCTAAATAATGGAAGGTCGGAGAATTTGACGCAACAGAAAGGGAAGCGGCGCTTCTGAGTTCAAATGAACTGACAAGTAGCAGTATTTAAGAGTAGACTGCCGTCTAATAAAAGACTGAAATCTTCACCAATCAACCTCTTTGTCCTCTGCAAATGCGTCAATCATTTTTACTTTTAAACTTCAGGATGTGAGCCATTTGCAATAAACGTTTCAAATAAAGATAGGCCTTATATCTATACATGCATGCATTGAGGTCCTGATCAAAGCCGAGTGAGTCTGCTTTCACCCATAATGTCACGTTGTTTCATGTAGTCCAGTCACAGTTCAGCTTCTCTCGTCTTTAGAATTTATGTAAAATGAATCCCATCTTAAAATAAATTTGTAGTAAAAAGGGCAGGAAGGAAATGCATTAGCAGATGACAGTTTCTTATTCTTTTGAAAAAAAACTTTTATTCAGGGAAAACTGATGGCTCGACAAGTAAAATAACATAAAATGTCTCTCAAAAGTGTCAAACCTTAAGGTTGTACAAGTTGTAAACTAGACGAAATTCCAAAGTCACACAAAAAACGTGAACATTGAATCGCCATTCACTTCAACTAAGTGAGCATAGAAAGAATTAATTCCACAGTGTGAACTGTTTTTTTCAGATTTTTTGTGCCACAGAAGGCTACTATTAATGGAAAAGTGGAGCCATATGATTTCCATAAACCAAATTGACAAATTAACCATCACAACATGGAAGTTGTACACGCTTCTCTGTCCTGGCATGGTCAACATTAGCTGACAATAATAAAGAGGCAGAGGCAACTGCTCATTTTGGACAGAAACCGATTCAGATGCCGGTTGCCAGCACACCCGCAAACAGCTTGTACAGTTAAAGATTTCATGAAGGTGACAGTTTGACCTGGGTTGACAGATTCATTCCTTTGACATTCTTTTCAAATAGGAACAATAGTTTTGAAACATGAACAATTCTATGATTCACTAGTGTGTCAGAGTGAATTGTGGTCAAAACTAGAGGTTCCGCTGTTATTCATTCTAAATGGATTAATCCCTCGCAAGCAGTCCGAACTGAATCAGAATAGGAATAAATATAGCACTATAATACAAAGATCATGCATTACCACATTTCAATTATGAGCCATTAGTTTTGTTACTTTACACGTAGTGGCAGGCAGTCTTTCAGTGATCCGATGTGATGATTACCGCACTTAGTATGTCATCAGTAAAATGGTAAATCAAATACACAATTAAAGCAAAAGCATCATATCCAGTGATAGACTTTAACCCGGCAGCAATGCTTGTCCAGCTATAATTGAAGCACTGCACTAATTAGTCACTAATTAGTTGTAGATGCATTTTGTATTTATGCATTTCTGACCAATTTGATGGGCTTCCCAGGTTCCCGCAAAAACAAAACCTACATTACAGCTTTGCATTGATTTGTAAACAAAATAGCTGAAATAGTTGTAAAAGATTGCTTGTGACAATTCTTCAACAGCTGATTAATATGAGCAGTATAATAATAGCAGCACAAAGGTTTTGGTGGGATGAACCAAAAATAAATTGGAGTGCCCTTTTTCGTTGTCCTGACAGAACGTGTCGCGCAGTTCAACGTCGTCTTTCATGTGTTTTGAATCATTTTTGGAATACAGCGGTGATCAATGGCAAAATGGGACATCAAGCTCTGACTAGGCAGGAAACTAGATCAAACATTTTTGTCGCGTTTTATGTTTGGGGGAACTGTACAAATTAAATTAGCTACAGTGGCTATAAAAAGTCTACACACCCCTATTCAAATGCCATGGGTTTTTGTGATATGAAAAAATGAGACCGAGATTAATCTTTTAAAAACGCTTTCCAAACATTTGTGTGGTCTATAACCCGTATACCTCAATTGAGAAAAAGTCTTTGAGAGGGAATATAAAAATACACAATTAAATAATGTGTTTGCACAAGTAAACTTCGCTGTCATCGAACTGCAACAAAATCTTCCAAACACATGTAGGAGAATATGTTACAGTCCAATTAAACCAAGGCTAAACTTCTTGGCCATAGTTTCTAATGGCATGCAAATAAAATACAACACAACCGGTACTCATCACCAAAAGAACACCATACCGACTGTTAAGCATGGTGGTGGCGGCATCATACGTTGGGGCCATATTTCTTTACCTGGACCTAAGACTTAAGCCCAAGTCATGGGAATGATGAAAATTCAAAATATCTGGGGTTTTTTTTTGTATAAAATCTTCATGCTTTTGCTAGGAAGCAAAAAAAAAAAAAAAAAGGCAGGAAATGCTGCTGACTCTCTTTAAAGACGAGTTAAAAGCTTAAAAAAAAAGTTGAAAAGTGACCGATTAATCCTGAACACAGCCACACCCAAGTTACGAGTCTGTACACTTGTTTATATTTAGCCTACATCCCCTCTTCAAGAGATTTGTTTTCCAACTGAGCTGTCCAGGTAATAATTAAACACGAACGATGGAAAAAAGCCTTGAAATCATTTGTCTTGATCTCATTTTTTATACGTCCCCTCCCAAACAATGGCACTTGAACAGGTGTGTGTAGACTTTTTATACCCACTGTATATTTAAGACCTGTGAAAGTCTGAGTTGAAAATACCTCATTCAGAACTTCTTGTTGGGCCTGTAAATAAAACTGTGTGAACATAGGAAGGTAAGATTGATTCCTTATAACCATCATCAGTGAAGACCTAACCTAAGACCTACAGTGGAATTCCTGGCACACACTGCACGGTATGCTTGTGTATTTGGGGAGGGGATTGCGTATAGTATGCTATTGATTTTTGTTGTATTTTCTCCATACACTGCAGAATCAGGACCACTGGGACCAATGCAAGCACTTACAGGCAGTAAAGATGATCAGGGTCATGGGAAGGGCATTTCTTCTCAGACCATACACATGAATTACACTATTCCAACAGATTGTCATTTTCAGAACTATGAAAGTGTTCAACTATAACTCGATTGAGGGAATGCATATGGGAAATCAAACAGGCCGACAAAATGACTTACTTTAATTGTCTAAAAATGAGACACTGTTGAGAATATCCATCTCTGCTTTGTGCAAGTGTATAATTGTTCTCGCCTGATCGAATATTTGCAACCATCTACCGGCACGCAGTAAATAAGTGTCTTTATTACTGAACAAATTTGTATAATACAAATTTTTGTAATTGTGCACCTTTATTGTCCCATTTACGTTTACTGTCCTACCAAAGACCGAGACTCTAAATGTTGCTTATTTACAACCGATCTGCAGCAGATCCTGGGGGACCTGCTGACCGATAGATGGTCAACAAGAGGAAGAGGATGTGCAAGTGTTTTCTCTTTCCAGGTCCCTCGCCTGGGGGACTACATCTGCATGGGACCTTACAGTGAGTGCGTCACGCTCCCTTGGATAAATAAATGAAACACTGCAGTGTATTTTTAGAGCTCTAAAAACAGGATAATTCTGATCTCTCTTGGTAAAACATGCCTATACACTTAGCCTATACCATACATTATGGCTTGACATGTTATTTCTTTTCCTAGAAAGCCAAGTAAATGCATAATCCAGGTTATACTAAAAGAAGAAAGGGTGTTGTCACATATCATGAAGTTAACATGACTTGGATGGATCATTCAATATATGAATACAAGCTTAGAAGCACTACTTAGTAAAATATCGCAATCCTCTACATATGACATATGAGTTTCATTGTTCCGTAACTCCGCTTGTAACTCATTTAACAGCTATCTCAAATCATTTTTTCCGATTGAAATCAACAGAAATGCTATTAATCTGTTCTGGACTGTTTTATAATGCATTTTAATAAGTAGCACGCTATAGAATATTGTACTTTTAAAAACAGAATAATGACATACAGTACAATAATTTGGAGTTGAACTTTATAAATAGACGCATCTGCAAATGTGTTATTTTTTCACTGTGCATGATTGGTTACGACTGTGGGACGTATTTACTGAGTAACAGCTTTAAAAAATAAATACATATTTGTACGGAACTTGTTAGAAGTTGCTAGTTAACCTAATATGTATCATTTGGTACGGATGAGGTCAACCAAGGAAGACCTATATATTCTATATTTAAAAAAAAAACAAAAAAAAAGGCAATGCTTATTATACGTAATTTCAGTTACAAGAACATGATGAGAATTGAATGCCAGATTGTCCTCAGGGGAAAATCAATATCTTCTAATTCCACGGGGCGTTGCATCCACTGGACTGTCGAGGGAATGTCATCATAGATGACACAAAGGTTGTTTGTATGGAGAAAAACAGTCAAGAAATAATTATATGCAAACAACAACCTTAGTCAACAAAAGGCCCTTTTCTCTAGAGGAGGCCAGCATAAAGGAAGGAAGGCCAGAAGTGGCTTGCTGACAGAACAAATTATAGATAAATTGTTCCCACTGCGGCGGCACGGTGGTCGACTGGTTAGCACGTCCGCCTCACAGTTCAGAGGTCGTGGGTTCGATCCCGGCTCCGTCCTCCCTGTGTGGAGTTTGCATGTTCTCCCCGTGCCTGCGTGGGTTTTTTCCGGGTACTCCGGTTTCCTCCCACATTCCAAAAACATACATGGTAGGCTAATAATTGGACACTCTAAATTGCCCCTAGGTGTGATTGTGAGTGTGTGTGTTTGTTTGTCTCTGTGTGCCCTGCGATTGGCTGGCAACCAATTCAGGGTGTCCCCCGCCTACTGCCCGAAGACAGCTGGGATAGGCTCCAGCACGCCCCGCGACCCTTGTGAGGATAAGCGGTATCGATAATGGATAGATGGATGGATGTTCTCACTGCAGTGCTACAATACAATACAATACAATACCATTTTATTTATATAGCGCAAAATGTTATGTGGCTACATTTCATGTACACTGAAAAAATAAAACCATCAGATACCCAGATTTTCAAAGTAAATGTAAAGGCTGCTTAACAAATCTGTCTGGATTCAGATGATTTTATTTCGTGCAAGCACTTGATGAAATAAAATTGAGTAAATGACGTAAAGCATTTTTTTTACAGTGTATTTGTTGATTCTGCACTAAAAAAAGTTTTGGTTGAATTTACTAAATTTTATTTCATCAAGTGGTTGCGCGAATATAATGATCTTGCTCCAGATACATGTTTTAAGTAGACAATACATCTGTTTAAAAAATGTATCTGGATACAGATTATTTTATTTTGTGAACCACATATGACTATATGCTAAAAACTCACCTGTTACTCAAATGAGTTTTCATACAATTAATAAATGAACTTAAAAAAAGTGCCTGAGATGGAGTACTGCACATTTGGAGATGTTCGATGCGTATGATCAGATTCAGAGTTTGGGGGGGGGGGGGGGTAAGACAACTTAAGTTTGTTTTTGAGAGCGTTACAATGGAATTGCCTTCATATAAAAAAACTGGATCACAACACGTCATCAATGTATAATCAACTATTTAGTTCTCCTTCGAATACAAAATAAAACACTATTACATGTCCATTTGCCAAAAGATTAAACGTAAATTCAACGGCACTGCAAAACCATTATTCACACTCGTGGACTACAAAGCAGAGGGACATTTTACCACATCTGATACTGTGTTAAACTGCTTGCAGAATTACTACATTATATTATTTGGTTGTTCATATAAATCAAAATTCAAAGTAGACATATACTGTACTCTCACTCATCCAAGAGCAAATGGTCTACATTTCATATAAAGGCCCTAAAGGTGCAAAAGTCAATTCAAAGATGCTGAAGACATAATGAGTGACAGAACTCACTGTCAGTACGAACAATCCCGGTGTCACTCAAGCAGCAATTCTGTCTTCATTGACGCGTTCAGCCATGACAACATAAAAAAGGATTGCCTGAAAGTCAGTGACCTGAATAAAGCAGTTAATTCCTAAGCTTCTTCTTTATCTACGCAATTTTCTTTAGTTCCCCCTCTGAAGTCCCAGACCCCTTCACCTTGGTTAACAGGACCCCATCCCTGTCGCACTTAGACTTGAACGGTTTAAAATTGCCTCCTTGATTGCTATTCAGAAAATTGATGGCAGCATGGTAGAGATAGTGGTTAATACATCATCCGCCTGCAGTTCTGAGGTTGGACGTTCGAATCCAGGCTCTGGCCTTGCTATGTTGAGTTTGCATTGATTCTTGCTCTTCAAAGTGCCTCAGATTTGTCTGCAAGTTCATTCAATTTAATTCATACACCAAACGATGATTAAATTAATGAGTGTTATGGGCTTTTCTCACGTCTTAACGATATTTGAACACTACATTGTAGAAGGTGTGAAACACATACAACATGCAGAGCAACAAACATAAAATCTTATGTAAATCTTGCGAGTGGCAAGACACTCTACTCTATCACATGTAAGACAGTAATCAAATAGCATCAATGGAGGCCGCTTTAAAAGTGCTTTTAACACACATTTAACTTGATTGATTCGATCGTTGGTGGCACCAAACAATTTGTCCCAGATCTAAAAATAAGCTGACCTTCGTAAATTGCAATCACACTTAGCAGCATGATCTTGATTCAGAGCGACAGGGCAAAGTTTGAATTTGATCAATCAAATGCAGATGTGACATTTAACACCAACAGTAGAGTCCCACACGCTTGGAGATGAAAGTCATGTTTGAACGGGCAAACTCTGCAGAGCCTCCAGTGGGAAGTGTTCGCTTCCAGGCTCCTGATGCAACATTCTCTATAAGAGTGAATACTAACTTGGTTTTGAGGCTTGAAATTTGATTACCGGTACATTTAATTCCAATTGAGAAAAGAAAAAAAAATAGATAGGAGAACCACCGCACCCCCCAAATTTAAAGCATTGTAAAAAAAAAAAAAAAAAAAAAGGTTTAAAGTGGAAGTGAACCCCATTTTTTTTTTTCAAGAATATGTTCTATGCAGGCCCACTAGTTGAAATAAGGCATTCTGATTTATATTACGTTTGTGCAATATGAGTGTTAAGCAGAAAAATCTAGCCATCTCAGGGTGCGGCCATTTTGTCACTTTTGTCGACTGTAAATGACATCACAGTTGCACATGTCTCAGGTAACGACCAATCACGGCTGACCTATTTTCTGAAGCCGAGCTGTGATTGGTCGTGGTACAGTCGACAGAAGTGACAAAATGGCCGCCCCCTGAGAAGGCTACAAACGGATGGATTTTGCTTGTGGGCCTGCATAGAACACATTGTTCTAAAAAAATGTTTGGGTTGACTTCCAGTTTAAACGTTATTAGAAATACAATAAGATAGGGATAGGCATAATAAATTAAGCGTAAAAAAATTCTTACAAATGTTTTAAATTGTGTGGATTGATTGATTGTGTGCGTTGAATAATTACGCTCGTGTTTCTGAGGACATCACGTCTCCCGGCATACAACTGTGCCTCCATGTCTTTGTCCACAGTACAACACCGCGTGACCTTCTCTGACCTTTCTGAATTTACATCATAGCCAAAAGTCTGCATGTTTCATAAGCCCCGAGGACAAGCAGATGTGCCCCGGCTTGCACCACTGTGGTCCGCCATAGTGGCAAGGCTAACACAAAATTGCAAGAGGCAGCACTTTGTGAGGCTTCATGAGCATGTTGCCATGTGTGTTGGTTGCTAAAAATAAGGACATTATTGGGGAACAAAGGTAAACTTGCTTTATATTCAGCACAGACGCTCAGAGCTGGCAATCAACTTTAGTGCCCTCAAGCAAACAAATGTTCCATAGTCTGCCTTTCTCGAACCTTTAGATCTCGGTGAATGTCAGCAATATTATCTTCCCGTTCCAGTCCTCACTACAGGTCTGAAGGCCCGGCTACGGCGCACCAATCAAATCTCAAGACGCCACCGCATCTGTGATGAAGCTCACCACTTGAGGGGTTAGGCACAGAAGAAAGACTCTGGGGCTGATCGATGGTCTGACTAGGCAAATATCAGGCTTGACCACAGGGTGGCAAAACAAAGTGTCTGACAGCGAGAAATCTTCCTGCCATGGCAAGCCAGATCTGCTAAATGCTGATGAGCTGCTTTGAAAAGGTCTCACCATTTGGGAAATTCAATGTGTCAGACATCAACTGCATGCTTTATTCAAGCGAAACCAGCGCAGAACGAACAGTGTTACTCAATATAGTTCAAAGAAAGATCTGCAGCTACGGGGGAAGACTGCAAAGCGTGAAAGTTTGGTTTTTGGAATAGCAAAAGGCTACAATGAATATAAAAAGTTTATGCACTCGTGTTTGAATGCCAGTTTTTTGCGATACAAAAAAAGTTAGACCAAGATAATCCATTTCGCCATTAACGTGACCAATAACATGTCAATTGAGAAAAATAAATAAATAAATCAGCAAAAACAACTGCAATAATATGGTTGCACAAGTGTGCACACTCTTTTAAACTGAGGTGGTGGCTGAGTTCAAATTTAACCAAATACATTCCAACTCATGTCAAAGGGGAACTAAACCACTCGATTATAAAGAAAGAATTCACAGTATTAATCAGCACTAGCCAAAACACAGTACTCTGATTAAAACTGCATTTGTGGATTAAGAAAAAAATAATTCATCTGTGGTCGACAAAATCAGTGACGTTGAAGCTACAGTAGCCAGTTGGCTACAAAAACAGAATGCCATTGAACTGTATCGGCAGACCATTTGCAAAGAGCGATGGATTTACTCATTTGATCCCGTGTATACCAAGGTTCAACTTTTTGATGTCAGACATCCACAAAACGGGATCAAGGTCATCTCACAACCTTAAGTACTATACATGTCAACGATGGCATTTTTATGCAACTTTTGCACATGTAACAAATCAAATATGTATCTTGTTTTTGCTGAATATTTGCTAACTCTATATCTCTTCTTATAAATAAAGCGGGCAGGAATTGGCGAACGCAAATCACATTCTTGTGAATTGTTACTCCTGCCAGAGTGAAAGTACCTGAAAATGTCAGCCCACATAAATTAGTACATAAAGGCAGATGTTTAATTTTTTGGAGTATATACTAGTAAATACAAATACTTTGTCAATTTAAGAGAAGAGCAGCTGATAAAGAAAATATGCACATTTGAAAACTAACAAAAATTTTGACATCTTGGGTTTAGTTCCCTATCAAATGGATTCAGCACACACGTGCCATCTTTTGAAGTCCCTTGAATACCCCAAATAAAGTTAATCTGTTTTAGTGTGCTCGTTCTAACTTTTGTAGTCGCATCCTACAGCACGTGCCATAATCATCACACGGCTTCCACGGCATCAGAGTTATTGTTCAAAGGTAACAGTCGTGAGACGGGTACAAAAGAATTTCCAAGGCATGAAATATTCCATGGAACACAGTCATCATACAGTCGAGAAAATATGACTAAACAGTGATGTAACCAACAACTGGATCCATCACACTCCAAAAACCGATGAAAACATGACAACACTGGTCAAGGGAGGAATTTGGCCACTGAAGTGTTTTGAAAAGTATTAAAGAGCATCTAAAATCTAAAAGAATTGCCTACTGTTAAAACATAAAAATTGTCATATTGCAACTTTGATGTTCAAAGAGACTTTTGGATGGTTTTATTTCAGATGTCACTGTTTAGTTTTTAGAGTGGCCTCTAGGTAGATGTGTAAGGAAACAGCATTCCAAATCAACCTATTTCAAATTACCGACAACACCTCAAAATACTTGCTGGGTGTTTGAGAGCAGTGTCAAGGTGCATTCTGGGTGATGCAATGGAATCAAGTATTAAGTATTGCAAGAACTGAATTTCAATGCATATTTCCCCTCACAAAATGGACTTGTGCCGTTTAAAAAAAATGTTCAGTGAGGTTTGAGACCTCATTATTATGTCCCAGGCAAACTTCAAACCGGTAACACTGATCCATATTTCAATAACAAAACACCATGGTGCTGTTCCACTGGAGACTGCAAATGTGCAGTACAGTTAAAGAAGAAAGTGTTGCAAATCCCTCAAGAATGTAACATCATCTGGACTCAAGCATGTGCATTTCCTAGTCATAGCTGACTGACATACCGATAAATTGAGATAAGAAGACATACACCATAACACCATAACCTATATTTACCAGAAATGTAGTTTATAAAGTCACTTCTGGGTCAATCTGGTCTTTTTTCTTTTTTGTGTCCGTTGTGCATTTGGGACAACAGACTCGTTGCGGGCTGCACAGAATGAGATGGCCAGTCTTGAGTTTGACAGTTATTGATAAATTAATTGATTTTAGGGTGTGCCAATACATAGCACATTGCCTAAAAGTTTGGAAAAAAAATCCACAATCCGAGAGCCAGATAGGACAAGATAAGACAAAGTGTCCTGGAATTAAATGATCTCCATTACGGGGTTTTTTACGGGGGGGTTCCTTTAGCTTTTAGTGTGTATGCCCTTTTCACAAAGAATTACAACAGAAGAAGTTACAATGAAAGCATGATTATTATTATGAAGACCAGTTGCGACCAGTACAACTTTTTGGTTTTTAAACTTGCATGGTAAATTACTTAGTTCAACTATAAACTGCCGGGTACTTCAAGTTTTATGCTGGCAGGTGTTTAATCCCTGCATCCAAAAAAAATCCATAATTTCTTAAATGGGAAACCACAGATTGTGTTTTGAGTTCCAATAGCCCACCATTGAATGGTACAATACCAGTGGAGTAATAGTGGGCAACTACTGCCAGTGAATGAGTCACACACAAAATCTCAGAGGCACAGGTGGATAAGATGGACTAAAACCGACAGCTGAGTTACGTGAGGGGAAGCAAAGATAAAACTGTGATGTAATTACGTGAAGAAGAAGACCGATGGCCAGTTAGATTATCGGCTGTGTACGTTGACCTCTTAGACTTGTCTAAGTGCCACTGGAGGGCAGCCAGCTTTCCACTGCGTCCAAACAGATGGCGGAGGTAGCCAGACAGGACCCAAGCCAACATTCCTCCGACAGAAGCAGTGCTACCGAAGACAACCTGTGGTGCTGCCACCTGTTTTCGAGCACACTGCATTATTAAACAATCGCCAGATTCGCCACACAAGTCAGCACATCCCAATGACTCATTTACACAGGATCCCTCAAGCAGCACCTAGTAAGGCCCTTCATCCTACGGTCATAAAAGACATTTTCACTTTCTTTCATTGCTTTTGCCCTCCAGTTAACTCCACACGTATGGTACAATAAATCAGTTTGCTGCGCTACCTAAATAATACCTTCACAACTCCTGAGGATGCTAAGAAAAAGTGCAAAAGAATATTAAAATACCAGAAACTTCACAATGTTATGTATTGAGAACTTAATTTCCTCTGTTTGACTTTACCCTTAGCAATGATTCATTTTGTCACCCCCCCCACACACACATTCTTGTTTCATTTTTGTCTCCACTGCTAAAATGAGCCTGTGATTCATTGTGTTTTTTTACCCATCTCCTCCTGCTAGGAAGTGCAGGAATGTAGTTTTATAATACAGTATTTGAAAATGCAGTTGCAAGTTCACTATCTGCAAACACATTGCATATTGAAACGGAAATACTTGAGTCAAAGTTTTAAAATTATTGTTGATATTGCTATAAAGATACTCAACCGGGAATTGTGTGATGGAATCAATTGAAATCAATGAGATTAAGCTGCGGACATTGCAAACTTGTTTTTTGTAGAAACAGTTAGAGCAAAATTTGAAGGAAAGGGAGTCCTTGATTTAAACCCAACAAACATCCAGCACCCTGACGCCCTCCGTGATCTTCTTTGTTTACTCAATTCAGATGAGAAGACAATTGTCTTGCAGCTGGGACTTGACGTCTATACTTTATGTATTGGAAATTCGTACAACTTTCCGAGTTTGAGAAATCTGGGTTGTGATCGTAGAGTCAGCGTTGCAGTTAAACCCACAATTATTCTTACCCAAGGCATGTTTTTTTCCATTGTGATCTAACTGGAACAGACACTAGAAAGTAGCACAAGAATATAGAATGTAGTATAGTGTACATTTGCAGTATTCCAATCTATCTCAGTATTCCAATCTCAAGGACCTGTAGATTTTTGCAAAGTACATTTTTGATTGATTAATATCCATATCACCCATTCAATAAATACACATTGCACTTTAAGTCAATTTTGGCAACGCTACAAATATTTTTCGCCTTAACTGAATGTGTTTTTTGTGGGCCTTTTTCCAACCTCACAGTCATATTTGGGTACACGTTTCTAAGTGCAAGCCTTAGGTTCCAGCAATATTTCTGATGCGATAGAAGGCAGATTGTGTAACAGGTGGGTGCAAAAACAAAATACCTTGATGTAGCTTTCTAGCCGCGGATAGACTCTTTTTACTCCCAGGAGGATAGAGAAAATGGTCCTGTGGGGGAATGAGGTAGTGACCACGTGTGTGACTTCAGGAAAGGAGAAAACTTTAAAGCCGGATATCTCGTAGCGCTTCAGAAGCTCCTTGTCGGCCTTGTCCTCCCCCTCGCTCACAATACTGCCGACAGCACAGCGGCACTGAGGTCCAGGCACCTTTGAATTAAATAAACATAGGCAGAAAAGGGGGATCATTAAAACAGAACATGCTCAGGCAGCATATATTTGAGGGCTTGCTTTGCTGACAATATAAATATTTTCTGTATCGTGAGCCTGGTAACGGAGTTTTAGAGACAACATGCTCATTAATTAGAGCTCTAATTGTAGTATTTGGCGATCTGAGCCTTCCGAGCAACCTGATGCCAATTAAGTAGAGGAGGATGGAGAGGAAAAAAAGGCAATGCTCTAAACAAATGAACCCTCTTGGGACAGCCGAGCATGCTGAGTGCCACTAGAAGCACAGAATACATAAGATGAAGTGATTTGTGCAAGAAGCTATCACATTTATGTTCTTCATGCGCTGCCATCATGCTAATTTTTGTCTCGCTCAGTGCTGAGAATGAAGGTTCTGTGCACTTTGCGCTGGAATGCGGTAGACATAAATAGTGATAATTTAACAGAACAGAGGACACTGATGGTTTTAGGGCAGCAGCTGTCAAATATTTTTGCAATCAATTATTCTACTCATTATCACAATATTTGAGTTACCGGATCATAACCGATTTTGCATTATCAAACAACAAAATGTGCTTGTCGTGCGGGTTTTATTGTTCTACACTGGGGTTGCCATCCTCACATTCCACAATATATTATCTGTGACTTTGAGTGTGTGTGGTTTGAAAGGCGAGGCCTAGCCTGGAAATTGACGAGGGACTGTTGTGAGCTCATGTTAGCGGCTTGCTAACTGGAAGCAAGTCTGGGTACCGTTTATAGTGTTCAGTTGTAGCTATAGCAGTTTGTATATGAACGTGCTTGTTATAACGTGTTTATTTTGTTACTGTTTGTTCAATAAAGTGCACCAGCAGCTGTGTCTACTGTATTGTTGGCGGGGGCATTACAAGACCTGCTAACTAGCGGTAGTAGGCTAAATGAAACTAGCTAACCGATACCTTTTGTTGCCGATCATAGGTGTGCTCTTATGGTACGTTGGTAGTTAGTTTAGCTTTGCTGATCCATATTGCACTTCATCTATTTTAAATTTGAAATCATCCAAAATTTGGGACGTTTAGTTTTTCACACACTCTTTCTGCCATCATCGCACCAATGTATTTTTATACAAAGTGGCTGTAGTAACTTGAGTCTGTGACGAAAAATGATCACTGCAAAGCTTTGAGGCAGTGATTTCACTTTGACTTTTTGTTATTAATCAAATTGAGTTTGATTAATCATTTTGGTCTTAGATGGTACCCTCCTGGACTGGCCCTTATGAGGAATTCTAGTATGTAGTGGAACCTCAAGGAGGAGTCAAGTAGAAAAATGTGGAATTCAATCAAAATGTTCCCGGAAAAATATGTCTCAAAAGTTAGACAAAACTTGTAGTTTCACGACGCTGATATCAGTCAACAAAGACTTCAGCTCAGTGCGCATCTAAAAGGTCATGTGTTTTTCTTTGGCTTTGTTTGTCTTCACAGAAGGGTACCGGGCAGCGGTTTAAGATTAAAACAAATCAATTCACTTGACAGTACTGTATATAATGGAAAGCATTTGGAAATTGGAAGTCAACCAGGCTCATGTAACAAATTGTGGACAACTTTGGACGCTGCTCAGGATTTTTGGCTGTGTGGACTTCTAAAAATGCACTTGAATAACATACAGCATGCCTTTTTAGTGAAAATGTTCAAACTGAAAAAGTGTGGACGAGGCGCTGTAAGCATTTAAGGTGCGTTCCATAAATCTCAACTGAATGAGGGATGATCCCAGAAGCAATCACAACATAACATCTCATCATTGTTCCAAATCAATGCAAGTGATTGGGTGTCACAGGACGCAGGAGACGCTTCCTAAACTAAGAAATAATGTGTCAAACACATTGTGAAATATTGAGATCGGTTGTTTCAATGTGTTACATATTCTGCTCACGAATGATCCAAGTACATTCTTGACATTGTGGATGGATCTTCTGGGAGTTCACTGCGAGAACTCTCAGACAACTGGGTTTATCGATAACCGCAGGGCTACATGTAGCGAATCCAGAAAAAGCAATAGCCTCTTGTTTTGCCTCTCTGCATTTACTGCACTTAAGCCAAAGACCATATATGTGTGGATTTAGCCAGGTAACAAATGCAATCCTGCTTAATACACTTTATGCACTTAATATTTCAGAAATCGTTTTGTCTGGCTGCAAAGCAAATTTACTTCCTTGGTGTAAACATCTTGGTTTTATTGTGCAGAATTTTTTTAAAAGGTAAATCAACACCAGCTACAGAAAATGTATTATTTTACTAGTCCCAAACCACAAAAAATAGTATGAACAATTTTCCCTCCGCACCTCATCTGTAATGTTTGGCAGGTAACAGCTGCATTGATTTGTCAGAGGGAAATTGCCCGTAGGCAGGGACTGCTTTCTAATCTACTCCAAATTTGCTACACAAACACCACTCTATGTTGATGAAAACTTGAAACTACTTTGCCTCTGTGATGAATTACACATTTGACTCTATCGGCAAGGTTCCCAGCATTTCAGGGTAGGGGTGTGGGAAAAAAAATGTATTTGCCAATATATCGCGAGTTTCGGCCGCCCAATAAAATATCGATTTTTCAGCTTCTAATATCAATTTAATGATGGCAGTGTGTAACACACCATTTTCTTTTCTTTTTTTTCAGAGGAAATGTGCAAAAACACAAATAATGAATAGGATGTTTTGAAGCAAATACTTTTGACTCAATTTGTCCTCTGATCAATATTTTCTGATTAACATATACAGCAATTTAATTTCTCATCTCTACATGTAATTCTGATATTAATTGGGTAGAACATCACAATATCGTGATATCGCAATACCATGATAATATCGTATCGTGACCCAAGTATCGTGATACGTATTGTATTGCAACATCCTTGCCAATACTCACAACCTATTTCAGGGGGTGCAAAACATTGGATTCTGCAATTTTATTTAAAGGGATGATATTGTAAGTTACACCTTTTAATTTTGCTCCTGAAGTCTTAAAGAGGAAGCCAAGTCAAAAAGTGTCTTTACAGTAATGTGTTTTATGCGCTTCCGCTAGTCCAAACACGCTATTCTGATTAATATTGTGTGTGTGAAATATGAATTAAGCAGCAAAATCCACCTGTTTTTATCCATTGCAGGGGAAGCCATTTTGTCACTGGATGACTGAAAATGCCATCACAGTGCCTAAGGGTTCAGGTAACAACCAATCAAGGTTCACCTGTTTGTTTTTCCATTATATTCCCAAAAAATGAGGATAACTAGTTTGGATAATGGATTGATGCTTGCTTATGCGCTTCATGACGTCACCACAACACTGCTCTCAAACTGAATCTTTTTCAATGCGAGGGCGCGTCACGGCAAATGAACACCTAGTACGTCGCATCATGATGTAACACGGATTCATCTGTCCTTGCACCCTTGCAGCACATACACAATAAATGAGTTTGCCAACGGCGTGCGGCAGGCAGATTGCGAGGTGCGATGCGAGAACAAAGGGTGGCAATCACTGCTCAATCGCATCGGAAGTGAGTAATTATTAAGACTGATTGACTGCTGATCTACCCTGGGCGTACCTCGCCTCTGTCCTAATAGTCTTCTAGAACAGTCTCTATCTCTCCTGTGACCCTGACAGGATGAAGGACAGCAATGGATAGATGGACATTCCAATAAAACTATGAACCTTGTTCTACACACAAAACAATTTGGCAGAGGACAAACGACTATTAAGCCAATGCATCCCAGTTGGATAGAATTAAAATGTTCTTTATGATTTATGTTGAGTGAGGCAGTAGAAGGGGGAAAGGCAAACTATTCACTGGCATAACAAGTACTTTCACGTGGACTTTCTGTCAGAGACAGCACTGGCGAGATTGTCGACTATTTCGTCAGCCTCCACAAAGGATACCAGTTGCACTAATTCGCATCTTCCGACCAACTCGTCCTTCTCCGCTTCCATCATGTTATGACCTCAGCGTGGCTTGCTGAAACCTTCAAACGTGTCATCTTGCCAACAGCGATTTTAACGAAGGCAATGTATGTCAAAACACTGGCATTGACTGCTTTTGAGAACGTGGATAGGATGTAAACAACTTCGTAGAGGATGAAGTAAGCCACTGGGCAGAGATGAGGCCACATTAGGTCAGGGAAACACCGCTTGAAATTGAAGAGTTGTCACGGAGGAGGAATCCATGAGCGGGGGCCCAGACTACGCGATCGCTGCTTTGGGAACAAAAAAGAGCCACTCCAGCACTGTATCCATGGTAACCATCACAGGACCAACTTAAGTCCTCGCTGAGGTCTTTAGTTTCCCCAGAGGAAATAATTAACAGCGGTAAACGTGAGAAAGGAGTACGAGAAGAACAAGTCCGGGGACGAGAGTAGTCATGCAGACACTACTCCTCTGTCAGCTGCACCTTTTGAAAAATCTTCTCACCGCAAACATCAATAGCAAGTGTCTCCTCAGTTAGACACCAAATAGGAGTCCTCCTATTTGAGAGCACTCTCTGGGGTTCCTGTCTAGGACTGAAAGCATCCAGCGGCTTGGACACTAATGAGCTGAGATCATTACACCAATTATTTGAACTTAAATCAGGAGTTGGCTGAGACTGTGCAGTGCCGGCACCCAGCGCTATCCTAATTGTCAGCGTTTGAAAAGAAGATTTAAGACTGGGGCTAGGGTAATTCTGTCTGAGCAATTTGAAAGGTGCCACAAAACAGCTCAGATCATATAGTAGGCAACAATGACATGATCGGCGCTCACAATTGCAGTAACGCGCTAGGATTTTTAGGAAGGTTGATTTGAAATAATGTCATATTTTTAATACATGGATGGAAATTAAAATGTGTTTTTAATACAATTCATTGATTAATTAACAAAATAATGTACGGATTCATCGATTATGTATGGACAATAATGTATATCCTAATTCATGTGTTAGATTTGTGCTGGATAAAAGAAGCATTAGTCGAAGCCCTGAATTAAATATCCAGTATATAAACAGTTTTTGTCACACTCATTCTGGTGAGCACGCCTTGGCAACCTGGGGGCAGCATAAGACACACATACAGATGTAATGTATTGGAGACTCAGCTCCTCTTTAAGATTCTCAGTACTGCAGTAATATTAGTCGTTCTTTGGAGAAGATAAAGAATATATGCCTCTGAGCATTGTGATATTATCGTTCTCGATGTGTTAATCTGCCATTTGTCTTGCGATATGGATTGCGTAAAGGACAACACTGCTACAGAAAATGCTAATTGTTAGCCCATGTGCTTATGATGTTTCCCATTTTAAGATAGCAGAGGTTATCAGGTTGTTTTTACAAAACGTGTAATTCTCTTTATTATATGTTTGGATTGGCAGTAGTCTACAGATGAGAGTGGCAACAAACAGCTTGAAGCCTCAAACCCCCCTCCCCTCCCCCCAAGAATAACTAAAAATGATCTGCTAAACCTCTGCTTGTTGTGAAGCAAGTTGAGTCAGCTGCCAGAATACAGTGCTCATATCTCCAGGCTTGCGCTTCAGGTACAAGCAAGTATCACAAGCCACAGCAAAATAATATTTATTTATTTATTAACATTTTGAAAAAATAAAAATAAAAAAAGCCTTTAGTTTAAACAGCTTGTATCCCAAAAAACTCATAAATATGTGTCACTCGTATCTCAAGGCATCATTGTATTCTGGGTTAAATCTGTTCAGGTGCATTTTGGGTCAGTTCAGTTTATCCTCCAAGGTTATGATTGGGGTTCATTTTGGGATAGTGAGAGATTATTTTTTTTCACATTTCTAAGATTTGCTTTTTTTGTTTTTCTTTTTATACATGATGAACTGTTGAACTGTCTTGTAAACTGTTGATCTTTCCATCACGATGGAACTAGTTTATTGACATTGTAACATTTAGTATCTGCCTGTCAGTCAGTCAGCCAGCCAGCCAGTCAGTCAGTCAGTCAGTAAACAGTTGCCATTTAGCATTCCAAGGTAAGGCGTTTCTCCATTTCAAGTTCTGTTTTGAGTAAGCCTATTGGAAAATAAAGTATGCCTGGTGGACACACAGGTGGGAAAACACACCGCATGAGTTGGAAGACTGCAGACCGTGTGTATCAGGAGTGGTTCCAACAGATATTATTGCCTGCTGTGCGCAACCTCAGATATATTTGGATAAGATCTCATGAACAGAAGGTAGGAAAACATCTCCAACACTTCCACCCCACTAAATTTTATATGTAGTGTTCTAGGTGGAGGAAAGCCTACTAGTTTACAACACATGCACAGTGACTAAGCACAGATGATGTGGATGCTTGAGATGACCTGTTCAGGGGGCGATAGGACGTGACAAGTCACCAGGCAGTGTTTGAAATGTATTTTGCTTTCTATATCATAATATTCTTGATTACAATAATGGTTTCACTGGGGCTCATGTAAATAGAAGAAATTATATGCATACATTTTCTACAGTGGTTGTTCGCATTAGTAGGGCCCAAACGATATATATATATATATTGATTAGGGGGGCTGGTTTTTTTTTTGTAGAAAAGAAATACTGATTACTGAATAATTGGCCACCCCCCTGGTCCCTCCAATTTATATCACACACGCACAAACCCTGCTTCAGCAACACTATAATATAAGCAAAATGAGTCACACATTCCCAATTTGTTATTTCAGGTCATTATTAGTTGATGTATTTTTCATACCAATTTTGTTATGCATGAATTCCAATGTATTGTGCTTAATTTTTTTAAAAATACTGTACATGGGAATTATTACCCTACTGTACCTTTCTGCTGCTGTAAGCGGTATTGTCAAGAGAAATGTGTTGTCGCCATCTACCGACTAAATCTATGTATTGCCTGACTTTTACTCCCAACACTTTGAGGCGAAGTGATAAATACAAATATGCCTCATCTTCGTAATAGCCGGTAAGTGTTTTGCTTACCTTTTTGGGATCATCATAGAATATTCCGATACAAGAAAGCTTAGGTCCGATACTGTTGGCCTCTTTAAACAGTTCTGCGCATTTTTTATACGGTCCTTCTTTAAACTTGTAGACGAACGTCGTCTTTCTTATAGGAGGAGAGCCGGTTAATATGATAATGTCTGTCAAGAGTCCGGAGTACAGAAAGTAACTTGCTAGTAACAAAAAAGTGACGAACAAGCTAACAGCCACACACAGACTCGTCCACTCTGACATAATAATGACAGGCGGGAATAATGTTTTACTATCTTTAACAATCGTTGTAGATTCGCAACTGGGAAACAGTGTTGGATAGAGCCACAACTGGGTAAACGCAATAATTTTCACTCATGCTATGTGGGCTGAATGTATGATACATTCATTCAGCGATCAAACCACCTGGTCGCAGGATGAATGAAACTTCCTGGAATGTACCATTAGACCCTGTGAGAGGGGGGATAATAGTTTTAAACACGTCGGTTGTTGACGATATGCCACTAAAAGAAAATTCTCTTTTTCAAAGGAATGTCTTATTTTCTATTTTTGACACAATTCAAGTTAGAAATAACTTTAATGGTGAAACTCGGCCCAAATGTTCAAACGATCGAGGTACATTGTGACTGCTGCGTTTCCTTGTGCTCACGTAAACATAAAAAGGGCTGGGCTAAATTTGTTTTTCTTAATAGGCCAACTGGACCCGCTTCACAAAGAAATAAACTTTCCCCTTTTTTAAATAAGCGAGCTCCACTCCCGGAATAACAATGGCTGCGAGACGGTTTTACGACCTGACAGCTAAATTACTGACTGGAGAAATCCTGACTTTCTCCTCACTGAAAGGGAGGGTGGTTCTCGTTGAGAATGTGGCGTCTCTTTGAGGAACAACGACCAGGGATTACACCCAGATGAATGACCTTCATTGCCGCTACTCCGCTCAAGGCCTTGTCGTTCTGGGTGTACCCTGCAATCAGTTTGGACATCAGGTAGGCAGTCACTGAAAAGTTAAAATACCCACAACTTTTTATTTTAGGTACATTTTCAACTGTACACAGTCTGGTGAAACTTGTCAACCTTGTCATTGTCCACCTGACAATCTAACAGCATAACAGTCGCTTAAAGCGGAAGACAACCCAAACATATTTTTTTCCTAGAATATGTTCCCTACAGGCCCACTAGTTGAAACACGGCATTCTGATTAATATTGTATTTATGGAATATAAGTTAAGCAGGAAAATACACTCATTTTTAGCCATCTCTGGGGGCGGCCATTTTGTCTTCTGTCAACTGAAAATGACATCACAACTGCTCACAACGACCAATCACGGCTGACCTATTTCCTGAATCTGAGCCGTGAGGTTTCAACTAGTGGGCCTGCTGGGAACATGGGAATATGTTTGGGTTTACTTTATGCTTTAAATTAACGTAGAATGGAAAATCTCAATTTTGGGCGGGATGAAATGGAGATAATTGAGGTATATCTGGTGATATTGACTCATCAAAAAAAGCACTGACCTATATGTACAACGTAAATTCTAATATTTGTTCCATGAAATTGCTTGCTTGATTTTTTTTTTCTTTTTTTTTTCTCTCCAATCAGACATGAGACTCTGTGCTGCCATGTAAATCTAATCTTGCCAGGGCCTTCAGAATCACAAGTGCTGGCAGATTTAACTTAAAACTTTAACCTTGTGTTCCTTTACCCATTCAAATTTGTACTCACAAGACGGCAATGTCAGCATTTTCCTTCCTCTTATTTGTTAGTGTAGCAAAACGTATTACAGCCAAGTTTGAATAGCAAAATATGTCTGTCTGTAGTTATCTGCACACATTAATACATTCAATAATCTGCCCCTCTGATAATTGTCTGATGCATTTTGTTGATACATATAATACATTTTTTGTCATGTTATTAGATACATCTTGATTCTAAACTGACCCTAATGATGTACAGTACATGTTGCTTCAATAACTGAGACATGATAGTGGTGGTGGATTAGTTGTGGTAAATTGAGCCCCAAACCTTACAACCGTGAAGCACTTGCTACCCTCCACATCACCTTGCTACTAACTTTTAACAATAATAATTTTAATCTAATCTTACTATAAGTGAAAGATTGGTTTTCAGGATTTATCCAAAAATACTTAAGATGCATTTGTGACATAATGTGCATTGCATTTATTAATGTTTGTGTTTTGTTTTGATCATAGGAAAACTGCAAAACGGAAGAGATCTTGAGGTCACTAAAGTATGTTCGTCCAGGGAATGGCTTTGAACCGAAGTTCCAGCTTCTTGAGAAAGTGGAAGTTAATGGAAAAAATGCCCACCCCTTATTTGTATTTTTGAAAGAAAAGCTTCCATTCCCCTGTGATGATGCCATGGCTCTCATGACAGATCCAAAGTTCATCATTTGGAGTCCTGTCGGTCGCAATGATGTGTCCTGGAACTTTGAGAAGTTCCTCGTTGGTCCAGATGGGCAACCCTATAAGCGCTACAGCAGGAAGTTCCACACCATTGACATAGAAACCGATATTAAAGAGCTGCTTAAGCAGGTTAAGTAAAATTTTATATATATATATATATATATATATATATATATATATATATATATATATATATATATATAAGCAATACATCATGACTATTCAGTTGTTTTACTCAATGATGATACGCCTTGAAAAAATTTAGTATGGGGAGTTTCTGATGAATATGTAAAAGACTGATCCAGCCACGATGTAGGCTGATATCACAAAATGATTTAAGCCTATAATAAACATTTTGAATCATTACTGTCTGGTTTACAATGCCTTTATATATTTAAAGCAAAACTTATAATCCTATTAAAAAGGGCATGGCTTTATTAATGCCCAGTTCTGAGTGACACTACGAGAAATATATTTTGATTTCCTTTAATCTATTTTGTATTCTGCTTGGGCCAATTAGTAGCTGGACATCAAGGCCAACTGTGTTGTACAGTATACCCTGGAGCCTGGCCTGGTCGCCAGTTAATCGCAGGGCACATCTAGACAGACAAACATTCACTCCTATGGACAATTTAGGGTCTTCAATTAACTAAACATGCATCTTGCTGGGAAGTGGGAGCAACCCGGAGTATCCCCCCAAAAATATATATATACACGCAAGGCAAGCACAGAACATGCAAACTCCACACCGAAGGCGAGAGCCCGTATTCAAACCCACAATATCAGAGCTGGCAGATGCGTGAAACAATAGACTACTGTACTGCGTACCACAATGTTTTATGTTACCTAATACAGTACCTCTTCTATCTGTATCAGTAAGGCCTTTTATTTTAGTGAATATGGGGAAATGTGGTTTATGTAAAGCATATTATAATGTATTTTACAGCAGTTTCCGGTATAAGCTTGCTAAATATCACTAGAAAAAAACGTGTGGTATCATTTTATAAAAAGATCTGTATTCAAGACACTGGCATTTTTTTCATTTAAAAACAGCATTTTATTAAGATCCTTAATCTGAAGTTCCAAAAGGCATTTGTCTATATTTTTCTTTGACTCTCCCGGCTCATTTCCGGTTTTACTCAGCTGGACGCGAGCTTGACGCAAAGCGAAACTCGACTCGTCCAACATGGCCGGCCAGGAAGATCCAGTGCAGAGAGAAATTCACCAAGACTGGGCCAACCGGGAGTACATCGAAGTAATCACGAGTAGCATCAAGAAAATTACTGACTTCCTTAATTCTTTTGGTAAGCATTTTCTTTCTACGGTTTACGATTGAGGTTCGACGTTACAGGCGTTTGGCTAGCTAGCTGCTGATGTCTTTCGTAGCCACTCCCAGATATCATCAAGCTTGTGAGTGTATATTGTTGTCAGTCTTTAAACGTGCCACATCGTTGTCAAGCTATATTACAATATTGTAATGTAGTATGCCTGTTGGCTAATACTCGCATTTAAACAATATAGAAGACCTGAACTGATCTTAAAACTTGTATTTGAGTAGCCTGTTAGCGCCGCTCGGTCGCCACAGCTACCAAAATGCTCGTCTAGTTGTGTTTGGCACATAGACTGAATATGAACGTTGCATAAACGTCTCCTTATAATGTCTAATTTTCTAATGTAGTGGTGAATGTATATTTTGATTACGATGATAAGTATGTTTTTATGTGTCTCTATTAGACATGTCATGTCGATCCCGCTTGGCTACGCTCAATGAGAAATTGACAGCCTTGGAGAGGAGAATCGAATACATTGAAGCAAGAGTAAGTCGTATGGCGAGTGGCGTTTGTGACACTGTTGAGTCCACAAGTATACACTGAAAATAAAACAATAAACGAATTGTAATTACGAGAATAAAGTCGTCACGATCGAATATCAGAATTCCGCCACGCACCTGAACGCAACAGTCACAGACCAGCTACTTATCTCTTAAATCTTTTTTTTCAATTGCTTGTACCTCTTCTTTATTGATTCTTACTACACGAAGGAATTGTCATTAGAATATTTCATACATCAGAATCCCAAGTAGTTTCGTCCTATGTGCTTAACACAAAATTATGAACCCCCACCCCCTTTTTTTTTACTACATTTCCATTTTTACTTTTTATAGTTGATGAACTTGCACTGGTGTTTTTTGTACAGAACTAATGGTTGTATAATATTTCTTCTATTATCCAAATATTATTGAGATGTAAACAATACATAAATAACTATAGTATTACACAGAGAGCACAATATTAACAGTGGAGTGTAAGCCTTAGAAATGATACATTTTCCAATAGTTAAACAATATCTTTAATATTGTGTTTCCATGTGTAGTCTGGCACATGAGTATTGAAATTCATCCTTTCATTTCTTTTGAGTGGTTTTGCTGCTAGCAATATTGTTTTTTTTAATTTTCAAATGTGCCATACTTCCTCCACATATTCATACATTTATCTGTCTTCTACAGGTAACAAAAGGCGAGACCTTGACTTAAATATCGTCATGGAAAATTGCAGCATCCCGATGCTATCCTTCCATCTCCCAGTGGCCCACTTATTATTATTTTGAGTTTGCGTGATGGATTCCACCCTCCTTTTTGATGCTAATTTTTAAATTGTATCACTAGTTTTGCTTGTTTTATATGATGCCACCACTGTGTGTGTAGTATACAGGAAATGGCCGTCTGAGTGTGTTACTTGGGCATGGCATTTTTAAGAAACAAAAAAATAACCATCAAAAACTTTGCTTTTAACATTTTGGGGACTTTGGTCCTTGTGTGGTAACAGAAGGTCATGTTGGACCACTTGGTGTTTTACATCATGTCAATAACACAGCACAGATTGATGAGTGGGGACCATCCTCTTGTGCCAAGTTGAACACGTCTTGTTGTGTAGTCTTTAATAAGGACTGTGTGTACAGTGCACTCTTTACTCATGTGTCAACATTTAAATACTGTAATAAAATATAAGAAAAAACATTGTTGAAAATGAAAATGACTGACTTTTTTTGTCTTTTGTTTGAATCTTTAGAATTGGTGTCGTCTTCTTTTTAACGGTGAAGTCAATCCAAAGATTTTCCAGACAAGAATATGTTCAATGCAGCCCCAATAGTCAGAACATGGCATTCTGATTTAATATTGCATTTGTGGACTATGAGTTGCGCAGTAAAATACAACAGTTTTTGTCCATCTCAGGGGGCTGCCATTTTGCCACTTGCTGTCAACTGAAATTGACATCAGAGTTGCTCAGGGCTCAGGTAACGACAAATCATGACTCAGCTTCAGAAAATAGGTGAGCCATTATTGGTCATTACCTAAGCCCTGAGCAACTGTGATGTCGACAGAAAGTGGCAAATGGCCGCCCCGTGAGATGGACAAAAACAGGGAGATTTTGCTGCTTAACTCCAGAGCTGGGCATTGTCCCCGAGTTTCCGTCCAGCATATTTAATCGACCCAGCCTGTCCCTCGTGGGCAACAGCCAATCGGCGTAGAGAACGTAATTTTCAAATCACAAATTTCACGCAGGTGCCGCACAAGCACTGCTGCCAAACGAAGAAAAATGTTGATCAAACAGAAACAACAGACACACACAATGTGTCACAGTCGGTGAAATAAAAACAATATGGGGCACATGACATCTGTGGCACCGCAAGGTACACAACACTTTATTTTTTCCTTACTCGACTGCGTGTAAGGAGTGCGACACCTGCGTGTGATTTGGTATCGGTTAGGTCCGTTCTCGACGCCGGTTGGCTGACTCCGACCGACTGGGACCACGTGGGTCAATTAAATATGCAGGACAGAAACTCTGGGATGGAGGGGCAATGCCCAGCTTTGCTTAACTCATACTCCACACACGCTATATTAATCAGAATGCCGTGTTTACACTAGTGGAGGTGGATAGAACATATTATAAAGAAAAATTTGGGGTTGAGTCCCCCTTTAACCCAAATTAAACTAAATATAATGTTGCCTTGAAACTAATTATGTAATATAAATAAAAATAAGAAATACAAACAAATAATAAACCTGCTTTTGTTATATTACTTAGAACATTTACCACAAAAACATGGAGCTCATTTGAATATGTCCATTTTAAACAGACATTCAAACTTCAGCAACAAAACAATTGTTGTACCGCACATTTTATTGGCGGGCTTATGAAATAACTGAGAATATTTACTTACCATCTTGAAAATATTTAGCGGTGGTAGGAGTCGTAATACTCCTAGGAGAACAACATAAAAAGTATTTAGTCACGGAGTGATTTATTTCAGCAGTATGAATAAATAAACAAATTCTAATGTATGACTGATACGAAATGTATGTGTGCTGTTAAAACATATACGTGTTGGGGTTTGTCTTGGGTTGTGTAGGGCACTTATTTTAAGTAAACAAAACTGTTCCTGCAAATGCCAAAAAGACTAAAAGCAAACACGACACGGACTTGAAAACGTTCATGTCCATATCACATGATTTACGTTACGTATATACGTCGCTTCTCTGGTGTTTAGCACCTGCACAACAGGCAAAAAAAGAATCTGACAGAGTAAGGAGAGACAATTAATATTCGTGTCGTCAGTTTTTGCATTATTTTGTAAACTATATAGTACATGAAAACAAAACAACTCCCATTACAAATATATGGGTTTAATTCCCCCCTTTTTTTAATTCAGGAAATAGTTGGATCTCAGTTGGCCAATTAATGTCACCACTTCACGTTGCTTTAGCATCTACAGATTTCGATAACTTTTGTATATATCGTATTGTCTTGTAAAGTGAAAATGGAATTGAAATTAAAACATGATGCGTTTGAGCACGTCTTATTCGGCTCCCAAACCGCCTGCAAGGCAAAATCGGGGTGGTACAGGTTCGGGTGCAGTGAAAACCCCGATGCATCTTGGGAAGAAGAAGCTGTCGTCGTTCTTTCATGAGAGGCGTACTTTATCGTAGCTGTCCGACAATTTCGAAAATATCAGACAAATAGTTAACATAGCAATACCACACTGGTGAGTTAGTGTACAATGAATGTGAATGTGGCACCGTTCTTTTATTTAGGTTAACATTGTTAAAATTCGTAAAAGTATTTGAAATGACAGCGCTGGAAATGTGTACACTGGATCGGTGTTGTGCGGCCATAGCGTTTGAGCCTTTCAGTTGCCGCATCTTACCTTTGTGTATGCATGTAGTGTTTCTTTTTTCTATAAAAAAATACATCTTTTTAATGTCATTTTCTAGAGGTCGTGTGGAAACAGTCGGGACAAATGGGAGCAGATAAGAGGTGATTTGCAACGGCAGTTATTGACTGTTCGGTATGGGGTCAACAAACTATTGAAACTGAGAGCTGCTTCTGGGATACTCATTAATGCGATGGGCTCTCGGTATTTCTTTAATAACACTTGCTCATATTTACCTTTGTTATTAACAATGATATTCGCCAATGTGAGGACACTGATCTTATTAATGGTATGACAATAGTAATGATTTAACATGGTAGGAAACAGAAATATCATTTTCAAATGATCACTCATACAATATTCCTAGGAAATCACAGTGTCCTATCACTGATGAGCCGTTCTTCCCCTTGCATTTAATTGTTCTGCCTGACACTGAACGCCACTGGTGTAGATAGCTGAACATATTTGAACACCTTAAGTGGAATTGGATACATTGAATAATCTGATTGTAAAGTATATTATGTTAATCTTCGCGTCACACTTTAATTCATCTTTGCAATTGCCTGTCGAATAGGATAAGTCGGACTGAGCGGAGCGGCAGGTATGGTTCTGATGCGCCCCGTGATGCTTCCGATTGGCGCGACAGACGAGAAAGGGATCAAGAGCGTGATCGCCGCTGGTCCGATGAGAGACGTGGCGATCGCAATGAAGGAGAGCGAGACCGAGATCGCCGAGGATCCAGAGACAGTCCAGAGGTGACCAGTTTTGCTAATCAGTGACTTCATTTGAGAAACAACTTACTAATTTTGAGGAGCAGTCTTTAAAGGTTATGCTTGAAGATTTGAAGCAAGGGTTTTATTATAGGAACACACCATTGAAACTTCATTACCCAGAATTCAAGTAGGAATTGTGTATAAATGATTATAGTGCAAATATCAGTGGCATCAGATTTGCTGAAAAAAAGGTTTAGATTATTAGTTTCAAAATAATGACAAACCCTGCGCAGCGCCAGCTTGACCACTATTAGTATCAAAATAATGACAAACCCTGCGCAGCGCCATCTTGACCAGTTTTAAGTAATAACGTTGTCACTGACGTAGCACGTGCTTTAACATGGCACTGTTGTTTATTACTTTTAGTTATTTCCTGGTCTATCTTGCTTTAAAAAATCTTTAAACCATGTGGCTTTATCAAGTGCAACTAAGTGGAACGTGTATGTTGTAGTAGTTCACCACACACAAAGTAAAGTATTTCAAGCCCCTTTGTTTGAATTTTGATTATGGCAAGAAGACAAAAATAAAAATCTAGTATTTCACAAATTTAGAATATCATGACAAAGTGGTCTCAGTCTTGCTTAGTAGGCTTCAGAATCTTGGGAAAGACCACTGACTTGATGGCTGTGCAGAAAACAATCATCGGCACCCTCCATAAGGAGAACAGTTCTCAAAAAGAAAGCCGGTTCCTCACAGAATGCCATGTCAAAGCACATGAACTAGAGTGTTAAAAGGAAGTTGAAAATGTAGCCAGAAAGGGTGCCACAAGTGATGGGGATGACTGCAGACTTGAGAGGATTGTTAAGCAATGGCCGTTCAGAAATCTGGGGGAGCTTCATAAGAAGTGGACTGATGCTGTTGTCAGTTCATCAAGAACCACCAGATACAGACGTCTGCACGACATGGGTTACAGCTGTTGAGTTCCATGTGTCAAGCCACTTCTCAGAAGGGCTTGTGGTGGGCAAAGGAGAAAAGGTAGTGGTCCCAAGTCCTTTTTTCAGATGAAAGTAAATTTTGCATAGCATGTGGAAATCAAGGTCCGAGGGTCTGAAGGCAAACTGGAGAAACACAAAAGTCTAGCTGCTTGAAGTATAGTGTGAAGTTTCCACAGTAGGCAATGGTTTGGGGAACCATGTCATCTGTTGGTGTGCGTCCATTTTCTTTTATCAAGTCCACAGTCAACGCAGCTGTCTACCAGGAAATTTTAGAGCGTTTCATGCTTCCTGCTGCCAACAAGCATTTTGAGGACTGATTTTATTTGCCAGCAGGATTTGGCATCTTCCCACAAAGCCAAAATTACCTGGTTTAATAACCATGGACTAACAGTACTTGACTGGCCAGCAAACTCGCCTGACTAGAACTTCAGTGAAAATTTATGCCACATTGTCAACAGGAGAAACCCCAAAATGCACACGATCTGAAGGCCAATATCAAAGCATCTTGCGCTACAATAACTTGGGAACTGTGACAAAGGCTGGACACCTCCATGCCACTCTGCCTTGAACCTTGTAATTAATGCAAAAGGAGGCCCATTGATGTACTGGGGACAACATTGCTTTATTACACTTTTCAGAAGTCCAACATTTCTGTGTTAAAGATCATTTTTGTTGGTCACATCAAATTGTCTTTTTTTGTGAAATACAGGATTTACATTTTTTTTTTGTCTTTTGCCATAATCATCAAAATTGAAACAAAGCGAGATCTAAAATAGTTCACTGTGTGTGGTGAACTGATACAAGTTGGAATGTCACCGTGTACATCATCTGAGAGGAGTACTATATTTTAAAGTAATATAAATAATTGAAATATAAGAACCTTTATTAGTCCCACATTGGAGAACATTTTCATTGTTTTAGCAGCAATAGTGCAAACAGGAAATAGAAAAATAGACAACTATTGGCCATGCATCTCGTCAATCAGGAATGTTATTTGATTGCTGATTGTTAATTTTGACGTTTGAGGTGTGATTAATCTAGTTGAATGCTCTTGATTTCTTTACTACAGTTGAAAACGGTTGGTAATTAATCCATGAGTATTTAAATTGTTTAGAGAAAACTCAAATGGAAAGCCTGTTGTACAGTGTTTTCATTTAAAATATCAGCTGTATAATTTTTTTTTGTTGGCACTACTTCACACCAGGGAGTGCTAATTTTTAATTTTGACTCTAGATTTGTATAATAAATGTTAACCTAATTAATGTTTTTTCATAAGTTATTTTATTGATTTAGCTTTTCCCATGAACTATATCATTAAAAAAATCTACAAATTAATAATTTATTAATACAAATATTTTTCAACCATAATTTTATAATTGTTTAATGATGTGAGAGTAACTTATGCACTGGTCTTGTTTGTATTCTAGCCAAGAGAGCGGAAAAGACGCAACAGTGATAGATCAGAAGATGGATATCACTCTGATGGCGACTACTCAGATCAGGATTACAGAAGAGAAGCTGGAGATGAGAAGAGGAGCAAGACCATCATGCTATGGGGTCTTTCTTCTCACGTCACCGAGGAAGATGTGTGTGTTTTTTATTTTGCATGTGGGATGAAGCCTTTCAGGACTGTAATGGTCTTACTGTTTTGTGTGTCATGCAGATATGTTTTGCCATTGATCAACTGGAGGGTCCGCAGCCTGCTGATGTCAGACTGATGAAAAAGAAGACAGGTGAGACTGGGATACATGATGGACCTTGACTTTTCCCCTAGACTTTGACCGTAGGGCAAATCTGCTTCCAGTCAGACCCATTTACCCATAACAACATGGTTAGATTAGGTCTTGAAAAAAAAGAAAAAAAATCAAATGATGCTTTCATGTGTCATCAATAGGAGTCCTGTACAGGTGAGTAAGAAGAGCAATAGGGACACGTTTGTTACATAGAGTGTGGCGTGAGCAATGGTTTCCCTGGTATTGGGCAATGTTTTCTTTCTTCCTTTTCGTTTTACTGTGGTAAAACTCATAAGGATTGGTCTGTTGTTTTACCAATCAAGGCCTGGGTCGTGAAGCAGTTTGTGGAACAGTTTTAATAATATGCCCATGGACTCTTAACTAACACGCCTCCCGTCTATATTTGAATGCTGTCTCTAGGTATAAGCCGTGGTTTCGCCTTCGTGGACTTTTATCACTTGCAAGATGCTACCCGATGGATGGAGACCAATCAGGTTGCTTCACAATCGCCAAGTCTAGTTTTAATCTTGGAGATCTAGGGAAAATTATCCCAAAGGCAACCTTAAATGCTTTGAGCCAAAACAATTTTTTTGTGTCCATTATGTGATTTTTTTTTTTTTTTTTTTCTTCCCTGGATGATATTGTAATACCAGTACTATGCTGCAAATTTCTTTGGACTCGTGAGGCCATCTTTTTAAAATACAGTATGTGTAGCTAATACTGTTAATACATTGATTACGCTGGTCTGGCATTACTCATTAGACTTGGACAGCCCCATGCAAAAAAAAAACTCAAAAAACTTTAATCCATGGGACATTATATGTATATTTCTATTTTTTTATAATAGTCATTTTGCCAGCATTTTTATAGGGAGGTCATCTGTGGTTTTCCAGAAAGCAGTCAGAATTGTCTTTTAGGGTCACATAATACACTTTACTCCAGCTCACCCCGAGCACTTGGGTCCCAAACACTTAAAGATCCTTCTACACATCACATACATCACGTCTGTCTTTAACAAAGGATACATGCCGGGGGTCCCTCGCCCCCTCCTCTCCCCTTCCAAAATGGTTACTCTGTTGAGTTGAGATCAACACACGCCACAAATACTCGGGTAACATTTGTCTTCCTCTTTCAGAAACGTCTGGTCATCCAAGGGAAAAATGTGGACATGCACTACAGTCATCCCAGACACAACTACGGAGACTGGCTCTGCAATACTGTAAGTTAATGCTCCGTCTAGGTTCCTCTATGCAAACTACCAACACTCTACATGCATGTAGATTGGTCATCAAGTTTTAAATAGCTTCAGTCCTGTTAGCTTGTCTTCATTCAGCTACATATTTACTCTATAATCGAGGCTAGGCGGTATCCCAGGTAAGTAGGGTGTGCTGCACCAATATAGACTTCAAGTTGTCTCAGGCAGCACTGTGCAGGAGGGCATTTGCAGGTGTATAATAAAAATGATTTGAACGGTTACTTGCAGTGTGGCCTGTACAATTTCCGGAGGCGGCTGAAGTGCTTCAGGTGTTCAGCAGCTAAAGTTGGTAAGTAGTTAAATCGACAGGAGGCCACCGACTCCCAACGTGCAAGCAGGCAGAGGCAACAATGTTGGGATGCAGCCCAGTGTTTATTTTCGGGACTTTAGAAGCCTTATAAGATGGATGATTGCCCTGTCCCTGTTTTATATTTGACCCAGCACAGATGGGAGGCAAAGCATGCACTTCAGACAAAATCCCACTCAATTGGCTGAATTACAAACCTTGGTGTTACCTCTCGAAAGACCCTTGAAAGGGTTTTTAGTGATTGTCCTTTGTGTTGACTCATCTAAATGTCAAGTTTATGCACCAAGTCTGTCTTTCTCTCAACAGAATGCGAGACCAGCAATAATGCTGATGTCCATGAAACTCAGCCCGGTGGAGACTTCTGTGGTGACAGTAAGGACCTTTGATTTTCGAGATATATTGCACCGCTTGATTTGGAACAGAAAGCCACTCACCATGTGGTAATACTATAATAAATTTTAATTTGTTCTTTCTCATTCACAGCAATCATCCTGAGAAATATTGCTCCCCTGAGCACCGTGGAAGGCATCATGACCGTCCTGGCGCCGTATGCGAATCTTTCACCGAACAACATTCGCCTAATCAAGGACAAACAGACGGGCCAGAACAGAGGCTTTGCCTTTGTTCAGCTGTCTTCTCCTTTGGTAAAAAACATTGTTTTTCTTTTGATAGCAGTTTATACTGTCAATGTCTACATTAATTGGATATTAATCAATACTTTTCTGCCATATTTGCGAACACAGGAGGCCTCTCAGCTGCTAACAATCTTACAAGGACTGCAGCCGGGTCTCAAACTGGATGGGAAAACAATTGGGGTGGATTATGCCAAGAGTGCTAGAAAGTGTGTAACTGTCCAACTTCCTTGCTTTGTGACTGATAAATGGATGTATGTTGAGTAGACAGTCATTGTTCTTTAATTGTAACTCTAGGGACCTTTTACTCCCCGATGGGAATCGCGTCAGTGCCTTTTCTGTTGCTAGCACAGCTATCGCTGCAGCTCAGTGGTCCTCAAGTCAAGTAAGAAACATTTTCTTTTCTTTCTTCTTTTCTTTTCTTTTTTTAAAGCAATTTCTCCAGGCTTCTGATTGTATTACTTTTTCAGCCCCAGCCGACTGGAGAAGGAGTGTCCGAGTACAGCCTCTTGCAGGAAGGCTACACTCCAATGTCACAGGTTAGTAGAACCGAAGAGGTCGCCATTGTAACGCTTGAATTGGGGAGTTCTGGATAGATTTATGTACATCTAGTCAAATATGTCTCCACAGTGCCATCTAGTGGCAGAGCAGCATATGGTCCCAGAGCCATTTTACTGAAAGTCACTTATCATCCATATACAGACTTTACAGACCTTTCTGCATTATTCGCAGGCATACTATCATCAAGTTGCAGGAGCCAGCACCTCACAGGAGAATGGGATTCTTGGAGGTATCACATGTGTTACTTATCATCATCAATATGTTTCTATTGTATCCCGCATAATAGTTAAAACACTTTATCTGCATAATTCCAGCTGCCCCGGGGATGAAGATTGTTCCGACTGCTACCGGGGTAGTTCTCTCCCCCGCCATGCAAGTCTACCAACCCCATGTAATTGGCCAGCCTGCTCTTCAGGTAATGTGATTGTGTTTGTTTGGAATGCTAATGGGATGAACAGTGTTACAGGGGTGAAATAACAAATGTATTGATTACAGGCATTGCAACTGGCTCAGCAGTTGGAGGCCAAATCCCAGACAGGACAACTCCCAGGTGCTGACGCCGTGGCTGTTGCCACGGTAACGGCTGCCACCGCAGCTAAGACCTCGGGACAAACGTCAGACACCTCCACTGGTATGAACATTTCGTAATATTACCATGTTCACCTGACTGCTTTCCTGCTGTTTGGATTGTTAAATCATTTTAATTGACAGTTGTTCCAGATACATCCACTTACCAGTATGATGAATCATCTGGCTACTATTTTGACCCTCAAACTGGTCTCTACTACGACCCAAACACGCATGTAAGAAGCACACAATTTCAAAACAGCTCCCTTCATAATCAGTGTTGTGTCATTATCGGGTATCATAGGTTTTTTGGGTTTGTTCCCCCCCCCCCTCAGTATTACTACAACTCTCAGACTCAGCAGTATCTTTATTGGGATGGTGAGAAGCAGACATATGTCCCCGTCTCAGTCGATGCAAACGCTACACCAGCTCCCACCGCAGCAAATGCGAAAGAACCCCGTGAAGGAAAGGAGAAGAAGGACAAGCCCAAGAGCAAAACTGCTCAGCAGGTAGCATGTTTGTCCTACAGCAGCAAAATGACTTTTTTTTTTTTTTTTTTTTCTTCTCCTTGATGTTCTCTTTTGACACAATGAATCGTTTCCAGATTGCTAAAGATATGGAGCGCTGGGCTAAAAGTCTTAATAAGCAGAAAGAGAACTTCAGGAGCAGCTTCCAGCCAATCAGTCAAGAGGAAAGGAAGGAAGCTGCCGCTGCTGATGCTGGCTTTACACTTTTTGAGAAAAAGGTACCTCATTATATTGATTAACGTCTGATGTATGTCAGTATTTGCTATTCTTTCTCTAATTGGACGTGCTACATTTTCAGCAAGCCGGTGTACTAGACAGATTGATTCCAGAGATGATAAATGTTCCTGAAGAGGAAGCGGCCACCAGCTCCTCCAACGCCTCCAAGGTGAGGGTTTGTCTCACTTCTCACTGTGGAGCCGAATTAGGCCTTCGATTGGAGTGTGATAAGTGCTCCGTTTGTGCTATTAGTGTGGCCTTGTGGCGGCCTATAGCGGAGACAGTGACCCCGAGGAGGCAGCCGACGGTGGAGAGGGAGGCCAGGACAAGTTGACCGACTGGAAGAAGCTCGCCTGCCTGTTGTGTAGGAGGCAGTTTCCCAATAAAGAAGGTTTAATACGACATCAGCAGCTGTCCGACCTTCACAAGGTAACAAATGCTATTTTTGTGCACTCGTTAATTATGTCAATATTCAGCTCACATCAGATGTTCTTTCCTAGAAAAACCTGGAAGTTATGCGACGATCCCAACTGAGTGAAGCTGAGCTGGAGGAGTTGGAGAGAAGAGAATCCGAGGTTTGCCTAAAGTCTTTTTTGTTATTACTAGGACATTTGCTTTGTTTATAGTTCTTGCATACAAATGGACTCATTTGACTTCTTTGTGTGTGTAGTTGAAGTACAGAGACAGAGCAGCGGAGAGACGAGAAAAATACGGCATTCCTGAACCCCCTGTCCCAAAAAAGAAGAAATACAGCCAGCCAACACCTGTCGTGTAAGTTTTTTTTTTTATTCACAACTTTAACACACTTGTTTGCGCGTATGTCGTAATTAGATTCTAATCAGTTTCTTCCTTTCCTGCAGTAACTACGAGCAACCCACCAAAGATGGCCTCAACAGTGACAATATTGGCAACAAAATGTTGCAAGCTATGGGCTGGAAGGAGGGGAAAGGCCTCGGTCGCAACCAGCAGGGCATCACTGCACCCATTCAGGTATGGAGTAGTTGTCAACTCACTGCATTCAAATTACAAAATGGGGAGATTGTTCACACACACCCTCCACCCCCTTTCTTATATTTGCAGGCCCAGCTGAGAACCAAAGGAGCCGGTCTCGGGACCCAAGGCAGCAACTACACCCTCTCAGCATCCGACACGTACAAAGATGCTGTCCGCAAGGCCATGTTTGCTCGTTTTACTGAGCTGGAGTGAACGAGATGAACAGTGAAGTGGTACCGCACGTTGTCCCCTGTGCGTTCTTTATTTTGCCTCGAGTCACAGTGTAGAATAAAATAGAATCTCACGTGGAGACGAATGAAAATAAGTAAATATAAGTTATGTTGTACATATGCACAAAGGAACCCCTCTGTTTTACTATTTTCTTTTTGTGGTGCTAATAGGATATTCCTTAAAACATCAGAGATTGTACAGTTTATACAAAGTCTTGTCTGTTTACAGCAAATAAACGACACAGAAAAAAACTGTCTTGTCCCTGGAAAAAAACGAAATATCAGTTGGTTTTGGACAGAAATAAATACTCCAGTTTTTTGGGTGATAGTCATTAAAATAAATTCAGTGTAAATATTTGGAGCGCTTGTCATGCACCATAAATGCTTCTCCCTTTGCAATGTCAACTTGGGAAAGCCTGCTGCAGAAACATTTTGTAGTTGAACAAAAAAAGGCTTTCACTTTAATTCTACTTCAGTCCTCTTAAATTAAGAAGGCGTTTAAAAAAAAAAAAAATAGCCAAGTATAAGCACGGTCAGAAAAATTCTTGCTCCATCATGATTTACTTGTTTTCCTGTTGTCTTTGCATCAACACCACACTTTACAGCAGCTACCTTCGTTTTACGACAGCCAAAAAGTAGGACAAACTAATGGAGCCAAGATAATTAAATATTAATAATAATGACCAGTCATGGCTCAGCTTCAGAAAACAGACGAGCTGTGAACACAGCTCGTACGTCACTTCCGCTTATGACGCGAGAAGAAGCCGCTGCCCGTCTTGTGAAACAAGATCAGCGGAACGTCTGCGTTTCTCCTGCCAAACTGCAAACAATTTTCTTGTTGACTCGGGCTGCAAGATTGGATGAACTGTGCATAATGTGAAGTAAAACGGAGAGGATCATATGATTGGTATGATGTCTCCAGCTGACCCCTATTTTAAAGTGACAAGGCATAGATGTGGGTGCTCCTGTCAGAGAACACAGGCCAAGCTAGTGATTCCTAACCGTGTGTCATGCATGATTCATTTTCCCTAAATTATAAGTAAATGAAGCTGTCACAAGATAATCATTAGTTCACTATATACAGTATGCTAGGCCTACACACAAACACTCACCTGCTGTTGGATCCATCTGGTGGATGCCCGGGGCCACTGCCCCATTGGTTTGAAGCCTCAAAGGATCAAACTACTGATCCAACATTCTGGGTCAAATCCTCAACTCAATGCGCTATCAAAACAAAACAAAAAAAACAGCAATGTCTCAGTCCCTTGAGGACCCAGAGCTAAATTAGCGATTTCACCCACTTTTGGCTACTATTAACCGATAGTGTTGCAAGAAAACATGCTGTGCAGTTGGACATGTGCATTCAAACGTTTAAATAAGGTCAAACTAAGTTCACTTGGTGATAGTTTATGTTCTTGAAATTTCACCCAAAAGTACACTATCAATAACTTTTTGTGAGTTTGGCTCAGTAAAACGTTGTAAAAGACTGCCAGCTCTTGGACTGGGTTTCATTAAAACGTGCAGGTGTACCTAATGAAATGGCCACCCTAGGTGCATGTACTGTACTATTTTTGGCTGCCCTTTTAACCTTTTGTGGCGGTAGTGAGCGATCATTGTTGTCGGTCGGATGCGTGTAACCGGACGTGGGGCGTAACGCTACACTACAATACTCGGTTATGCATGTATGTTATGTTATGTATGTATGTTCACTGCGAG
Source organism: Filicampus tigris (assembly GCF_054856515.1). Taxonomy (NCBI): domain Eukaryota; kingdom Metazoa; phylum Chordata; class Actinopteri; order Syngnathiformes; family Syngnathidae; genus Filicampus; species Filicampus tigris. Next base: position 12,276,062 of record NC_141225.1, on the reverse strand, counting down.
ATGGATATTTTGTTTAACACATCATAAAAATCACATCATTAAAATTCGTAAAAATTGTGCCCCATACACTTTCACAACTTGCTGCGCCATGTTGAGACTGGCACGATTTACATGCTCACACAACGAGGAAGGGTTGACGATAATGACTTTTTGGATGCGCGTGTTTTACCGTGACGCTGAGCAGAAACACGAGCGTCGTGATTTACGCACATGGCTCTCGGTGCGTAAATGGTTTTCCACTTGAGCTGCACGAGGAGTGGCAGTGTGCGTGTGGGAAGTGAGTGTGAGTGGGTGGGTGGTTTAGCAGGGGGGTCGGAGAGAGCGACCAGAGGAGGCGGACCTTCTCCAACCCCCACAGTTTGGGCTGCAATGTGCTTCACAATGCCGACCATTTCTCCACAAACATTGCTCACTTCTACCGAGGCGAGCGCCCTTTCGATTGTGCGTAAAACTCCCAAACACATTTTAATATAAAACTCCAAGGAGGACGGCCTTCTCTTCGTCACGCGCGTGAGGAATTAATCCCGCAGAACCATTTTTGGTAAGGCGTATTTCCCTTTTCTTCCTCTTCTTTTTCTTTCTTTATTTGATTTTTTATTATTACGTTTCATTATGTTTGTATTGCTCATGCGTGCACCGCACTGGATTGATCCGGTTGAATTAAGGGACTATAGTAGATATATAAAACCTTATAATAAAATATTACAAATACAAGTTGAAGACAGATGTATTTTTTCTTTTTTTTTTGGTTTTGTTTTGGGTTTAGAGAGGTGTCTTAGTCTTTGTCAATAATAATAATTAACAAAATAAAAGTGTTTTTGAGATCCTCTGTGTTGAGCGCCAAGACCACATGTCACGACCATGTGGCTCTCTGACAGATTGTGCTCCATCTTTTGTTTCACATGGCTACGGAAATATATATCGTGAAGTGCTCAGTTTGTCAGGCTGCATCAATACTTGTTTGAAAGGAACAGCAGTTACAGGTCAACAAACTCAACAAAACTCAACAGATTCATGTTATTTAAAACCGTCATCTAATGTAATAATTATTGGCAGATTGGCAACAAGTGGTTGGTACATTTGGCTCACAGTTCTGAGGTTCTGGGTTCTAATCTCTTCGTCTTTGCTGTGTTGAGTTCGCATGTTCTCCCTGGGTACGCTGGCTTTCCTTCCACGTTCCAAAAACATGAATAGTAGGTTAATAAAAGACTTGTCCATTGATGTGAATGTGATTGTGAACATGTCATTTGTCAACGTGCCCTGCCGTTGTGTGGTGACCAGTCCAGGGTGTATACCCCAATTTTCACCCAAAATCGGATCACTTGCAGCTCAGCGGCGCCTCCCGTGAGGATTAGCATTTTAGAAAAAAAATATGGACTGATACTAATTATATTTAATCATGTTTTATTGCTGCTGCTGCTGCTGTCTGCATAAACCAACGTTGAAAGGCAACAATGTAAAGTAGGTTGCTCAGTGGACACTTGATTAAGTGCACCTGTAATAGATAACAGGTTTGGCGAGCACGTCAATGCCCCCTCATTTTTTTTTTTTTCGTTGACAGGGGCTGGGGATGGAATATCTATGTGACATGTGTCTGGTCTATTGCCCAGAAAAAGAATTCCTGCTGTATGGATTTGTCCTGTTGGGTCCTAGTGGTCAGATAAGCCCGGCTGCGGTTAACGACCTCTGCATGTGCTCTCTAGTTCCAGCAGTCGGGTGTTTTATTCATGCGGGAGGCAGCCAGCTGTGCTGTAGAGATCATTAGCGTTGCAACGGAAATCCAGTTTCACTTAATTTTTTTCATTTACTACATTTAATGCCTCTCTTTTCATCTGTCAGTGACAGGCAAAGCAATGACATGCCCTTTAGTTAGATGGCAGACGGTACAATTAAACTGTGTATCCACCTGTTGCCATTCACACAATAAAAATAAATCGTGGCTTCCCGGGAGTATGTCAATTTCGATGACAGTACAATTCAACAGGCCCAGATTCCACACCAAGTCAGTTTGTGAGTAAATTGAGGAGATATCCTCATTTTTCCAGCATTTATATTTGTTGCGACATTTTTGTTTAGTGGTGTGTTGTTACATTTTTGTAATGTAAATAAATAATGGTTGGGGAACACCTCATCAAGACATGCTAGGCTCGAATGCAGATTGTTAGTTAACCACATCATCTCATTGGAGGAATATTAAAATATTTGCACAGACATGGCAAAATCTTGTAGAAAGTAGAGTGGAATCTGTTTTTAGCTTTGATTTGCTCTTCCAGTAGATGTGACGCCCTGGTTTTCCAATACTTTTGCCCAAATTTATCTAAAGTATCAGGTAAGCTCAATATCTTATGAAATTGATCAACTGTGATTTTGGGACTGCTACTGGAAGCCACGTGCAAACTTCTTGTGGTGGCTCAATGCTGGAAATGTACAATGTTGTGTCAACAGGCATAACGGTGGACCCACTTCCAATAATCTGTTTTGGGAAGAGGCTACTGGCAATGGACTTTGCATGGACAGGGAAAATATTTGCTTGTTCTAGATTTTTTAAATGTAGAACAAAAACTAGGTGGAAATGTACAATTTTGCGCTTCTTTGAAGTTATAGAAATGAGCAGATTTATTGGAAGGTCAGTGTTGTGCAGCTTTGTCCTTTTTAACATTAGGGATTGTAATTAGGGTATTTGACAAAATTCTGTTCATCGATTATTAGGGAAAACAAACAAACAATTACAGTATATTTGACAAAAATAATGGTAGAATCTCTAATTATAAAGAAATAATGTCTTTATAGGTAGGGTGAAAATAAAAGTTTTCCTTTGGAAAAAATGTCCACGTTTTGCGAAAACATTTAAACACAATGTATTATTAATTAATATTTTAAATGTTAAGAAATTTGACGACACAATGAACCGGCAAACTGCGCAGCCTCTCATAACGTCCAACCCATTCCAGATCTCTCACAGTCTTGCAGGTGAGGCAAGGTGACCTTGGCAAAATATTTGTAAGCACATACCATTCCTCGGGTCAAAAGTTTCCAAGATGTCAATAAAGAAGTGCTTTTGCAACATATAAATGGGCACCATGTCGCTGTTGTTTTTATGATTGCCTTCCACCAGACTCCTTTCTTGTTATATGTTCACTAATGTTAAACTGATTTCCTTCATGCACGTCTCTTAGCAGGAATTAAATTTACTGCTCGCTTTTTTACATAATTAGTAATCGCCTAAATGACCATATTGCAAAGTTGGCATGCAATGGCAACACTGACTCTGCTTCTCTTTGTTTGTAGCCATGCTGTTAGTGGAAGCAGTGCGAGTCAGAGGGGGCGCACTTTGAAGTTGGAACTATAGAAAAAAGAGATTGAAGATTAAAGTCAGCCTGACAAATCCATTTGAATTAATCAATAAAATCCCTTAATGTCCCAGCCCTAGTTGAGAGTGAATCAACAGTCTCTGCAGACTGTTCAGTAGCGCACTGATTGCTTCAAGGCATGCATGAGTATGCTTAAGAGGTCTAAATGTGTTTAATGTTTGACTTTCATCTTAGAATGTTTCAAATTAATTCAAGTGTTTTAGAAACCTGTAATACTGTATTTCTGAGCCACACCTCATGTTGCCAACTCCTGGTTACAAAATGCTTTCTCAAAAAAAATGTCAACCAGCAAGCAGCTAGCCCACTTGTGATTATGATATCCGCTAACTGATTCCTTATGAAATTAATTAGGCCTGACTACGATTTAAAGCAAAAAAATATCGTATCGCAATGTATCGTGATACTTTTTATGCCGATACCAAGTATTGATATGTTGATGAAGTACCGATACTACCGTTACCTTATGTTATGTTTCGCACGTTCTACTTTTGCATACTTTTGGAACATTTGAAATTCTAAAGTTAAGGTTTGTGAACGGAGTTTTATTCATTGCACTCCTGTGTATAGGGAACAGTTACTGTTACAGTTCATGCACCATTCAATCGTGACAGTTGAATAAATGTCAAATGGCACTTAAGTAAAAACTTTGGAAAAATATACCTGTTTTTTTTTAAACGAGCCCTTATATATATATATATATATATATATATATATATATATATATATATATATATATATATATATATATATATATATATATATATATATATATATATATATATATATATATATATATATGTTACTCTTCATATACATTAGAAGTAAACAAGAAGGGCTAATGAAGGGGAAAAGTCCTCACTATGATGTCACGCAAGATGTAGATTCTTAAAAATCCAGCTCTTCTCTTGAATCTTATTACATTGCAGGTGTATGTAATGAAGTGGCTGTTGAGTCAATAGATATTGGCACTAGGTGTGCTTTCCGAAAGTGAACGGCTGAGCACAGAGCAGGGTGTGTGCATCAAGGGGTGGCCGCCTTCACAGGATAGCATGTGTTCCTGTGATCTCAGAAGGCACGTGGCCGAGGATGAGCTGACGCTGCCAGGCGCCCTCGACTGAACCTCGTGCCTGTTCCTGATTGACCACGGCCACATGGGCCTCCTCCCCTAAACACTTGTCCAACTGACACAACGGAAAATGTTGCGAGATCTTGAACAGCCCCAGTTTCTATGCATTTGCTTGTACATTTCCCACTCACCTGTTCAAACATTTCAAAATTCACAGCAAGTTGTGCAGAGTGAGACGTTCTTCATGACAACTGCTTATACTGTATAACAACTGTGGAGCCCCTCCTGGCGCTGTGCCGACAAAGACGCGAACTTCACATGCTTCAAATAACACGGAGACATCCAAATGACATTTTTCAAAAATTCTTCCCTTCAATCCATAATTCTTCCTGAAGCTTTACCCCCATTTTACCAATGATGGTACTACATGGGCACAATGCATAACAGCATGACAAATGTGTATTAGTGTTCCAACAATGACATTTCATACAACCGGGAAGTTTTATTACTATTATTATACCTTGCAAAGAAAACATTACTCATTTCTGTCCTCGCTGCTCAGTACAATATTCTTAAAACCAAAAGGAAAACTGAATGTAGACCAGGAAGTGTGTATAACCAGTTAAGATATGGCAGAGCACACAAATTCTTGGTCTTAAGAGTGATGAACTTATTTTCTGATACTTCTGATATTTTCTGAAGTGAAGTCAAAATGTTTCTTTACAATAATATGTTCTATGCGCTCAAACTAGTCTAAACATGGCATTCTGATCAGTATTGCGTTAGTGGAATATGGATTGAGCAGCAAAATCCACCCTTTTAATCCATCTCAGCGGACGATCACTTGGCATGTACATCCACTTTGTCGACTGAAAATGACATCACAGTGACTATAGGCCGAGATAACAACCAATCATGGCTGACCTTTTTTCTGGATTTGGTCATATGATCCTTAGGCACTGTGATGTCATTTTCAGTCGACAGCAAGTGGTTTCTTTGTTGTTGTGGTCTGATATAGGTTATGGACGTGACCCCTAATATTTGACTGAGTACTAGAATTTTGAAAATTCAACCCACTTAATTCACATGTTCCCATTTTGAACGTCCTAACCCATTTTTTAAAGCTTTATAGCCCCCACACATGAGAAGAAAGAAGTGACAAATGTGTTCTTACTGCTCTTGTAATGTGTGATCTAGGCTGGACTCACAGCAAATGCCCAGTGCACCCTAATTGGCTATCGTTGCATTTGACGTCACAATCATGGAGAGTGAATCAAGATTTTCCATTCTGGATGTTGAACAGGTTTAATATTTATGATTAACTGTGTTTTCCGAGCAGGTAGGGGAGGGGAAATCACTCCGAAGACGCCACACGTGGCAGGGTTATCACTCAGGATTATCTTTTCGAGACATCTGAGAACGGGGGATCAGCTCAAATTTGGTCGATTAAGTAGATTTAGATTTATTTATTGGTGCCCGTGGGGAAATTCGCCTCCACAGACTGCACATAAAGACACAACAAATGCCATACATCACAGACAAGACAGCAAACCAAAACAAAACACTATACACAACAGTTATTAACACAACGGTGCCACTACATTGTAGCCTGGTCAGCGTGGTCTACTGTTTAGGGCGGAAATGGCAGTAGGGATCAGGCCCTTCCCCAGGCGAGCCCTCCTGAATTTTATGGACCTGTATCTACGCCCTGAGGGTAGGGGAATGATATATTGGTGTCGTGGGTGAATAGTGTCCTGTACTATTGAGTTCGCCATTCGGATGATGGACCTGTTGTTTAAGTCTGAGAGGTTTGGTGTGGATAGGTCGATGATTTTAGCTGCTGTGTTTGTGATGCGTGTGAGTTTGGTGCGGTTGGTGACAGAGAGCATGTGTTAACTTGAAGGAATTATTTATTGACATTTTAAGTTATCTTTATAAAAGATTCCACTGACTAAGATGTATATTGGCAAATATTTATAATAATAATAATTAAAAATATTAACATTATGCAAATCTGAAAAATTGTTCAATAAACATGCTTAGAGATGTTTCAACAAAGTTTAGAGGTTTATGTTTTTATAGATTTTGATGGCAATATTTTCCTTTTTTGGTGAAAATATCGACTCCAAATATCGATTATTGGCCTCTTTGACTACTAACTGTCGGTATCGGCCCAAAAAAAAAAAACATATCGGTCTATCTCTAGTCAATATGACTATTTCCAGTTGTACATGCACCTGTAATTGATTTAGACAATCAGGGTTCCATTGCGTATCCCAATCAGGTAAATCATCATATGCTAATAATTTGAGAGCTGCCAGATTTGAGTGCTTTTACTGTATTGTTAAACCGTGCTGCATTATTATCTGTTGCAACCGCATTGTTCCAGCGTGTGAAACTAATGCCGCCTCCGAGAATCCGCAGCTTATGACACGCAGTTCGCAAAACACAAGAGCAAACACCCAAAGTCAAACAGGCCTTGACCTTAGGCGGTGTGATTTGTTTGCCTGGCCGGGCTGCGATATTCTGTGATGAGGACACATTTGTGTTACCCAACCGGCACTCTGAGACGAACTTGTGAGATTTGTTTGTGAATGAATTGGAGTCGGTTGTGTTGAAAGTCATTGTTTCAAAAGAGGATATGAGTTACGGCCGGGTAGCCATGCAACAGACACCAGAAAACATTTTGCCTTCAATTTTCAAACGAAAGGTTCCTTGTGCACACATGCAGGATGCATTGCAGAGGCAAATAATACAACCAATACGCAGCTGTTATAGTGATGCGTTGCAGTTGTATCCCACTGCAAACTGCAACCACAAAAATAATGTATTGTTCAATGAATATTTTTGACAGCATTATTACCCACAGAGCTCCAGTACTGGATCATGTTAGATTGTACAGACGTACCTAATTAAGTGGCTGATGCGTGTACGTCCCATATATATGAGCGCCACCTTACCATGAAATTAAATCACCCAGTGCTGCAGACCCAAACGCAACTGAGCTGTTAGTCAATGTAAATTGAGTTTTTCCAAGCATGTGATATATCATTAGTCCAATAACATAATTGCCCAAGTCACGCTAGCTTACTGTTGTTATATCAATTAAAAATATCCATGTGCTAAAAAAAGTGTGTGTATTTTTTTCACTTTATTTCTGTGTAGATTCTCAGTTATCTAGGTCATGGTAATCCTCAAAACATGAATCCAGGCAACTGGACTCCTCCTGTTTGACAAATTTCTTGTGTTTTTTTTCACGTTTTCAAACTTTTTCAAAAATGACTTGGGCAATTATGGTTTTAGGCAAACGATATGCTGTAAACAAAAGTAGAATGCTTCGCCTACTTTGTGAAGTTGACATTTTTTAAAGTGTTGAATACGCCTGTCTTTAAATGAAGTTAAAGAAGCCAAGCTAATGATTGTATGTGCTAACATGCTAACAGCAGTCCTCAGTGTTTTAATATCATTAACGCTTAACATACACTTATTATGAACACTACATAATTCTGAGCAGCAACGCTAGCTCCGATGCTATCACGAACACAAACGTGTGGGGAAAGATCAAGTTTTTTTGACATCGCTTATTTCGATAGCCGGAACAATAAAATGCTCTTCTACTAGATGTCAGAAAGTACAATTCACTTGTGTATCCACCGGTTGCTATTTACACAACAAAATACACGGCATCCTGTATATTTGGGATTTAGCTTTTGTAAATTTGAATATATTTTAAGGGGAACGTATCCTCTTTTTCTCGCTGAAAACATCCCCTTTCACTATTTTTATGCTCTGGCCAACGTAATATAAGTATTGATTTAGCGGCAACTAGTGGTCATTTGATATCTAGGAAATATTTGTAGTGAGTTGAGTAGTTTCATTTTCAACTCGTGGCACCGCAGCAATTACAAATATTTTGAGAGTGGGCAATCACTTGCAGATTTTTTGTTCATATGACATAGTGTGGCTTTAATTAGATAGTCAATCCATTTTGTTTGTCCATTGTGCATTTTGCTGTAAGTATAGCACATGTTTCTACTCCATTAGAGACACTGAATTCTGCTGACAACAAGCGATCCAAAGAGCTACACCTTTCACGATGGAGCAAGATCAGTCCGAGATGAACATATTATCGAACGGGAAAAGTCACAACCTCGGGGACGATGTTGACGTGCTGATGAAGACGTCTCTCGAGGATGATCAGTGAGTGTTTCCTGTACTCCGCAAGCAGGTCCTCGGCAGTCCCACGTCTATTTTGTGCCTTGAATTTGTCATTACTAATGAGTTTCATAACAGGTTGGATGAGTGTCGACTAAATGCCTGTTTGCTTTTTGTTTTTATTATTGCATGTTTATTTTATTGCCTCAATGGGTGGATCCTTGCACAGAAATGGCACTCAAGCAGTCAGGTATGACAGGTTTAAACTGAATTTCAACTTAATTTACTGTTGCTGACTTTAATGAATCATGTTGTTTGAACTATATTAGCAATTGGGTGAGAGTTTTAACTTGCATTTGAAGTAACTGCCTACATGTCTCACATTAGATTTGATGACCCCGATGGAGGAATGGAGAATGAGGAATTTTTGCCCAGCGCAGATGGAAAGAAGCCAGTTCGATTCACAGATGTGAGAAAACACAAGTCACTACATAAGTAGTTTGTTTATTTGTTATCTTTATATATTTGTTCTTTGCTTGTTGTATCAGTTTGAAGGGAAAACCTCCTTTGGTATGTCTGTCTTCAACCTGGGTAATGCCATTATGGGAAGTGGAATTCTGGGACTGGCTTATGCCATGGCCAACACTGGCATACTCCTCTTCTTGTGAGTAATACCAATGATTTCCAGTGCCCTATTTAGGATCAACTAGAGTGGTGGTATTGAAAGTGTGAAGATTTTAGCTTGAAAATAAAGTAAATCATGTTCTCTAAACCCGATAGGATAACTTCAGCTAGCATAAGAGGCAAAATGGGTTGACTTTTAAGTTGTCATAATGATGTTATATAGTTGGTTCCCCTAGACCAGTAACGTAACAATGGCGAGAAAGGACTCCAGAAACCAGTTTAACGGTTTTGGATATTATAAGACAGTAATATGGAAATAAGCATTGATAAATTAAAATAGTTTTATTTGTCCCTAAACACATTTTGATGCTGTTTTCAAAAATGTCTATACTTTTTTCTAGCAGATCAGGTTTTTGAGATATTTTCATTTTTGCTTTTAAGTTTAACCTATAAAAGCTTGCGCAATACAGATTTTACAGCACATTGTAATTTATAGCTATGATATTTCAGAAAAAAAGGCCATGTCTAGAAAAGTTTACTTGCATCTCTGATTTAAAAAAAAATGGTAAAAATGTGTTGACCAGTGTTATTTTTAAGTACCCATCCACTATATGTTGCTAAAATATGATTAGTTAACCAATGATCATTTTAAGAATGTAACTGAATGTAATACTTTTTTTTTTTAAAGATGTTTGGGAGAACTTTTTTTCCCAACATATCCCCGTATTCTCTAAAGCCATCAGATTTGCTATTTTTTTGAAGCATGGGAAACTTTGTTACAATACAACAGAAGCAGTAATACATATTCAATAATATAATAATATGTTCAAGGCTACAGAGACCCACACATTGATGGAAATGCCATTTCTCATAATAAACAAGCGAGTGAACCCACTGTTCTACGTTCCTATTTGGTCAGAGGGTGCACGCACATCAATCCACTTTCCCAAGCCCTTAAGTCCACTCAGTATCTCTGGATGTGGGGAAGGCCTTGTAAGACTGACTTGATATGGAGGCCGAACCCTGAGAAAGCCTCAGCATTTAAATATCTCATGACTGTGTGTGTTCTCAATGGCCAGTTGTTGCTGTTTCAAGCACATTATGGTACCTATACTTCGTTAGATGCAAAGTTAGATACAGATGGTCTGCAGAGTCTAATGGAGATTCCATACAAGAAATCAACCAATCGTATGAACACAAGAGCATTCAGAGAATGCAGATCTTAGTTAGTTTCAGCCCATCGGCTTGTCTCAGGTGAGGCGTGGAAAGTTTGAGGCCAAACATTGAGGTAGTAAAGATTCCATACAGGTTGATTATTATACATCCAAACAGAGGTCAGGAAAGCTTGCCGTAGTGTCAAGGTCTTTAGTTTCAGTGCATGACGGTAGCTAGACATTAGAGTCTTTATCTATCCCAATCCTGCCACTTTTGCACCCTGCATTCAAACAAACAGGCAGGCAGACTAAATGACCAGCGCCTACCAAGGCCATGTCTGACAGCTGCACTCTGCACGTAGTAAGGGGACATAAATGAGCAAATCCAGATCCCACATTAGGGCTGCAGATTGGACTATTTTCGGCTGTGGCCTTTCTGGAGTCTGTAAGAGTGTGTACATATAGGTGGGTTTATTATGGCTCATGATCTGTTTTGAGATGCTGGCTATGATGCCCAATGTGTCTCTCTCTGGCTCGGGTTTAGTGAGCCTCTGTTTGGAATAATTCCTTCCTAAATCCATCTGTCACCGTCATATTTTTTTTTAATTTGTACATTAACAGTTTAACATCATGAGGAGAAATTAACAACAACAAAATGCTTAAATCTTTAGTGTGAAATCAGGACTGATCATAAATGCCATTGTTGCACCTCGCATCTCCTTCCTTAAAAGGGGAAGTCAACCACCCGTTAATCCAGCCGTTTTTAGCCATCTCAGGGGGTGGCCATTTTGTCACTCCTGTCGACTGAAAATGACATCACAATTCCTCAGGGCTCAGGTAACGACCAATCACGGCTGACCTTTTTCTGTAGCTGAGCCGCGATTGGTCGTTACCTGAGTCCTGAGCATTTGTGATGTCATTTTCAGTCGACAGAAGTGACAAAATGGACGCCCCCTGAGATGGCTAAAAACGGGTGTATTTTGCTGCTTAACTCATATTCCACAAACGCAATATTAATTAGAATGCCGTGTTTCAACTAGTGGGCCTCCATAGAACATAGTCTTGAAAAAAATGTGTTTGGGTTGATTTCCCCTTTCAAGAAGACAAACGGGATTATTGTTGTTGTTTTTTTTTTAACATTTTAAAACTGTTCCCTGATGACTTAGTAACAATCATCATCCAGAGTGGGAGATGTTTACCTCCCCGCGACCAGACAGCAAATCGATGGCACTTGTGCCCCGGCTAATTTAACCCGAACCATCCAACAGCACTCACAGTCAAATCCACAGTCAAGTATAACAATAAATTAACCACTAACGTAATCTGAAATGGGAAAACATAATGCAAATGCACCGAATGTTCTACTTTTTGGTTACAAGTGACAAACATATGTCAGGGGCAGCTTACTAGCTATGAGAAGCTAACATGGCAGTCAAGAGCTTTATTCAATGCCCAGTTCGGTCAAACACTCCAAACAGAAGGACTCAAATCCATGTCAACAGTCACAGATTATCCAAATTTGTGTTTCACAAAAAGATAGCTAATGCCATCTGAGAATCATAGCAAGAAGTTGAACAAAAATGGGAAGTGCGTACCAAAATAAAACTGGTAACAACACTTGTCTAACATGACATGGAAAGAACTGCTAATGCTAGACAAAAGTAGTTGGACACCATCCTTAGAATGTCAATCTGCTTTCCAACGACTGTACAAAGAAATGGGATGGACAAGGACAGAAAATATAATTTATTTGAATCATGTTGCAGGTTTCTTCTGACTGCAGTGGCAGCCCTGTCATCTTATTCCATTCATCTACTGCTCAAATCCTCCGGCATTGTGGGTAAGAATATCTTAGCCCGGTTGTATAGAAACTGTCGACATCATTGACTATTCAGCTGATGATTTCTTACGCGTGAAGAATGTTAAGCAGCTGTTTATAGAAAGTTTAAGATGTTGGTTCCTCTTTCACTTCTATTATAAGAAGGAGAATGCACAAAATGTTTTGTAGAAACTTGGGTGTGACAAAGCCATAAACGGTTGTGGGTTAAATGGCTCACCATTTATATGCAATGTCTCCTAGATAATGAGTGATGCTTTGGTGGTTTCAGGAATTCGGGCCTACGAACAGCTGGGCTTCAGGGCCTTTGGCACTCCTGGAAAAATGGCGGCCGGTATTGCAATCACTCTGCAGAACATTGGAGGTGAGTGAGGAATCAGATTATCTCACACTGGGAGTAGCTTTAGACTTAACTTGAATTTATCACATCATTAGCAGTTTATTTTTGTTTGTTACACATCGCATCAGCAAGTGTTGGAGATGCGCATCCATAGTGTGCAGGTCTTTAATCTGCTCAAATTAAGATGAATGCTACAAAACTGACAGGGCAGGTCATCATAGTGCAGGTGGATGATATCACTCTAGGTGCCCAAGACTTGAAGGTGCTTTTACTTTATATTCGTCAGCCATCGGTGGTCTGTTTTGTAATGTCAAGGAAAGCGCCATTACACAAAGCTGGGATTTGTGCTCACACTTGACTTTTGAAATAGACAGATCGACCAGGTGCTTCATAGAAGAGGTTATTTTTTTCATTTTAAATCTGTGTTTGACATATGTAAGCTAGTTTACTTTGTTAATAAAATAATCATTCTTTTCATTCTTTTATTCTTATTTTCCCTAGAGTTTTATTTGATAATTTATGATAAATCAAAATGACCAATTATGAAATGAGACTATAAATAAAAAAGTGATAGTGAAAGTGAAAATACATGTGAATCACCTTACATGCTAGATTAATATAATAAATATTACAGGACTCTTGATAATGTGCATGGTTAGTGGGCCTGATTAAAAATGGAATGGGCCATTTGTGGACCGCTGTCCATATTTTACCCACCCCTCATATAGACATTATGTATCAATGATTTTCTCACTTATCTTTTGATCACTTTAAAGGCCAAACACTTTTGAAATTGCATGATCTGAATATCGTTATACTACTTATATATTGATCTAAAGTCACATTTTGCCCCCAAAAAAGTTAAGTAAATCACCTCCCCGTGATGCTCGTGGATCATGAAATTATTAACAAATATGATATATTCAGTGTTGCGTTCAGTTTTTTTGTGTTATCTGAAAAACTGTGAGAGAACGACTTACGCCATTGTTTTCGCAAAGTCATGATAAATCGGCCATAAATATTTCTAGTTCAGCTTACCCTAAATTCCCCTTGATGGGCCAGTGCACTTGAAATGATTATTGACCCTAATGTCTACTATCACAGGTTTCACATTAACAGTGTGCCAGTTATTACAGTGAGACCCACTCATGGTTCTATATTTTGTCTCTGTTGCAGCCATGTCCAGCTACCTGTACATTGTCAAATCCGAGCTACCTCTGGTCATCCAAGCATTCTTGAAGGCTGACCCTAGCGCAGAGTGAGTAGCAGCATTAACAGCACGGCATGTGACTTCACAGCTGCCCGGTCAAGGGCTTACCAGCTGGCGTTGAAGGGGTGTGATGTGAATGGAAGCTTGTAATTGGACGGACAAGAGGTGGGCTTGTCTTGATAGTTGTCGGCTGATTTGGTGTGGACACAATGTCAACCTTCAGTCACGCCGAAGATGCTTTGCAACAGACCACACAGCACTGCTCTGGGTTCCTACCGCCTCTTCCTATGTAAACAGTGTGCTCAAAATGGACTTCTGCCACATACCTTCGGGCCACTCCCATCCCTCACTTCGAGTGTATACCTAAATCAACAATACCTCAGAATGAGAAATGTGGACGTATTACATATTGGGACACCTGGCAATTACACCTACAGGAAACAGAAATATCGTCGCTGTCCTGTGAGAAGCACTTATGTCCATTTTTTTCTTTTTCCTTGTCTTTACGTAAATGGAGTTTCCGCGTTACAGACATCGCATTCGCGTGAAAAAAAAAATGGACATACGTGTTCTTCACTGGACAGCAACGATATGGTTATTTATGTTGGACGTGAGAAAGGTGTCGGATTGGGTTGAGTTCTTTCACACCATACTCTCTCGTGCCGTCTTGCGTTATTTTACCTTGTTATCCCACAAAAGCATCTTATTCGTAATGAAGTATTACCGTTGTATGAAATTTGATTGATTTGAATTTTTCCTTTTTGCAACGCAGTGTGCGCCCCAAATAAGTGACACATCGTGAGTCACACTTTCTGTCTCTGATTGGTTGTATTTCAACAAGAGCGGTGGTTCCTTGAATTTGAATTTAGAGGCCCTGAATAATGCCAGTGACAGTTAACAAATGTGAAAAAAATATATATCTTTTTTTTTTTCAAATTGCAAACTCCCCTTCTAACTTATCATTCATTTTCTTGTAGCTGACAAAAGAAATCAATGGCGGCATTGGTGCCCAATACGTCTATTTGTTTTACTCATTTTCTAGCTTGTACATTTAATATTAGCGTTACACGAAGGAGATGCTAGCTAGTTCATTTAATATTAGCGTTACTCGACGGAGACTACTACTTGGCTTCCAGGGGGGGGTGGGTGTCGGGGTGCCGGGGTGTTGCGGCGGGCCGCTTAACGCACTGACAAATTCACACAGGGTTATCTACACATTTTATGCTTGCATATTTTTGCAAGATTCACTTTAGGTATTGTTAAGTTGAATGACTGAAGTGACAGCAGCAGATGGTGACACGAGGTCTTCATTCCGAGTGAGACGACAGGTCGCCTCGGTGCTGACCCCACATCGAAGGTTCATGTCCGCCTGGCGTGCTTCCCGCCACTCCGATCCATGGCATCGAGCGCCGAGCGTGGCATGAGTGGGAGGGAGTCGTGTTTTTTTATTTACAGCCCTCAGTTCTTAAAATAGATGGCGATGACTTGCGGCTGACAACAAAACGACGCCTTCCGCTTGAGAAGTAATTAAAATATCATGATATAAATGCATATACCTGTATATATATATATATATATATATATATATATGTGTGTGTGTGTGTGTATATTTATAGCAGTACAAGATGTGAACACACTATAAGAGGTAATAATAAAGTGGATTCGTATGTGATTGGCCACACTAGGCGAAATTGAAGTCACATATGTGAACCTTAAACTTGCACTTGACTCTTCAGGCCCTGAAGCTAACATAGTGTCACATTTCAGTTGGTTACATAAATGCACATTTAAAAAGTGTAATGTAATAACACACAACAGGGGGTCTTGTCAATATAAGAGCTGCTTTGAGAAAAGACAAAAAGATAGACACACATACATTTAAAGATGCACACACCCACACACAAACACACGTTCACAAACACACTCTTGAGGCATTGTCCTTCTTCCTGTATCCCAAATATGGATGTTTGCACTTTACTATTATTGCCCCCTCGAGATGATATTTGTTTTCTTTGTCAGGCCAGGTGAGGAATTTTTTTCCCCCCTGCGCCATTAAGCCCACGGTTAGCCCCCTGCCTCGATGACCGATGGCAACCGCACGTTTTCTGTTGACTGTAAACTGTTGTGGACGGGTGTCAAAACAATGAAAAAAATACTGGCGGTCCATTCAACCAAAGTGTACGTCAGACATGATAGACAGACACAAAGCAACAATGGCAATGAAAATTCTGTGCCAATCGGTTTAGCTCGGCGGACACTTTAAAATCAAATGCCCCAAAAAGTGGAATGGTTTAGAGTTCAACTAAAAACAAAAGGTTTATACTGGTATCAGCTATAGGAACACAATGTTCACATCAACATGATTTGCTATGGTTGAAATTAGAACAACTTGGAAGTCAACCAGCATTTGGAACTTCTTCGATGTACTGTACATAGTATATCCCTCAGGGTTCATGTTTTATGAATGTCATCAATGAACAGCTTGTTGAATGGGGGGGGGGGGGGCGTACATGCCGTGTCCACATTAGCAGATGGTGAGTCAGCAACACAGGAATAAAAGCGAGGCAATACCACCATTGGGTATGCAATTCCACTCGTGTCTGTTTTACAGGCTTGCATGGGGATGTCACATCAGTTGGGTTAAGCTTGCCCTTCCTTCTGTGCAGCTGCGCGCTCTCTCACAGTAAATCCTCAGTTATGTAGGATTCGATTTCAGTGTGACTGCAGAGGCAAACACTGCACAATTTCAACTTGAAGTATTTCACTGTTTGAGAGTCCAAAAATCAGGACAGTTAAACGTGCACATTACACAATATCATAATTTACATTGCATTCCAAACAATGAGCTTACGAAAGTACACTTTTGCCCGTTCTTAAACAGTCTTTGGTACTTGAATGGCAACTACCTTGTCATCATGGTCTCCGCCAGTATCATCCTGCCCCTGGCCCTGATGAAGCAGCTGGGTGAGTGTGGACACTCAATCCCCTTCCACATACTGCTTGACTCAAAGTTCAAGATATATATATATATATATATATATATATATATAAAATCTTATTTTTGTAGACAATGTAGAGTTAGTATCCTCTGTTGCCAGTTACAACCTTTCTGTTTTCTTTCAGGTTACCTTGGCTATACCAGCGGATTTTCTCTCAGCTGTATGGTGTTCTTCCTCACTGCGGTATGTTCGCCGAGTAGGGAATGGTGTCAAAAGTTAAGGAAAAACAGATAGATGTTTGATCCACAAATGGAACAATCTATTTCCTGGTTCAACTAGAAGTGGTATTGAAACGGTTCTGTTCATCATCAAATCTTGTGTCATGAGACCGTTGCAATCGAGATAAAGACAGACTGGAAGAGTCACGGAAAGGCCTAGAAGTGGATGTCCTTGATGCAACTTTTGCCGTTCATCTCCTTGTCAAATAAAGTTAACTTGGAAAGGTTACAGTGTAATTAAGGTTTTAACTTTCTTGAGTGGTGTAAAAAACACAGTATGTTCTGCTAACATGGTTGCCAGTTTGCGTGCACGTTTTGCTAAGTTTAGTAGCACACCACCGCTC
This sequence comes from Filicampus tigris, assembly GCF_054856515.1. Classification (NCBI taxonomy): domain Eukaryota; kingdom Metazoa; phylum Chordata; class Actinopteri; order Syngnathiformes; family Syngnathidae; genus Filicampus; species Filicampus tigris. The sequence continues at coordinate 12,258,744 of NC_141225.1, read as the reverse complement.
ACTATCATGAACCCCATTTGTGTCTTCTCGTAACAGTGCGCTTACAAATAGAATTTTCTTTCAACAAATGTCCTCCGGTCACTCCTCCCCTAAAGGTCATATACAAGAAGTTTCAAATTCCGTGCCCTTTTGAGGAGTTCAACTCGCTCAACAACACCGCAGCCCACCACAGCCTGAACGTGTCGAACCACGTTAGCGATCACCTCCTGACTCACGAAGGAGACGACGCTCTTTGCGCGCCGCGCATGTTCACCATCAACTCACAGGTGAGCCCACACACACGATGTGGATCTTAATCAATGGGTGATTCAGTCAGTGGTTGAAAATCTTACAAAACAGATTGGAGCAGTTTAAGAGAAGGGGTCCATGTGTGCCATGCAAGGGTCAAAAAAGGCCTTCTTGGATGAGTTTGGTGTGGAAGAACTTCCACCAAGCAACTTTCAAAAAAACAATTCATATTTTCATTCCTTGTTCACTTCCTGTTGGTGTAACGCATTTGTGTGCTTCTCCACAGACAGCCTACACTATCCCCATCTTGGCTTTTGCCTTTGTTTGCCACCCCGAGGTCCTCCCCATTTACACTGAGCTCCGCAAGTGAGTTGCTTGTCTCTAAATTGCAAGTTTTAATCATGTTTAACCTGAAACTATACGACACTCAGATGTTTTCTTTGAAATTGCAGCCCCACTAAAAAGAAGATGCAGAACGTGTCCAACATCTCCATCTTTGTCATGTACACCATGTACTTTCTGGCAGCTCTCTTTGGCTACCTAACCTTCTACGGTGAGTGCACGTTTGTCCACACATTGATTTGTGTTTTGTAGTTATGAACAGAATATATACAGTGCTGCTTTTGGAATATGCAAACAACATAGGATAAACAAATGTACCCATTTCAAACCCATCATAAAAGCTCTAAAATGGGGAAAATGTTTCATTTTAAACTGGCCGGCCACATCATTAGGTACACCTGCACAACCAAGTCGGATCAAAGTATGAGCAGTCAGTGTAACCATGAATTCTTCTGCCTTCTGCAATAAAGCCAAAAAATGAATAAATAAATACAAATTATGAAAAGCTTATTTGAACAACTAGATGTATTTGGGGTAAGTCGGAAGCACTTTAAAAGGTGGCAAATGTGTGCTGACTCCCATTTAACATGTGTTTGAATAGGATTAGTTAATTCTGAACACAGCCACATCCTAGTTATGAGTGTGTGCGTACTTGTGCAACTACATGTCAGCTAAAAATTGTTGTTGGTGGTGGAGTTTTTTTTTTCTTTCATTGAGTTGTACAGATTAAACCGACGTCACATTACTGGCTTAATACATCTTTTCTTTTTTATCTTAACCTCTTTTTTTTTATATCACAGAAAACAGGCATTTGGACAGGGTTGTGTGGAATTTTATATCAAATGTAAATAAGGTGACCTGATAGCTCTCTCTCTCTCTCTGTCTCTCTCTCTCTCTCTATATATATATATATATATATATATAATTTGCTTTTTTGAATGTACTCCTGCAGGCAACGTGGAGCCAGAATTGCTGCACACGTACAGCCGCATTGACCCATACGACACGTTGATCCTGTGTGTGCGTGTGGCCGTCCTCACCGCCGTCACACTTACCGTCCCCATTGTGCTCTTTCCTGTAAGTTTCCACTTTGTTATGCTTGGAGACCACAATACAGCACAATAATGTGGTTAATCTCATTTTGCCTGTTACGTGTGTGTGTGTGTGTGTGTGTGTGTGTGTGTACAAAGGTGCGCAGAGCCCTCCAGCAGATGTTGTTCCCCACCAAAGCTTTCAGCTGGCTGCGTCACATCGCCATCGCTGTGGTTCTGCTCATGTTTATCAATATGCTGGTCATTTTCGCTCCCAACATTCTGGGCATCTTCGGAATCATCGGTTAGTATATACTATTCAAAACTATTTTGTACTACTACTGTAAATGATCGCAAAATGGAAAAATATAGTCTTTCACCAAAGTGGAAGCTCTATAGCAGGGTTCGGCAACCTTTAACACTCAAAGAGCCATTTCGACCCGGTTTCCACGGAAACGAAAACACTGGGAGCCGCAAACACTTTTTGACAACTGAAATGAATATGTATATATATTTCTTCCTATATACACTACCGTTCAAAAGTTTGGAGTCACCAAGAAATTTCCCTATTTTTGAAAGAAAAGCATTTTTTTTTTCAATGAAAATAACTTTAAACTAATCAGGAATACACTCTACACATTATTAACGTGGTAAATGACAATTCTAGCTGACAATTCTGTCTGGTTTTTGGTGCAATATCTACATAGGTGTATAGAGGCCCATTTCCAGCAACTATGACGCCAGTGTTCTAAAGGTACAAGGTGTTTGTCCATTGCGTCAGAAAGCTCAAGGATATCAGAAAACCCTTAGCATTAGCATTTTGAAAACATTTTCATTCATTCATTCATTATCCATACCGCTTATCCGCACAAGGGTCGCGGGCGTGCTGGAGCCTATCCCAGCTGCCTTCGGGCAGTAGGCGGGGGCACCCTGAATTGGTTGCCAGCCAATCGCAGGGCACACAGAGACAAACATCCGCACTCACAATCACACCTAGGGGCAATTTAGAGTGTCCAATCAACTTACCATGCATGTTTTTGGAATGTGGGAGGAAACCGGAGTACCCGGAGAAAACCCACGCAGGCAGGCACGGGGAGAACATGCAAACTCCACACAGGGAGGCCGGGGCCGGGATCGAACCCACGACCTCTGAACTGTGAGGCGGACGTGCTAACCAGTCGACTGAAAACATTTTGTGATTTGTAAATTTTTTTGTAAAAAAAAGTAAAATAAAATAAAAAAAGATTTTCTTTCTTTATTTATTTTTTTAGATTAAGAGGCCACTCAGTGTGACCACTACTTTCCCATCCCTGATTTATAGTCTAGAGAAATTTATCAACAGGTCTGCCTTTACACAGCTGCTCATGTTTGCAAAACGTTACTTTAGTGTTACCTACCCTATTTAACCAGCATTTGAAACAACATTCAGTATGATGCACTCAGTTATGCAGCGGGACCCCAAACTACAAGTACTAAAATAATTGTATCTGCAAATAAACACCTCTCTAAAAATGTCAATAAAAGTTGAGCATTAATATCTTAGCAAAGGCACTTACTCGTAGTGAATATACTGATTTATGTAATGTATTTTAGTAGCGCATATAGAAGGATTATGACTTACTTTTTGTGTTTACAGTCAGAGCCCATCTTTTACCTGTTCAGTACCCCTGTGTGCAAATCTAAAAATCGTGACCATTGCATGTTGACACAGAAAAGGGGAAAAATGTACAGCCAAAAAGAGTCAATATTAATGTGCCACTTATTTCACGGAATTGAGGTCATCCTTCTTTGTCCAGAGGTGAAAGTTGAAAGTGTTTCTGTTTACAGGCTGCCAAGGACGTTTTCAAAGCAGCCGATAGCTCGACAAACATGCATGGGGTACAAACATGGAGTGCCTTTAAACACACATCAGTGGTATGCAGGATAGAAGCTGGGTCATCTCACCTGTCAACAACAGAACTGACAGAGAGAGACAACATTTAGCACACTTTGATTCGAGTCATCAATGATCATCCCATCATACATTCCTGTTGTGTGCGGTACATTGAAGACCATTACTGATGTTGATTTTGCGTGTATGCTCAAGACAAAATAACTATGTACTATTATGTATTTATGTATTATTTATGTATGTTTTATGTATTATTATGTATTTGTGTAAGTTACAATGAACAAAATATAGTTTTATTTGCTTTCAATTGACCCACATAGGCCACGTGAAATGTAAACAGTATATTGTTGACACATTTAAAGAGTTGAAGTTAATTCCCCGTCCTTGGGAAGTTTCATTACTTTTGAAAAACAACCCCCGAAAATTGGTTGTTTGCGACTAAACCACCCCAAAAACTTGGTTCAAATAGACCGAGGTAGCGGGTCGGTCCCTTTTTGACCCACATTGGGTATTTATATAAGTCACTTGCATCATATGTTTGTCAAGGTTTTTACACTGGATGCCCTTCCTGGATCCAACCTACCCAAGCTGCTGCCAACTTTTGCCTAGAATCCAAAATTTACTTCAACTTCAGTACACAAAAACTGTCCAAAATGACTACCAGCTTCAGCTCTTAAAGCCATCTTCAACTCAATCTGCTGGGTCAAAATACTGAACGCAACTTTGGGTAAAATCAACTCAATCTGCTCAAAATCCACAGCTACCTAGCAAGTAGGTTAGCAAAACAACTTTTTTTTGTGTGTATTTATTTGGACTGTGGGAGTAATACCCGGGACTAACTTACAGTGCTGAAATAGTGTGCTGCTAATTACAATTCAAAAAAAAAAAAGTTTGTTTTATCTTTCATGGTTCCAGGTGCCACGTCTGCTCCTTGCCTTATTTTCATCTTCCCTGCTGTCTTCTACATCCGAATTGTTCCCAAAGAAAGCGAACCCATGAGCTCCGTTCCCAAAATCCTGGTAAGATCATTTAGACCACTTCTACTATCTAGATTATGTGAAGCCTTCTGCGATGCGCTGATGCTATTCCCAACTCTTTCTTATAGGCCACCTGCTTTGCCGCTTTGGGTGTCTCCTTCATGGTAATGAGTCTCAGCTTCATAATAATCGACTGGACGTCGGGAAGCGGCAATGCCGGCAGGGGCCACTAAAAGCTGCGTGAGTGTGTTCGAGCTGAGGAACGAACGACCAGAATTGAGAGCTCGCATATAAAAATGCCAAGCAAAATGTCAGACTTGTATTGTTAGAGCTGAAATAATATTTTACTGCAATGTTATACACAAATATTCACTGGCCACCTGATTAGGTACACCTTATAATGCGCAGGCATCAGAGTGGCATCGATAATTTTATGATGCTATGGGGGCTAAACCGCACTGCATCAGAGTTTTTTAAAAAAAAAGGTTCTTCCGACTAAACTAGGTAACCAAAGTACTGAAGTTAAATACATCCTAGTGGGATTATAATAAACAAACATTATGATAAACATATTGTTAAATGATTATCTCTTTTACCGTTATTATCTTTGCAAAAGCAAATTTATTGCTACAGATCTAATTTTATTGTGGCCAGTGAGTGGACAAGAGCAAAAATAATGCGCTTTAATTTCATGAATTGAATAATGCAACAATGAGCGTTGAGCTAAACCAGCCATTACCCATGAACAACTGCAGCTGGAACTGTAAAAACAAACATTGTATACATTTATAAAGTGTCTAAAAAAGGCTAATAAGTTATTTTCATGTGCAGTAGAGGAGAGACATTCAAACAGGAGTGTGTATTTATATAACTGCTGGTTTTTTTTAGCTCATTTAACTACTACTAGAGTTATTGCTCAGATACATTATGTATAATTCGATTTTGATTAATCTTATGTCAAACTGACTCTTTTTTTCAACCGTGCATCACTCATTGCACAATTATGATAAAACACAACTAATTGTGAGCTTATATATAACTAATATTCTACACACCCTGGTCAAATTTTGAGTTTATGTTGAATTGTATATGTTGAATAATAGCTCTCTTTTAAGTGGAGGTGACACGAGAAAGTGCCAAAAGACACTAAGATGGGAAAAATGTCCAAATTTCTCAATACAGTCAAATCCGACCACATATCCAGTTTAGCGCTCCATTTTCCATAGCGCTTGTCTGCATTAGCGTCGTTGGTGAACTGGAGCTGACTTTAGACGGTTAGCCAACAAGCCTTCACTCACATTCACACCTATAGACAATTTAGAGTCTTCAACTAACCTAACATGTTTTCTACAAAGAAATGTCGATTTCCTGCACTGAGCTACAAGTGATAGCTTAAATGCTAACCAACCATGCTGCAACAATGTGCCAAGTTGACTGTGGAAAGCTTAAAAATAGATGATACCGACCCTTTAAGCATTTCTCAGTTTCACTGGTTTTCATTTCATTTCAGCTATTCTTGTATTTGAGGATAAACTTGCTACTTGTCTCTTATTTGGTGTTGTCTATTACGATCATATACACTGACGTCCATGTCGTAAAGCGACACAAGTGTCGTGATGTTGGTGTGTCGTATCCATACCTGTCAACCCCGGGCTGTGCTGAATCTTACAAAAGTTGTAATTTGCCCGTACATTTCTGTATATAATCTTACACAGTATCTATTTTTAATCTTACCCAGTATTTATCGCTCAGCGGGAGAGGTGGGGGAAACGGAACGGATATTTCTAGATAGAATCTTACACAGTGTTTATCGCTCAACGGTGAGCGTGGGGGGGACGCTATGCTCGTTAAAGTCGGCCAAAGTTTGCAGTCGGAATCGCTAATGGAGCCGAAATGGGTAAAATGAGATTGGTTTAACAAAAAACACGTTTTTTTTTGTTCACGTACAAAAAAATACGGCATACACAATTTGAAATGATCAAAAAACGTATAAAATACGGGGGAAACGTACAAGTTGACAGGTATGCGTCTCAAACAACTTCTACGATGAATAAAGTTCTCATTAGCACGCAGTTGTTGCCTATGCATTATTAGACATAGAGTCACCTTTTTTGCGATGAATATGGAGTTTCAGATATGAAGACCGTGTCGCCTTGTTGACTGGATATTTCACCGCAGAGCATGAGTCAAAAGTCTTCTGTAAATTGGCCGATTGGAAGACAAGATGCCCTAAAAAAATGTGATTAGCGATTAGTCGACTTCAAATGTTTATCCTCGATGGGGCGTAGTAAAAACGATTTGTCAACTAATCTGTCAATGGTTCATCGTTGATTTATTTTTTTGTACTTTTTCATGCAGTCTACAAACAGAAATTAGACATTATAGTAGTTACATGGTCTTGGGTGACGCTTATACGTTTTCACAGTTTTTTGTTTAGTCACTTTTTTGTGTTATTTCCAGCTAAAAGACTAATTCAACTACTACCAAAACTTTAATGGCATATGAGTCGTATTGACTAATAATAAATATAGTACTATCATTGTGGTCTCTAAGATTTGAGAAATAAATGAAAGACATTTTTAAAGGGAAAGATGAGTGAATGACAAAAGCAGCCAGTGCGTGTCTGCGAATGTCATGATTGATTTGTGTTAATGATCTGGTTTCAGATACATTCTAGGATCAAAAATCCAAATGTAATGACACTTCCCTAAAAGGCAGAGCAACATCAATATCCAGCGACTGCTGGTTTTGACGAGCTCTTGTGAGGATAACATCATTCTCTTATTGTTGCTTGTCTATTGAAGTGAAATCCTTTACAGATTAGTGTTATATTTTTCGTATTTCTACTCACCTGATGTTGATGATCACCTGTTCATTTCAAGCTTTATTCATTTGGGGTTGTGGGTCATGTTATCGTTGTGGTGATTGTTTCGTTTTTTCTTTAATTTTTTTTCCCACAGATCACAAACAACATGCATGTACTGTATGTACTCTTTGTGCTGATTGATTTTTTTTTCCATGGAAATATATTATGTACAATGTATTATGAAGTGTAAATGTACAAAACAAATGAATGCAGAGATATATATTTTTAGCTATTCCCCCCCAAGATATGCTGCTTGTGCCCAAAAAGGATTTGACATTTTACCAGATGCCACAGTTTATTTATGTATAACTATTATTTGTAGCTGGAGCCATTTGGATGAATGCTATTGAGGTATTTTCACAGATAAATTGTGAACAACTCAAGGAAATCATTGTCCGTCCCTTACAATGTATTTGCAGTGTTTGAGCTCCATCCTTTTGTGCAAGAGAGTTCTTTATTTGAAGGGATAATGCCAAAATGACAACAAACTACCTGCTGTTTGAAAAAAAAAATGCCTTTAACTATTGAACACTGCATGCTGCAAGGTCAGTGAATAGACTACGTCTAACATGTAATTCCTGTTCCTAAATATGTTAATGTACCAGAAGTTACATTACACTCGTCTCTGGTAATGACAGATAGTTTATGAAAGTCTTTTGGGGATTGAGACTAGGCTTTATATTGGTAATGTGTATAAATGTAAACATTTTATATTTGTGAGGCATACTGCATTTGCCCTAGTAAAGTGTAAAGTGTAAATAGCAGGTTTAGTTTGACAATAAAATAATAGTTAATGTTTTTTTTCCACGTCTTGTGTCTTGTCTTGTACTCCAGCTTTATTATTATATGGAAGTGTATATTATTATTATTATTATTATTATTATTATTATTATCATTGCTACTACAGAGCTATATATTGTCATTTGACGTCATTCCCGGATTGTGATTACTTAAAAGTCCTGAACCCCCCCAAAATCTGCGCTGCAATTTGAATCTGACTCTGATTGACCAAAAAAATTATATAGTCAATATTTTCAAGTATAATTGCGCCTGGGCCATAGTTCATTTTAGAACGTTGGCAATTATGGAAAAAACGAATAAATGCTGAAAGAAAAAAAAGTTCTAGACAATACGATAATGTGATAAGTGCACAGTAACTGTTGGTCTCATTTTATAATTATTTTTCTTCTTATTTAACTTTCTCATTTGACAATGAAATCCTGGCATTGCCTTCAAGTTTAAGTAAGTACATACTGCAAAGCAACGTTTTGTGGTGCTGTAGTCTGATTGACTGGGAAAAGTATTACATTAGAGCAGTTGCGACTGAAAATGTGCACTTGTTGGAGTAAATGAATTACCGCTACCAGCATCATGGAGTTTTGAGACTCTCACTTCATATCCAGCATACATTGATCATCATTTAAGGTTTTTATCTTTTAGTCCCAAAATTAGCCAATTCAGATATGATTACAAACAAATATTCATCTTATTTGATGAATTAGCAAAAATTCAATATTTGCAGATTGTCAACTGAAAGATAAAAAGTGATTTAACATTGTACCACTTATTTTGTATTTTTCTCACGTTAGAGCTCTATTCCTTCTATTAAAGTGGCTCTAAGTAATGATAATTACTTTATTTGCTATTAATTTGTATGTACTGAACATTATTTGTCATTCAAATGCAGTTTGCCTCTCATCTGTCCTTGGTTCGAATGCAGAAAGTGGGAGGGCAAAATGCCCCTCAAAAATGCTTGGTAATATCTATCTTAATATAATTACAAATAAAATCAAATACTCTCCTGGAGTGTGCGTTTCTGATTGCCAAACAAACGAGTGTAGTCTTTTGTTCATAGAGTAACCTACAGTGGCAATCTATGATTGTCCACTAGAGGCCGCTGTTCGTCAACTTCCCATACTTTATTTGAACTAGCCTTCGTCCTCTTGTCAGAAAAAAATACTCAAGCACAATAGCCTCCCTGAAAAATCTACTCAAGTACAGTAATGAAGTGAATTTAGTAAACAGCAATGAAATGAAATTTCTTACCTCCAACCAGTGGTAATACAAAATAAAGTAAAAATAATAATTACAAAAAAAAAAAATTAAATATAATTAAAATGAACTACTTTGTAGTAAAAATAAGGCATTGCTTTAAATTTGTGGTTTAACAGAAATGTGACCTGGACTAAAATGAACGTACTGTTGGACAACCTTTGGAGGGAAACTACAACCAAATCATTTGCATAACTCTTAATACCTGTTCACCTGTTACCTCTTACAGGTATTTCTCCACTCCCTAACTCCTCTCCCGCCCCTTTTTCAATGTCTCTGCTCATACGTCAGATGATAACAAGATTAGGGCTCCTCAGAATAGTGCAACTGTTCTTACCTGGCACAAAATACAGAAACATGTCCTTTTTGTGTAAATTACCCTGAGGGAAAGTGTAACTCTGCTCTGTCTTAACCCCCGCCCCTTTAAGTGGAAGCCAACCCAAACATATATATTTTTAACGAATATGTTCTATGCAGGCCCACTAGTTGAAACAAGGCAATATGATTCATATTAAACATAGGTTAAGTAGCAAAATCCACCCATTTTTAGCCATCTCCAGGGGCGGCCATTTTGTCACTTCTGTTGACTGAAAATGACATCATAGACCCTCAGGGCTCAGATAATGGCCAATCATGGTTCACCTGTGCACCAAACACAACATTTTTAAGTTATATCATGGTACTTGTAGTTTTTCTACTCTTTTTTTAGGAACGTTTTTCAAAATATTTAGAACTGTAATCGTCCACCAATAAGCCACTTTCTAATTTCCCTCAAGGGACGTACAGTACAAAGTATCCATCCATCCATCCATTTTGACATTTATGTGTGTTCCGCGCCATTATTGTTGGACTAGTTTATTCACATTCAGTGAGAGTGTTAATGTGATTGGGAATGTTTGTCCAGGGTGTAGTCTGCCTTTTGCCCAGAATCAGGTGGGATAGGCTCCCGCTCCCTGTGACCCTGTACAAGATAAGCGGCCCCGAGAACATAATCAAGCCTCCTCCATGTCAAACAGTACAGTGCACTGTTCTTGGCACACAAATAGTTGAATGAGTCACATCTTATCACCAGTGCATATACGTCACACTTCTATTGAAGTGCCAAGTATTTGTGCTGTAGAAAAATCTGACCAACGTCAATCATAATACAATTTTCCACTGTAAAGTTAACTAGTGATATGTCTTTTTGAGGGCTGATACCGAAACCAATTATTAGTAGTCAAGGGGGCCGATAACCGATTTGGAGCCGATATTAATTTGCTGTAAAAGTGAAAATTTTGGCGTGAAAATTAAAAAACATAACTTTGTTGAAATGCCATTAAACATTTTTGTTTGAACATTTTTTCAAAATGTTGAAGGTTTTCTTGTAATCCTGAACATACAGAGAATGGATGGCTTTGGGTTAAAATTCTAACAAAAAGTTCAGGGAGCTTTCATTAGCATGTCTTAAGCTAAATGAAAAACTAAAAAAGTAAATAGCTCCCCAAAGTTTTATACAGGTTTTTTTCCAAAATTTTGAAATGTTGAACTTTCAATTATTTTTTAATTAATTACTAACAAAAAATAAAAGTTCAGGGAGTTCCCAGTATCAGGAACATGTCTTATAAAGTTAAAACAAAAGTTAAATAAAATAAATACATAAAAAGTACCCTGAAATTAACCCTGTTTTCAAATCTCCTAAACAGTATTTCACTGAGAGGTGAATGCTTGTGAATGCTAGTGATTTTTTTTCTATCAGGGTTTCATAAAAAGGTCGCAAAATGTGGCAAAGATGTTCAACAGACGATGAAAAACCGATTGAACGTGTTCAAGATTTCTTTATGAAAAGAAAACCGGTTTGCAACAAGTAAAAACCGTCTGCAAACATCTTTGCAATCTTTTGCAACACTTTACGAACCCTGACGTGATCCCCAAATGTGCTATGTTAGCAAGCGTTCGCTGCTCAGTGAAATACCAACTTTATCGGCCTTCAGATTTGTAAAAAGGGCCGATGCCGATATTCAGCAAAATTGCCAAATATCGGTGTGGCATAGACGATAATTGGTCTATCCCTCAAGTCAACCCATAACCTGTGTAACTTGAATGAAAATAAATGAATCGTTTGGAGACGGGCTGTAAAAATAAACGACTGAGATAATGTGGGTGTCATTGATAGTGTAGTGAACGAGCCTGCTCATTATGTCTTTGTTTCCACCTGTTCACATCAACCTGCTCCCCTTGCTTATCAGACAATCAGCTCTCTCCATCCACTTGTCTGTCTTGTTGTCTCATCAATCTATGTATATTGAGCTCACTAATTTCCATGCCTACTTCCTGTGACCGCGGAGGCTCTTCTGGCCTTGTCACGTGACATGTTGCCTGTTGTGGTGAGTCACTGTTTCTTCTGGGGTCTTGATCCTGCTGCTCATGTACTGTTTTGTTGAGGCTTTTTGTCAATCAATACATTTTTGAGTATATTCTGCCGTACCTTCCCATGCACCATGATGTACTTTTCATCAAGACCAGTGTGTTCAAACTAGGGCTGTCGAAGTTAAAGCGTTAACTGTGGAGATTCATTTAAATTTTATAACACATTAGAAAAAAAAATTAACTCAGTTAACTCAGTTTTATTTACTTCCCGTGGCACCTTCCCTCTGCTCACTTTGCAGCCAAACTAGAGGAGAGGCACTATCACAAAGACGGACCTTTATGTAGTCTTACTTTAAAAAGTTGCTCGATGGCTCATTGGAGGGATCCAAAATAAATGCAAAGCCAAATCCAAATACAATATTAGTGTACGTCTTTGGTTTATCATTCAACAGTTGTATTTTACAGGAAAATAATCGTATTCATGGATCCATGAAAGCTATTAGAACAGTATTTGAATCAAAATATAGCTGTTGTTTTTTTCCATATTAATTCCAAGATTTTACTCAAGTAAATATCGGCTCCAAGCTTTGTTAAAAAAAACAATAAAAACGATTCATCGTGATTAATTATGGAAAATATGCGATCAATTAGTTTTAAAAATGTAATCGTTTGACAGCACTAGTTCAAACCTAATTTATTATTAAATGAAACGCAAGACAAAAGGGCCTTTTATTTCAACCATCACAAGTAGACCCAAAGTTTCTTACAGCTATATTTGTAGGTGCCTTTTAAATTGGAAACGTTTTAATTGAATTTTTCATTTGAAAAGACTGGGATGAACGACGGACATCGGCAGCCTTCTCCGGGTTTCCTCGCACATTCAGAGAACATGCGTTTTAGTTTCCGTTTTCAGCTTTACTTAGTCCTTAGGTGCAAATGATTGGGTGAGACCTGAGATGACCAGAAACCCTAATTATTACAAGCAGGAAAGAAAATGTATGGATTTTTAGTTCCTTGTTCCTTACTTGCAGATGGATGATTCAAAGAGAAAGAAATGTTGAATAGAAAACCACAAAGCGTCGCGGTTGTAAACTTGTCCGACTGCATTTGTGTTTCAGCATAACTTGCTTTTGTCCAAATACTTGACGCTGCCAACGCATGACGTAGTTTCTTCTCTACTCTTTGTTTTTCTACTATTCTCAAATACTTTCTGCTATTCTTTGTATAAACGAGTCTGACTGCATTTATGTTTCAACTATATCGTCGCTGTCCTGTGAAAAATACACTCATATTTTTGCATGAATGGTGTTTCAATGTTACAAACATCGCATTAATGTGAAAATTAAAAAAGTTCGTAAAATTGTAAATACGTGCTTTTCACAGGACAGCGACGATATATTACTTTTTTCAAAAACCAATTGTATAATTATTTAACAAAAACTAATAAAATGACTCGGGCGGCACGGTGGAAGACTGGTTAGCACGTCCGCCTCTCAGTTCAGAGGTCGTGGGTTCGATCCCGGCTCCGGCCTCCCTGTATGGAGTTTGCATGTTCTCTCCGTGCCTGCGTGGGTTTCCTCCGGGTACTCCGGTTTCCTCCCACATTCCAAAAACATGCATGGTAAGTTGATTGGACTCTCTAAATTGCCCCTAGGTGTGATTGTGAGTGCGGATGTTTGTCTCTGTGTCCCCTGCGATTGGGTGGCAACCAATTCAGGGTGTCCCCCGCCTACTGCCCGAAGACAGCTGGCATAGGCTCCGGCACGACCGTGACCCTTGTGAGGACGAGCGGTATGGATAATAAAAATCATAAAAACATTTCATTAATGAAATAAAATATATTATTATACAATTCATTTTATACATGAGCTTTTGGGGTATATTTTAAATTTATTTCGGTGTGACTGTACGGCCATACAGAATTAAGAAGGTTGAACAGTTGTTTAGGGATTGTAGTTTACTTTATGTTGTTACACAATACTTTGTGACTTTTTTTTTCCATATTACATTCAACAAATACTCCACATATAAAAAAAAAAGCTAAAAAAGAATAAAAACTAAACTAAAACAAATGATTTTTGAAAAAAAAAAAAATGATAGAAACAACCGTAACCAAGCCGCTCTTGAAACAAAAGAAAACTGAATTTAAAATACAAAAGTCAAAACAAGACACAAACTAATTTTAATGAAAAATCCCAAACTGTTATAATCGTGGTCTCGACAAATGCTTACATTCGCTTATTCTGTGATTTGCATGAACCTGTTTTCCATGTTCTGTCAAGTGTAAGACACGCTTTAAAACTCTTTGGTTTCGTTTTCTTTTCTTTTTCCTTGCCCTGTGTTAATTTGCAAGGTCAAATAAGAGAAAGAGTCCAAATTCAAGTGCCAACTGCCAACTCTTGTTTAATTTTTTATTTGTTGAAGCGAAGTTGGCTTACTATATCAGTGTAAGAGACGAATTGTACTCTGGCCTTAACTTGAATGCTTTGAATGCTGTGGCCTTGTGCAAGTGTAATGTGAAGATGAGGCAGTCGCTGGAGTTTTGCTTCTCCACACAAGACCACACGAAACTTGAATAATTAGGAGATGTGGAGTTATGAAAAGATTCTAAGCATTATTCCCCACCTAACGAACTTCAGTTCAGTGCTCTTCTTGGTTGAGTTGTGTTGTCATGGTAATTTTGGAAATGCTTTTTTGTTTATTGTATTGCCAATAAATTGTATTTCTTCAAAAAGAAGGGGAAAAAAAAAGGACATTTTAATCTCTTCTATTCCAATCGATTCGTATTAAAGATCAACAACAGTTCACAAGAACTACATTAGTTCCTAGAAGGATTAGTTCCTTTGTTGCAACAATCACTTCGGTGAATCTAAGAACAGTCAGGAAGTCTCCATTGTGCTACTACTGCTAAATTAAGTAGCAGCAATGGGGGAGGCAGTAAAGTCAGGGATACATTACTTAATTTCTTAATTTTCTTATTTATTGTTTTTTTTTACTAGGTTTAGGTTAAGGTAGTGTTAGTTCTATTGCCTTATGAATATTTGTAAGGGAAAATAAACTGCTTGAATTAAGAGGAAATTCTGTCTCACCAAAACTGCTAAAAGGGAAGAAAAAAAAAACTGCCAGACAAGGATTTTTTGTTTTTTGCCTTGATCTGAGATATGTCATCTTGGTTGGAGCTCACTTTTTGCAGTGTTGTATGCATGTGGACTTTCATGTGTTAAAGTGCCTGGTGCGTATGTTGTCCATTGTCTTCTGCCCATTGTGTGACTGATGGCAGGTTACGTTGTTTGCTGTATTTGGCTGAGTGGCACGCAAGGTGTGTACACCTGTTGCTTTCCACAACAGGTCATGACAAAGATGGGCGTGTACGTACTGATAAGGGAGGTGTACCTACGTTCAGGCACTCCCTTGACTTGCTTGTCTTCTTGCACTTCCTTCATTCACAACATGGAATTCTGTCGACTCGCCTTCCTGCTCCTCGCCTTCCTGGTCCCAGGTGAGTTTGACTTCATTTTCACTTTTATTTTGTATATACACAGAGTGTGTGTACAGTGTCAAGGGCAGGGTGGTCGTTAGATACGAAAGGTGACGCAGCAAGGTTCAATTTGACTCTATGACAACTTGGATTTGAGACACAAAGTTGTGATGTTCGAAAACAAAACCAAAAATATAAACTGAATTCAATTCAAAAACATTTTAAAGTTGGTCAGGAGACAACACAAGTGCAGTGCAACTATAAAACCTTAAATAAGAAGATAATATGAAAAAGTGAAATTCTAAACGTTGAGGATACATCTTAGAGATAGTTGATCAATATTATTAGCATGATGATTCTTTACATTTTAGATTATGTTCCATCCATCCATTACCTGGACAGCTTATCGTCATCATTCCTTACATTTGACTTGATAATCATTATTTAATTATTCTTATTTTTTTTCTTATTCCCGTTTGTTAATCACATTCTACGTATTAATAATAGTAGTAATTATTAATGTGTACGTGACAATCATTCTTTACATCAGCGATGGGCAACTTAATGATGGAGGGTCCACAATTTTTCATCAGTGCTACGAAGGGACCACATAGAACCACATACTTCCTCACCAGATGTATGACAAAATTACCTTTTGAATATGGACAAAATATGTGCGTGCATGTTTGTTTCTTATTGAAATAATGTACATTGTAGGATCTTAATATTTTAGTTCAGTACATTACTCAATGCAGTTCTGACCTTCAACAACGTGTTTGATGTCGAACAATCAAAAAGTAACCACATTCCGTGATTTTTCTTCCCCAGTGCAAAGGGCTCTGGTAAAAATTACCATTCAAGGGTGGCACAAAACTGCCGAACAGCAAACCAACATTAAGTAAAGGAACTCAAAAATGTTGTGCATTTTTTCCACGGAAATCAACTCACTCAAAACTTTTATATTATTGTATGTCATTCCATTCCAAGTCTGCCATCTAATGGTGACGCTGCAACTTAAAACTATACAGGGGAACTCCGCCGTTCGCAAGGGGCAGGCACTGTGCCAGCTCGCGAAAATCGTGTTAATGACGTCATTTTTCATGAAAAATGGTGTTCTGCCCCCCAAAAATAAACCCAAAACAAAACAAACACAAATAGATAATCAAATAAATATTGAAGAAAAAAATCTGCGAAAAAATGAATCTTCCGCTGCCGAGCTGCAAGTATGTTGAGGGCCACTGTAGTAAAGGAAGCATAATCACACCATCCCACCCCACCTCATCCCTGCCTTGCATGACATAAGGGTGTTTTTTCTATCTATACTGTATATTCATCCATCCATTATCCGATCCGTGTGGGTGCGTGCGTGTGTGTGTTTGGTCTTCTCGTGAAAATGTGTTACAGAAATCTTGAAAATAAACCAACAATAATTATAAAGTAATGAAGGAGTCATTGCAGATAAACCAGTTTGCATTGTGTCTGAGTCACTTCCTGTTACTTTATGTTCTTTCATCTGCAGAATTTTTCTACTACTTTTTTCAATCATGGCTGATATTTGTGTTATGTGTCCAACAAGCCTCGCCCGCATTCTTGAATATTTTACATTTTTCTCTTCTGCAGATGCCGTTGGGCAGATAACAGGTGAGCTTTGTTTTCCTTTCTATTGTAGTTTACATAATGAAGAGAAATGCTTAATCACCACTTCAGTGGGTGTGGGTTTGTTTAAGGTGAACCACACACAAATGTCTGTTTACATGTCCACATGAAGTCAGAGAATACTAACTTCAACGCTAACGCAAATCCTGGTTTGACATTCTCAATTCTATTTGATTTTTATTGCTGCAATTCAGAACAGAAGTTACCTCAAGGAATTATGGAGCAGGTCTTGAACCACACGCCTCATGCAGACCTCACACAGCCCGGGGCTCAGTGTGGGCCGGCCTTCTGCCTCAATCGGTTGGGTTGAGGGAGGGTCCAGTTGGGATTAAGCAAGTACTGTGTTCATTGAATTAGCAATTTTAAGGCTACTGTGATTAACAATCTACTACTTAATGTTGGGCAAAGTACTCGTTAGTAGTTGCGATTACGAGTTACTTTCCTCAAAAAGTAAGCGTGACTGGATTACGCCAAAATAAATGTAATTAGTTGCTACAGAAAGTAATAATTGCATTACTTTTTCTTGAAAAACCTTCAAATATGTATATAGAATATAAAGAGTATATAAAAATCCAAACTCTATATGTACTATATATAGAGAGTTTGGATTTTTGTGCGGGTTTCACGGGCCAGTTTCAAAGAGTTGAGTAGCATTTCATCACTGTCCTGTGAAAAATACGCGTCTCCAATTTTGGAAACTTTTCGAATTATCACATGAATGCAATGTCTGTAATGGGGGAAACACCATTCATGTAAAAATAAGAAATATGAAAAAAAAAATGGAGATAAGTGTTTTTCACAGGACACCGACGATTTACAGGTGCTTTATTTAACATTTGTTGGACTTCTGACCACAACTGGCAGACATACTGTAGGTCCTATTCAAGTAATTTCTTAACTAGCAAACGCGTTTACATTGCTTTCAACTCTTTATAGTGTAACATAAAACAAATCTTTCACACAGCTTCCAAACAATTGGTCCAATGCATTTTTTTTTCCAACAAAATATTTAGCACTAAAGATAAAACCTTTGAAACTCTTTGTACTGTAAATTCAATAAATCACGCTTTGGTTTGGCATTGACAGCCGTTTTATGGGATTAAAGTTACCAACAATGGATGTGGACAAACACAAAAAGCCAGTTAGTAACTTGGCAGATCCCGCACTCTTGTGTAGCTGTTTGCTGCACTTTGAGGTTTGTGACAACACCCATCTACTTGAACCCTGGCACTGATGATATGAAAGTGTACTCTTAACATGAGCAAATGATTATTACTTATGTCTGTCACCCCGCCCCACTTACAAAAGAAGTACAATCAGAAAAATCACTTTCTATTTGCAGCTTCTGTCCTGTGCCTGGCTGCGTGAGTCAGGTTCGGAAGCTGTTTATCACTGGTAATCAGTGCATAATGACACGTCTCGTTTCATTATCTGTAACAGTAATGATCTTCTAACATTTGAAATATTCACTAATTAGATTACCCATTACTACATTGTTCCTTTAAAAGTTATTATTCCCAACACTGGTACTACTAAATGAATGTAATAATAGTAGCTGATTTAAAGGTGTTGCCGTTTCTTAACTGTACTTTTGGGAGCACTACTGATGAAAGCGGCAATTACATAACGGATGTAGGAGTAGAGAGAGGTTAGTGACATATACATAACTACACTAAAAGCTAGCCTGGAAATCCAGACTCATCACTGTACCAGCGATTGAGTATGGTTAGTCCCATCAAGCGCATTTCCCAGGAAGGGCAAACCTGTGCAAACAGACAGCGAAATGAACCAATCAGCGAACAGCAGACGTGACGTCCAAAACAAAAAAAAAAAAATCTTCTTTTGAAATAAATGCTTTCAGTGCCGTCAGCTGCTGTTTTTTTTTCGCGGGTTGATTAAAAAGGATTTAATGGTGATTGACATTAACAAACTAACATGTGTATTAATGCATAATTCACAGATTAGTGTTGAACGGCAATGCGAACTGAAACTTCCATGTGTACGCAAACAAGCGTCGTCGTGTCTGCATCGAGTTTACAAAGGTTAATCTTATGACCCACTGCACATGAAACAGAAAAAAAACTGATATAATGTGATCAGAGCAAGTCCTTGTTTGTTTAGATGGTGAAAAGTGGTCACGTTGGAGTTTTCATATGCATCGTGCTCGTTTTCTTTCACACAACTCCTTCCCCCCCGGTTTACAATCACTGACGGTATCAGAAAGAATGATTTCTTGTGTCTAGTTGAGCGACTGTAGCAACTGTTTTCTGCACAGGTGTTCAACATTGCTATGACTAGTAAACATAAAACGGACTTACCGACCTTTTTGCCTCTGCTGTCTCACTCACTGGACTGTGTGCCCTCGACCGCTTGCCCTGAAACATGGACACTTTCTACACGGTGCACAAACGTGACGTCAGAGTACATGTGTCTTTCTAATGTACGTTGAAAATGAACTGTGAATGGTTAATATTATTCTACCAATGCCTTCAGCTGAATTGTGCACCGTTAAAATCCTGGTGACTCACGCGTAAGAATACATTAAAGAAATAATGCGTGCAACTAGCGTAAAAAAATTATCGATGTATTTTATCGAACGAACCAATAAAAAGGAGCCCACGCTTGACACGTAGCTTACTTGGCCGTCGTAGAATTAAAAAAAAAAAAAGTTAATAATGTTTGTATCGTATTTTCCAGCAAACACATTGAACTTCCGATTCAATTTACTGAAGTTGAAAATACAGTAAATTACATAGTAGATTGTGGGGTAAGTGGGAAGGAGCATCACCTATTTTTTCTGGCGCCGTATTATCAAATTACAGACAGTGTGGGACTGGATTAAATGGTTATGTGTTGCATTGACATTCTGCTAGTTTATTGGTAAAAACTGTTTTTGAAGCTGATGCATTTTACGGCCAAAATGGACTCTCACTTGCATGAGTGTGTTGCCATGTGACAATTGGACGACGTGGCCGCGACAGCTATTTTTCACCACTCCATTCACACATTCGCACAAATCTCAAAGTTTCTTGTTATCTCTACAGTATGTCTGCAATACTGTAAGCAGTGAAATCTGATGATTGATTGTAAAGGGGTAAAGTGGGTCAGCATTTGACCATCCAGTTGGACCACGTTTTCTGAGAACCACATAGGTCCGTACATAGCAGTCAATCAATCAAATGTTAACCGTAGAGCATTTTTCATACATCGCCATGCAACTCAAAGTGCTCCAGATTGTTAAAAATCAACCCCCCCACCCCCTGTTCGCTATGAGGATGCTAATGCAAAATCCCAAATGCTGTATGTACTTTATGTATGTGCGTCTGTGTATGTGGCAGAATGCGGCATAGTGGAAATCAACTCCAGGATCGTGGGCGGTGAGCCGGCACCCGAGGGGGCGTGGCCCTGGCAGGGGAGCTTGAACAGGAATAACTTCCACACATGTGGCGTGTCTCTGATCAACAATCAATGGGTGCTCTGTGCTGCTCACTGCTTCCCAAAGTGAGGCTCTCACCACTTGATAGAAGTTCAGTGAACCCCCTTTCATCGTAGGGGATACGTTACAAACCCACCAGAGTGAAAATCCGCAAGACACAGTGAAGACCATGTTACTTAAAAAAAAAAGTTGTATCCTTCCCACACGATATAAACACATTTAACTACATTAAAACATACTTTTTAAAGTTCGAGCTAATGTTCACCAATTTGTTTTGCTCTGAGTGCTGTATTTTGGCATTGGCTACGCACAAAAAGTGGCAGTTTGGCAGAATTAGTGATACATTTTTCAAAAATGAGACTTTAAGCCTTTTATTGCCTCTCCCGGTTGAATTTTACGGTCAAATTAAACATAAAACAATGAGAATTACACAAGGTGTTTTTAAAACAAACACATAGATTAGCCTTTAAGTCAGATGCCTTAACGCTAATGCTAACACATAGGCCTCCATATTGGTAAACAGCACAGGTGCGCTCAAGCGGAAAAACTGGGGCATCTCGATTTTCATGCTCGATTTTCAAGCCTCGTTTAAGCCCCAACCCCACTGTGCGGTAAACAATTGTATTTGCGAAGGCTGCGAATGTTGTGTTTTTGTCAGGGTTTGTTCATGTTTGCAGGTGTTCGCCAAACAGTTGGCAGGTGTTCGCCTGTAATTTTGAATGTTCAAAATTTTGAACATGTTCAAAATTCCCCTGCAATAAGAAAAAAACCCATTGGCGAACATTTGCGACCTTGAACGAACCCTGACGTGAGCACTCATTTTGCATTTTACCGTCAACAACAGTCGCAGTTGTTCGCCCCTCGGTGGGGTAGGCGTGTTTGAGAATTTGGCACATGGCTTTGTGCCATGCTTAGGCACTCCGGCGTACACCGGGTGTTCCCTTTGACACGCCTCCAGTGCACCTGACAATTTGAGAGCCGGCCGAGAGTAAACTAAACTCTACGCCTGTGGATACCAGGCCTAAGTATTGGTGCAGGATTTGGATTCAAACTGCGCTAGGATGAGTGCATTTGCAAAAATATCAAAACATGTAGCCTGCTGCTACGCACAGTTCGACTTCGCTATGAGCCAGTCTTGCGCTGGGCACAAATACCGAGCCCATAACGAGAAACACCAAAACAAACGTGAACGCATAGCATCTATGTGATGGTGGTGTTGAAGATAGACTCCATCTCCATGTATATATCCGTGTTTCTGTTTTAAACTGCCCCAGGTGGCCAATGCACACACACTAGAAGGAGCAACATAATGACCATGGAAATGAGGCAAAAAAATCTCTGTCGATTGGTGCGATGATGTCACTGAGTTGTGTGTTTGCTAACAGCACGATCACCTCCAACCTGCTGATCCGTCTGGGCCTCCGGACTCTGGAGGGCAGCAATGAGAACGAGCAGGTGCGTCAGGTGGCGCAGATCATCGTCCACGAAGACTACGACCCTAATACCAACGACAACGACATTGCCCTGTTGCGGCTCTCCTCGCCCGTCGAGTTCAACACCTTCATCCATCCCGTTTGTCTAGCCGCTGGGGGCAGCAACGTCCCAGCTGGAACCGAAAGCTGGATCACTGGATGGGGCACAATCGACAGTGGCGGTACATTTATCTATTTGGCTAGCTAGCTAGCACATTACCCACTACTATTATACCAGGGGTCGGCAGGGCCGCCTTTACCTCCTCATAGGCCCCAGGGGTGAACCATCAAATATATACCCTCCTCTCCAACCCTAACTGACAGTGCTGGGCATTCCGTCCCGGGGGCGGAACGGTCCGTCCCGGATGGATGCCCCTTTTTGGGACGCAGGACGGGGAAGACAAGTTTGAAAAAAAGGGATGGAGTAAGCAAGGGCAGAGGTGGATTTTAGTCTGGCCCACTAATCATCCCTCATGCGTGTGACGTGGTCGTGAGGCAGCCAAAGTTCATCTCAACCGAAATGGGCAAACGACCAAAATTGCCTCCGACCACTTCAACCGCGCCACTAGTTACCCAACTGCACGTACTTACTTACATTGGGAACGCCCAGGCAGGAACGCTGTGCAATGCACACACTCGTTAAATAAAGCAGTTACATTACAACTCTCAACTCGCACACTTTGTCTCCTTACATACATACGTGTGGTGGCAAGCGGTTCGTCAAACCGTTAACCCAGAAGTGGGTGCCTATAAGGTAAACAGATTTGGATAGTAAATCAGCTAATTAGCTTTAAATAAACCTCTGCTGTTAGCCTCTATCCCGCTAACCTCTCTCCCGCGGTGTCATGCACGGACGCTTTTTTTTTTTTGGGTGGGTGTGAGCGGACGTAAGGACGGAACCACTTTAAAAGGACGAGGACGTACAGGGTCGGAGGGTGATCATTTTTATGGACCAAATAGTAATCGCCGAGAGGTCGGACCGTCTATCGGCCTACTGGCTTCTGTTAGCGATTTTGACTACCAACTTCAAGAAATTAGGATTTTTTTTTTTTTAAACGATTATGTTCAAGATTTCTCAAAATCATAATAATTTAACAAGGTAGGCAACAGATGAATGTTAGTATGCAACACATTATTACTATAAAAGACTGCAAGTGTTTACGTTTTCAAATAATAATTTCTCCAATTTTTCTAGGAAAACACATTGTTACAGTATATCACTGGTGAGCTAGTTTGAGAACAGGCCCACGGAGTAGTCATGTGGTCTTTGGGGGCTATTTGGTGCCCTCTTGCACCATAGTATTGACCTCTTCTTTATACAATTCTGTGTTTCTATGTATCTTCCAAATGAGTGTATTTTAAAAATTACTGCTGTCTTGCCGTTTCAGTACCGCTTCCGTCGCCGCAGGCGCTACAGGAAGTGACTGTTCCTGTGGTATCCAACAGCGACTGCAATGACGTATACGGCATCATCACCAACAACATGATCTGCGCTGGAACCGAAGCAGGGGGGCGGGACTCGTGCCAGGTGACCCAGCTTCTGCCACCATGTATTGAATATTTGAGCATCGTCCGACTTATTATTGGATGTTTTCTTCACTGCCTCTTGTGCTTGTAATTACCTTTAATAACAGTTTAAACTGTACATTTGCCACAAACTATGATCCCAAAGCTCATCAACATAGTTTCAAACATTACCCTTGAAAGTAAATTTCGACTTAATTTTGAAAAAATGCATGCAAAGTGTATGTGCCGTGAACTGCACATGGAGCGAAGACTCTTTGTAATTTCTACTATCAACCCAGGCTAAACTTTTTCTCGCTGCGATGTATCACTTCAACATACTTCTTTGACACCAATGACTACTTTTCTATCGGCTATGGCTTACATCTTGTGGCCATATAGATCTTTACAGGAAGGTCACAAAATGGTAGTTTGTCAAAGTTGGCAGTCGGAAACGCTAACGGAAGAACCTTAGGAAAAATCATGGGCAGACCAGCGTATAGACGAATAAAATTATTCTGGCCGGACAAAAAGGCAGGTACCCCGGCTGTAGGCGGTAGACGATAAACGGACCGCAAATTTTTAGTAAAATGCCCAGCTCTGCTGACAACAAATTAGGCCTTACACAAATTGAGCACCATAGCCGAAAGCGACTGAACCAAACAATCGCGGAAAAAAACAAACAAACCAACAGTTGCCGACGCTTTGAGAGATAACAAGCGATTGAGTACTACACATCAACTGTTGTACTGCAATGGAAAATCAGTGACCGTGCACTGTATCTGGTTTTAGGCCACACTTACAAGCGTTACTGTAAAACACACAGCCATCAGTTGACTGGGTCTCACTTAAGCTTAGAACCCGTGAACTTGTTATTTTCTTTGTTGTGAAAACTCGTGCATTTTTGTTGTCTGTTACATTTGCAGCATTGCAACACAGGTGATTCAAATTTTGGTAACATTCAGACACTCATTAAAAAAACTTGTGGAAGTGAGCCACATCGCTCGGTGCGGGCTGGGCCTTAAACTTGCTCGTTACTTTTTTTGAACAGTTTCTCGAGCAGTCAGAAAAGCTGTTAAATATAGCGATCAAATTGCAAAATTGGCCAGACAAACTATGCTTCTTTTATGCTCCTCTCTGTTTGCAACTCTGTTTTGAGTGGAAGTAGTGCACATCAGTTGGCATCAATGGATACCGTACATACTCAGTTTAATTAAGTTGCATTTGGTAAAGTTCCTTTCTGATCACAACAATTAACATGACTTTCAGTGGTGCATATTTTAGTTATGTTTAATTGGTATTAGGACTATGAGAGGGTTCCTTGGAAAAAAAGCTCTGATGTACTCTTTTAGTTATTCAGATTACTGACATTGCAAAAATGTTTGACAATCGTGTCAATGTTCGCAGGGGGATTCAGGCGGTCCGATGGTGAGTAAGAACGATACCAGGTGGGTCCAACTCGGCGTGGTGAGCTTTGGACGAGGATGCGCATTGCCCGAAATCCCGGGAGTCTACGCCCGAGTGTCCCAGTACCAGACGTGGATCACGACGCGCGTAACTGGTGAAGCGCCAGGCTTCGTCAACTTTGTGGCTGGCACACCCACCACTGGTGTGGCTACGTCGGTATTCCTCTCGGCTCCCCTGCTGCTCACTCTTCTGCCGGCAATCCTCTCCTCCCTGGTGCTCATGTGATGAGGACTACCAACATCAAGTGAAAGGATTCGAACCAAACGAAAGTGTGGTGGCTCCAAGTTACATAACAGAAAGCTAGCTATTACAAACTCATTTGAATGAATTTGATCGTCTAATGAAGAATTAATTTACTCTTTTTTTAATCTCTTAGGTTTCTCTCCATTATTTTTGGTGAACTGATCCCAAATGAACAGTAAAATAAACACTTTGCTTTTTGTCGAACATACTGATTTTCCGTGCCAAATGGTTTGAAATGTACAAAGTCACAAAGCTCAGCATGGCAAAGTGACTTTTCTTTGCCACACGTTCACCTCATGTAAAGTTTTGCACTGCAACTTTACAACATTTACATGTGAAGTTGTCAATTTGAATTGAAGCACTGTTGTGAATGCTGCCATCTGGGGTCTGTAAGAAGCTATTCTCTTGCACTGTGTGACATTTGAATGTAGGAAGCTTTTTTTTTAATGGTTATTCCGCAATGTCAGATATTTGTATTACTTGCATTTGGGTTGTTTCTCTTTAAGTAAATGTTCATCACAACATTAGTTTTTGTTGTTGTTGTTTACGGTGTCTGAATAGTGAGAACAAAAATGACTTCAAATCGCCACAACACAAATTAGTGGAGGACAGATCGATCCAAATATCGATAATATCAATGTTGGTATAGTGTCATGATGAGATACTTAAGTTTTAACTTCTCTCAAGTATACGATTTCGACAAATATTGGTGAATATTTCTTTGGATTCATGTCTTTGGGTTTTTTTTTTTTTTTTTATAGTTGTTGTCACAATTGTTTCTCCAACCTTCCAGCTGAATTTGGGTCAGTGGCAGAGTTAGCAGCATGTTGAATTGTACGTTAAAAACAGAACAGAAATGCACTGTGGGGTAGAGATTATCTTCAATTTAGTTATTTTCTAGCAAAATAATGATTTGTTTAATACAATGTTTTGATTTGTTCTTGACTAAAAATTTTGGGCGTTGAAAAAAAAATCACTGATTAAAACGTATGAGAAAACAGTGTATTGATACTCTTCTATAAGGTTTAAATGGATTTTCGCTTTATAGCTTTACCAGTCTGTCTTGGGTGCTAGCTAATTAATAGGCTAATGAAAAAAAAAATCACACTATTTTATTGTGTGTGTATACAGGTGTCAGGGTATGTCAGGTCCACGTAAAAAACACATTTTGCTAAAATATTGCTGCTGAATGTATGCTAAGATTGTACTGCTGTTTGTTTTTTTTTCATTACTGTTTTCTATTAAAATCAGTAATAAAAAGGAAATGAACAAAAAAATGCCAAGGTTTTAGTAGATTTGAGATGAATTTGAAAACTTTCACAACGACTATGTAAATATCTCAATTTACAAGTAAAATAGATTAAGACATAAAGCATATTTGAGCAGTGTCCACTGATAGTGTAGTGGTACACACGCCTGAGTTGTGTGCGGGCAGCGTGGGATCGATTCCCGCTCAGTGACAGTGTCTATGTGTGCCCTGCGACTGGCTGGCGACCAGTTCGGGGTGTAGTCTGCCTTCGCCCATTGACGGCTGGGATAGGCTCCAGCAACTCCCCGCGACCCTGTATAGGATAAGCGGTTTGGAAGATGACATGACATGGCATATTTGAGCATTTTAGGAAGTTTTACTTGAATTAAGTGTATTAAATGGTATATTCACTTTTTGAGCCTGCTTGAATTCAGCAACCTTGCAGTTAAAGTTTTCAAATGCACGGTCAAAATCAATGAATATTTGTTATTTTTCATCTATATATAATATGCTGTGAATACTGTATATGGTGATACTGGTTACTGGACTAGTATTTACTTGGTATGGACCAGTGCCTAATTACAGTACACCACTTTCTGTAATTGCTCCATATTTGGCGGCTGCTATGGCTAGTCTATCCAAGCACATAAGGTTTTTTTGAACCATTCGTGTATATTTTGTTTTTTAATCTATTAGCATTAATGGGTTTATAGTGATATCTATTGGTAATGTTTGTTCACGATACCTGATATCTGCGTCTGAGAAGCGCTATTAGATATACTACATTTACTTAAAATAAAATAGATAATAAAATACATTTACTTTTGGGGTATTAAACCTTTGTGTCCTTTTTGATTCACAATTAGGCCTACTATGCTACATTTTTTTAAAATCTTGGTCACGATAGTGGGACTTGAAGTGTTAAAAAATGGGTGACACTACTATGGAAATTAAAAAAAATTTATTTTTATTTTATGATTGCTTTTTACTGCATCTACAGCATTGTGTATGCAACAATGTTTGTTTTGTTAAATTGAACAACTGTAAATAAGTATATTAAAACATTAAATCTTTGTGTCCTTTTTGATTCCCAATTTGGCCTACTATGCTACATTTTTTTTAATCTTGGTCACGATAGTGGGACTTGAAGTGTTAAAAAATGGGGGGCACTACTATGGAAATTAAATTATTTTTTTTAATTTTATGATTGCTTTTTACTGCATCTACAGCATTTTGTATGCAACAATGGTTGTTTTGTTAAATTGAACAGTTGTAAATAAGTATATTAAAACATACTAATCCTATGGCCTCACCTATGAATAACCTGGCTGGTCGATCTGTCCGTTTAAGGACAATCAAATGTGGCCCTTGAGCACTTCAGCTTCCGCATCACAGCCTTCTGGAAGGCAAATTCTTGGATTGTGCTCTCGCATTTGAGCTCTCTTGGCCACCGTAGCGCGAGGCAAGAAGCAGACAGGTCGCATCTGGGATGGGAGCAGCCTTGACTTGGACTCAGGCGAGAACATTTCAGCTGCTTGGTGGACGCGAGCAACACGCGCGGTTCTGACTGTTTGGAAATGGACCACCGGTAACAGTCAACACACATGATCCGGAACCATTTAATCTCCCATTCATCCGGAGACATTGACTTTTTTTTTTGCCCATTGGATTTTTTTTTCCTCCCAAACATTTTTTTAAAAGCTTTCTGCTGGTTTTTGTGTGTTTAGAGAGCCTTTTTGCCGGGCGAAAGGTTTGGCGCTGCCCTGTCTTGGAGCCATGGGCTGCACGGTGAGTGCCGAAGACAAGGCGGCCGCGGAGAGGTCCAAAATGATCGACAAGAACCTCCGAGAAGACGGGGAGAAGGCGGCCAGAGAAGTCAAGCTGCTCCTTTTAGGTAAGCCACGGTTTTGTGCTCTAACAATGAGATACAATGTAGCTCGATGATCTTTCGGCAAGCAAGGAAACACTTGCTCTTGAAACACTTGCACACTCGATCTCATAACAACCCATAGATCGGTGTCACTAAATATGCCCTTGCAAAGGTAATGATGCTCAGTTTTGACTGTCAATTTGACCGTCAGTCATTCTTATTTTTGCGCCCTCATGACACTCTTCATTCATACTGACTGATGGCTCTAATAATTTAATAAAACTCTCCCATTGCTCGAGAGTCGATCACGGAGATGGGCAAAGGCTACATTTGACTTTTCAAAAGGACGGACCTGTCATTAGTAGTTGAGGAAAAAAATGAAATAAAAATAAAATGTGCATGGAAAGTACCTAAAATAGTTTCTTTCAATGAAAAAGAATCATAGTTAATTCTCAAGTCTTCATTTTTTGATTTATAATGAATTTATTAAAATTAACTAACCAATTATTCAATAATATAAATGAAAATGTGGTCAATTAAAACGTGATTTTTACATTTTGTTTTAACCATTTATATTTTTAATTGGATTTTATTTGTAGAATAAATCATTTGAACAATTATTGAACGAGTTAAAAATAAAAAAATAATGAATTCAAACAAATAAATACATTTTAATTGAACAGTTTTTGTGAAGAAATATCATCAAAATTATTTAATGGCATGAATGAATATAAATAAAGTAAAATGTTTAAATACATTTTAATGAACCAATTTTAATAAGTTCTGATTTGTTAAAATGTATTATTTGTAATTATTTAAATAAATAAATTATAATGTATGTATTTTTTATTTTACTACTATATTTTAATATTATTTACAATCAATCATTTAACCATTTGTAAATCAAAATAAATGAATCTAAAAAAATAATTTAATAAATATATTTTTAGTCACCAATTTTTGGAGGAAAATGTTCATTAAAAGGAATACATGCAACAATCTTACATGACTCATTAAAGTAAATGCTCTATGGGCCTAATTAAAGAACAGCCCGGGCCATATGTTTCCCACCCCCTGCTCTATTAGGTTACCCAACATATTCAAAACAGCTCTATGTACAGTTTAGTAGCACATCTCTGCAAAATACAATCGCATCATCATCACACTAATACTGCAGTCAAAACTGGCTTGTATCTTAACATGTTCTCTTGTTCTCAATTACCCTTGACCTAGCTTTGAAACACACCTGCCTGTTAATTTTGGGCTCTGGAAAAGGTCAAACTATGAGTAAAAAAAATATCCCTGTGCTCTAGATGAGTGCAGATTGCATTCACCTCACTCCTCGTTTATCTTATCTTGTACAGCTCCTCGTGTGCAAAAGGGTGTCTGTGTGTTGCTGAGTGGGAGGATGCTTGTGTGGTGCAGGACGTGTGTCATCTTGCTGTGACAAGCTGTTAACGCAAGCCAGGATGGAGAGCTGCAGGATGGCTAGTCCGCTGACAAGTCAATAAGAGAGGCCAGTGTGTGTGTGTGTGTGTGTGTGTTTGTGTGTCCTCTACCAGGTCCACACCAGCATGCTTTTGCTCCAACCTGTGTGTGAAATCTTGAAGAAGCACCATGAACATGTTGTTGTGCTTGGTGGGCAATTTCAGCACTGAACTGAATGCTGCAGAAGCGGCCCGTAAACATTGTGTGTAAAACTGATAAAATGCTGCCAGATGTTACTTGCCAGCGTGGGGAGTCTGTTGCCCTTTTTGCTTCAGTAAAAGCAGCACTGACGCTGAATGATGGGACGAGGACTTTAAAGACGTCTTTAAGTGAATTCATTGTTTTGTTTTTTAAATATGTTTTACCAAACATGTTGTTTGAATATAATTTCTGAAAAACATGTGCAAAGCACATGTTAGCACTGAACTGGGGAGATTTAGGGCCCTATTTTCATGCCCAGGCGAGTACAAAGTGCAGTGTAATTGAGCGCATTGGTGGAGTTTTCTTTCTTTTGATATTTTCGTAGTCGGGATCAGTTAGACATGGGCGTTTGCGCCGTTGTGGGAGTTAACACAGCCGACTTGCTTCCCGGCCAGTAATCCCTCGGATGTCACTAATCCCTACGTGCATTTGTTTACGCCGCCATTCTGGCAGGATAGAAGCGATGTTGGCAGGCGAAGGATTTACAATGGAGAGCAGTGGTAAAATTAGCGTTTATCAGTCAACATTCTGTCCAAGTGAATTCACAGCTCACTTTGAGGAAAAGCATGTCATGAGAAACACGTGCAAGCTGGACAGCTTGGATATTAGTAGGGCTCGGACTTGCACCCAAAATCCACATTTGCTATTTTTATTGACATTCGCAGCCAAATCACCGAATCAATTCGGAAATTGTCATAGTCTAACAACTGAAAAATCTAATTTGATCAAAATGATAAATGTAGTAAGTGCCCTTACAGTATGTATCACTCTATAATGGCAGACTGGATGTTTTTTTGTCTTTGGTCCCTTCTACGTTGTAGCCTCATCGTAACCTAGGCGCTAAACTAGTTAAGATCGCTAAACTCAGGCCCGGCGTAAATTTGCGAACTCACTTTAGTTTGTTGCTAGGACGACGGAATAAATATTCCCGTGCGTTATTTGACGTTAACTCTGCTGTCTGTCTATTTTGCGGTTGATCTAAGGACACCCTTCGCAAGCCGTAATTGTTATGTTTGTCAGCGTGGTGTGTGAGAGGATGCGCATTAGCTCTGGCAAAGAGATGATGAGTCATTCCATAGTGGCTACTGACTAATGAGTGCGGGAAGCATCTTATTTCTTTTATATGTTTTTTTTCCCCCTTGAAAGTTTTGTCATCATAATGAGGTAGTTTAGGGCTGAATATAAAGGATGACTCCATGTTGGTGCGCATTAAGTGCAACTAACTAGCGTTACAGAGTAGTTTCAGTACTGCATATTGCTTTTTGTTTGGCTTTTTTGCAACACTTATTCAAAAATATGGATAATCACCACACACTCTCTCAAGATGCATCACAACATGAGGCCTCATCTCAGCAACCATTTTGAGGTTTCTCTTTTCTTTTGCTTTTTGCAACATGTATTCCAATTCCAGTTCTGCAAATTCTGATCAGAGCTATGGAATAGTTTTTTTTTTGTTTGTTTGTTTTTTAAGCACATCATGGTTCACATCTTCAGATAACAGGTGAGCCGTGATTGGTCGTTACCTGAGCCCTGAGTAACTGTGATGTAGTTTTCAGTCAACAGAAAGTTGAGCAACTTTGATGTCATTTTCAGTCAAGTGGCAAAATGGCCGCCCCCTCAGATGGACAAAAACAGGTGGATTTTGCTGCTTAATTTATATTCCACATGGTGTGTTTAGACTAGTGAAGGTGCATAGAACATATTATTGTAAAGAAAAAAGTTGGGTTGACTTCATCTTTAACAGCCGTTAACTTCTTTCTAAACTTGTGTGACGATTGAACCTGTTCAAAAGTGAAAGGGCTGAGACAAATTAACTTCACATTGCAGCTTTGTCATTAAAGTTTAGACTCATTCTTTTGTTGCTACCCAAAAACATCTCTGTAGAGTTAATAAATATACTGGTTAACAATTTTTTGCAAAATGTTTTAATCAGAGATGCAAATAAACATCTAGATTTTGTTTCTTTTTGCACTAATTCCAAATCTGCCTTCGTTTTTTTTCTCGAGCACATCATATTTTCAAAATAACAGCAAAAATAAAATGCTAAAAATGGAACATACAGTAATTAGTAATATTTATGAATTAAGGGTTAGGTTCAGCAACAGGTGGATTTTTTTTCATGGAATGGATGGAGTTGGATTGAATTGAGGCCAGAACTTATTTGGAGTGTGTTCCTTCGGCAATGACTGCATTCTCAATTTCTTAAACTATAAAAGAAAATATCCATGGGTATACTTTATTTTTAACTGCCAAACATCCATTGCATCTTGCGTGTAAATCCCACCCAGGGCACATGATGATAACAATAGATATTCAGCGACATGACTCACGTCTCAGGGGGAGATTGTCTGTCCAGAAACGATAATAACTGCCCACAAACTGACAAGCTAGACAGTTAGTCATGTCTCTCATCAATGCCCCTAATTCGTTATAGATAATTGCTTTGTAGTTACTGTACGAGGCAAGTGTAAGAGATTACATTCTCTACTTCGACGTTTTTGTTTTTGACATTGAAATACACTCCCAAGCAGGTTTGATTTTATGCACTTTAGGTAAAATGTGACCTGTGTCAACAGATTTACCGAAGCAATGTTTTACATTTACAAGTTTTAATAAAATCCGTAAAGCCCCTTTCTCCCAGCCCGCGTTCACAAAATGCAGGCAAATCTCCCGCAGTATCGTTGCACACTACTAAGCAATCGAATCCTACCAGAATTTTTAATCAAGTATTTGTCTTGTTTAATATCCCTCATCATCTAGTGTCACGGTTGATGGTTATGTTGTTGAGGCAACGGAACAGATGCTGGAGCATATCAGATAAACGGGTTGGCATTGAGGAAAAATATCTTTAATAGAAGAGAACTGAAATTGTGCGACGTGGCTCTGCCAGGAACAGCTCCAGGAGTCTCTATCTCCTGGGACTAGGGCTGAACGATTATTGAAAATAAGATCGAAAATAATCAAACTGCGATTATTTTCCTAAAAATTGCGATTGCGATAGGAGGTTTTTTTTTTGCCCTCAAGGTCATTTCCTAATGTATTTTTCAACAATTAATCCAACAAACAATATTAGATCTGTTATATAATGCTGTACAATGTAATTTTATTGATATCGCGCATTTCATAACAGCTAGAGCTGTATCAAAGCACTTTACAAAACAATAAACAATAAAAAGGCCATGATACACAAGTGTTAATCAATAAAGTGAAATAAAACACTATATACAATTGACACCGAAAAAAAAGAGCATTAGCTTAGCGTTCCTCGAAAATGGCGCTTTCTAAAATCGCGATTATATTGCAAATGCAATTCAGCCCTACCTGGGACTAAAGGGGGGCTTGACTGAGACATGGGGGTGCTGAGGAAATAATTTAGACATATATTTTAGAATGTCAAATCAAATGCTGACGGTGATGTAGTGCCCCTTTTCCCCGGCGTAGTGCCAACAACGGCCTCTGCTCATTCTACTTGATGCGTTTCCATTGGGAAACATTATTAACAGGTACCTTTTCCATAGATCAGAGTCAATACATAAATGCAAACCGCTATTGCTCACTCATTCATTGAGCTGATATGTCACCATTGCCTCATTGAAACATTTGAGGATCCAAGGCTGGAAATGTAAAAAATGAACACGTTTGCTATTATGTTGTTGTGCCTTAGCTCTGGACATGGAGGTTTTACAATATACTCTACAGTCCACTTTGCTGCAGTGAGCTGTTATCTTACTGACCTCAGTCTCATTTCAAATAAAATTACAGCGGCCACTTGCAAAATTAAATCCAGGAGACCGTCACTATCTTTTAAAGTTGTTATCGCGTGTCTTGGGCTGACTGATGTTGCGTTTCTTGCTGGACTATATTAAAATAGAAAACTGATCCTACTGTGGAAAATATACCGTTCATTTTGAGTGAAGTAAATGAGCAGTCAAATAGTTCATTCGTTCAAGTAATGGGGTAAGACGTCAGGGTTCAGCTGATTTGTATCCACCCTGACAACGAAGTTACTTGGGGACTAGCTGTTGGAATGTTGTTTTCTTACCTATTATTATGATTTCAAAGCGCGGTGACTTGCACAGAGCCTGTCTATTCTTGGCACGGTCCAACTCTTATTATTTCCAAGTATGCCTGTGTGGAAAACCCACTCTCGCAGACATGCAGTTGACAAAGGTAAAAAAAAAATGATCTAGAACTTCAAGTGTTTGTGTATCCTACACGTGCCCCTTGACATAGTTGATGTAGTCCTCGATAGGCGTTGAAGAACTTGACATTCTTTGTAGTCGACACTAAGGTGATGATAGTCGAGTTGATGTCGAGTACTCAATTTGTTTTGTTTTTTCACTTGTCAACTCACTGTGCGCACTTTTTCAGACATATCAGACACCAATCACATTCACTTCCTTTCACAGCTTTGCATACAGTTGGAAGTTCTAGCAGTGGAACACCAATTCACATAACGCAACCTGCGGGGTTGATACTCACTTGATAGTAGGATATATTTTTGTAAAAATGACTGGGGGGGGGGGGGGGGGGGGGGGGAATCCTTTGCGACGTATTGTAACGAAGTATGAAGGAGTCTGAGTGTGATTTGTGGTAGGATGGTAAAGTCGGTGCGACTGGAAGGAGGAAGAAAAGCTTCCTGTGTGTATGCGGGATGAAGGCTTGTGCAAAACACAAGTTGTTGGCGACATTAACTGTTCATTGTCACAATGAAGCGGTTATTGCTTCGCCAAGACATATCTTTGTTTTATCATCCAAGCAGACACTTTGGTGGACTCGCTAAAGATTGATACGAGGCTTAGGCTGTTCGTCAGCTTTAGTGTTAGCGGATGCTTTTTCAGATGGATGTTCATAGCACTTGTCAGGCATGGCGCCAGGATTTTTTTTCTCTCCCGGGGCTAAGGGGGAGCTAGACCGATAGGTGGAGGGCGGGGTGAGGTGTGGGGTACTGAGGGGAAAAAAAAAAAGATTCTCATGACTTCACTCGAAAGCTTCTCTCGTTTGTTTCAATTAAAGCATGATACACAACACAAGCAAGTTCATACAGAAGCGAGCGTGGAAATGTGGAGTAGACATTTTGGACTGGCGAACTCATGCGAACATATTTGCAAAGTACATTTGAACGTATTAATGAAATGATGGCTAGATTTTTAAAACATAACATTTTCTTCTCATAATGCCACGGGATATTGACTGGCACATGCACAAGTAAAAAAGTGCTGTTTTTAGCATTTGGCCTACATTATACCAATATGTTTGAAAATGTATCAAACATTGTTTATTAGTCATTTTTATCAATTTATAATGTCTGCAGCGCATGACTACCTTTCAGCATTTTTTCCCATAATGCCTCAGGCTAATGCGCAAGTCAATACCCTGTGGCAATATGCTGTGTTTTTAGCATT
This sequence comes from Filicampus tigris, assembly GCF_054856515.1. Classification (NCBI taxonomy): domain Eukaryota; kingdom Metazoa; phylum Chordata; class Actinopteri; order Syngnathiformes; family Syngnathidae; genus Filicampus; species Filicampus tigris. The sequence goes on along the minus strand of NC_141225.1, from coordinate 12,223,540 downwards.
TAGCCTACATTTTATCAATATGTTTGAATGTGTAGTAACTCTATGTTAATGCACAAGTAACTGAAGGACTCACACCCCCTCTTCCTATCCTCACAAACACACACGGGGCACGGCTGCAGCACAAACACAGGAACAGGAATTGGAACAGAATGGCTACTTGTGAACTTTTTAATGTTTTTAAAGTCAAACGAAAATATAAACAAATAATCAACTAGCTGGGGGTGGCTGAACAGGGCCTTGACAGATTTCTGACAGGGCTATAGCACCCCTTAGCCCTGGTGTAGCGCCATGCATGGCACTTGTGCTTTTGTTATATTCAAGAATACAGTAAATATTGCATATTTCCAAAGTGATCATGCTACCTGCCTTATTTTTAGTCAAAATACTTGAGATACCACTGCTAATATGCTGCGCGGACCGACCTCCTGCCAAAACACACGGTTGAACAACTTCAACAACAACTTGTAATTATCACGCAGCGGTAAAGTCACCACTTCTACTCGTCGACAATTAGGTTCAAGCCCTCGCTGTATTTTCCTCTTCCAGTTGACTGTGTGGACGACACTTCATCCGAACGGCATGCATCGCAATCGTGTCACACTTCCAACTCTGTTCCTGGCTTTTTCCTTTCGACGGATCGATCCACGATGGGGCTGGCTACACGTTGAAACTGCAAGGCCAGGGATCACTTGCAGTGCCAGCACCTGGAAACCACTCATTTAAAATGTTAAGACTAAACCAATAACACTGCAATGCAGAAAACGTGAAAGTCAGAAATGTTCAACCGTTGATAAGAAGATGTACAAATGCAAATATGTACTGACCTTAAGGCTTTGAGTAGCATGGGGATGATTATCATAGCCATAGTCGGAGGACATTTCAATAAATACTATGATTTTTAGGTAACACGCTTATTTTTCAACTCCCCGGTAGTCTCAAATGCAGCATAAGACCAGGGGAAGTACAGATTCCAAGCAAACATCAAAACCATTCATTGCAGCTTCGGAGTGACTGAAGTCCCGAGGCCTTCATGTGAACCACCATTACTTCCAAACGCTTCCTCCACAGGGTTCTGCCTAATTGGATCCTTCCTCATCTTTCATTTTCCAGTCACACTCCCATTATCAGTGGCATTCATAATTCAGGATGCAGTCTAATATCACCTTATTTTCCTGCTGGTTCTTTCACATCGCACTTCTTTTGTCTTAGATGAAGAGCGCATGAGTGTTTTAAGATGAGTATTCATCAAGATGCTCCCACTATTGACTCCAATCTATCTGCATAATTGCACTTGACTCCAAAGTCAGCCAATGGAGGAGGCACTTGACGGAGTTTGTTTCTGTCGACTTAAAAAAAAAAAAAAAAAAAAAAAAAACACTCTTCAGCTCGATGGCGGATTGTGATGAATGGCGAAAAAGAGCATGCCAGATATTTACAATTCTGGGTCATTAGGAAGATAAAAATAGGGCAACGTAAATGGAAAGCTAGCTTGCCAATATACTATGTATATATGTGTATATATGTATACTGTGTACATATAAATGTGTGTATATAGCACCCCTTCAACTATTATCTTTACTTGAACAGTGAATGACAAAGATTTATGGGCGTGAAAGCCTCATGCCCGTCATTTTATAACATTAGCTTTCAAGTGTAAAAATAAGTTAACCACTCTAAAATGCTTAAGATAAACACTTGCGTTGTAGGTGTAACAGTTGTGTATATAATCTGGTGTATAATCTTGTTGTTCTCTTCACAACCTGGCCCTTCTTTTAGGGCATGTGTCGCAAAAGGCCAAAGAAAAAGCCAAACGTGGGTTAATCCGTTGACGCTTGCTGAACTGACTTCTTTTAAGGTCTTTCACTGTATCCCATGTCCTTAATGAAGTTGGAAGAGTTGGCCAACTGCAACCCCACAGTCTGTTCTTATTTATGTGGTTGCCATTATACTCGCTTCATCCATCAGGCTTTGCACTGCTCATTTTCTAAATAATAATCAAGAAAAAAAAAAAACATCAGGCAAACAAAATACTTGCTGATCAAGCTGATTGTGATCATGTTTTTTCATCCCACCCAAGTTGTTGATTCGGACATTTCCAAGAGCTGCTCTATATAATCATCACTGCGGAAAAGCAAATCCATGGAATATATTACAACTAATTGGATTAGCTCACATCTCCTCATTGCATTTGTTGAACTGGAATTAAAGAGCATTGTTCTGCTCTTATACATTCACGGGTAAAATACTAATAAAATCCAATACAAGAGCTGTATGAAAGATTACTCGTTATGTAACGATGACCGTGTAAACAATATTATTACTACTGTGGTTGGCATCTTGGTATGATTATCTTCATAAAAGCAGATTATTTCTATTGGATAAGAGTACCCTTGCAGGTGTAAATAATGACGTGTGCATTTATTGTATTATTTACAGTGCTAGCTCACCTTAAAGTCGAAGTCAACCCAAGCATATTTTTTTCCAGAATATGTTCTATGCAGGCCCACTAGTTGATACACAGCGTTCTGATAAATTTTGCATTTGTGGAGTATAAATTAAGCAGCAAAATGTACCCACTTATAGCCATCTCAGGGGGCGGCCATTTTGCCACTTCTGTCGACTCAAGATGACATCGAAGTTGCTCAGGGCTTAGATAACGACCAATCACGGCTCACCTGTTTCTGAATCTGAGCCATGATTAGTCGTTATCTGAGCCCGGCGCTACTGTGATGTCATTTTCAGTCAACAGAAGTGACAAAATGGCCGCCCCCAGAGATGGCTAAAAACGGGTGGCTTTCTCATATTCAACAAATGTAATATTAATCAGAGTGCCATGTTTAGACTAGTGGACCTGCATAGAACATATTCTGAAAAAAAATATGTTTGGGTTGACTTCCCTTTTAAGATTTATTTGGAAATAAGTATTGTGTCTCAGTACAGTGTTTTTCCAGTAGTTTCACCTTTGTCTTGTCGGTGTTAAATAAACCTCCTCTTTGGAACTCAACAGATTTGCAGTTTAAAGAGATGGAGGCATTTAGGAGGGTGACAGTCAATCCACAGCCGCACTGAATGAGAGCATTCGGTGTTTGCAAGTTTCTACAAATTTGACAACTGAGAAAAAACATCCACCTCTGTATTCCTTCCACTGATTCCGCAGAGAGCAGGGAAAGCTGTTAACGAATGAGGTCACACCTTCATATAGCAACAATTAAACATGCTCTACAAGTGGAAATGGTGCAACAGCCCCGTTTGTCTCCCTGAAGATGAGGCATCAGGTCAGCAGTAATGAAACATCAATTCTTCGCGCTTGGACAGGCAGTGAGCTTACCGTGGCCTAAAAAAATGTATTTGGTTTGATCTGTGGGAAATGAATCATATCCAATTTTTGAACCCAACCTCAGAGGCACACTTCACTGTTAAATGCATTCGACCGGCTGAAAGATTAAAGCGGCGTCGCTGTCAGTTGGGATGCCGTGCTACGTCTGTCACTTTGTAATGGCCTTCTTTTTTTGTGTGCTGCACAGACCTTTTCGGGACAGTTTTACTCGGCAAGATTAAAAAAAAAAAAATCCCAGTTCTGTCTGAATGATAACCAATACTAGAGTTGCAGGCAAAAATTATACTGATGAAAAATATAAACACTACACATTTTTTTGCTGATTTTTCATGAGCTGAATTCAAAGATCTAAAACCTTCCATGCACGCAGACGGCTGTACCTCTCAAATATTGTTCACACATCGTTCTAAATACTTGTTTGTGAGCACTTCTCCTTTGCCGAGGTAATCCTGACATTTCAAAATGCTTATTAAACAGCATGATTATTGCACAGGTGTGCCATGGGCTTTCCACAATAAAAGGCCACCCCAAAAAGGCTGTTTTATTTGTATTTCATTCTCCTTGATACATCACACCTATGAGGTTGATGGATTATTTTGGCTAAGGAGAAGTGCTGTCCAACACAGATTTACACAGAGTTGTGAGCAATATTTGAGAGAAGCAGGCCTTTTGTGTACATACAAAAAGTGTTGGATCTTGCAGTTCAGCTCACAAAAAGTCAAGTCAAATTTATTTATATAGCCCTTAATCACAGGAAAGTCTCAAAGGGCTTCACATATGCACCAGATCATATACACGACATCCCCTGATCCTAACCCCCAGGAGGGGCAAGGAAAAACTAAAAAAAAAAAAAACATCTGGGGAAAAGTGAGACACCTTGAGAAGGGACCACAGATGGGGGGGAATCCCCCTTCCAGAATGATCAGGCTGCAATGGATGCCGAGTGGGCAACGTTGAACACATATTATAGTACTATACGGTGTTTGTTAAAGTGATGTGAAAGTTAATTAAATGAAGTGCTGCAGGAAGATGACATCGAAGTGAGCAGGGGCCCAATGGTCAATGTGGAAATCTCCATAAGAGCGCCTCCAAGAATGTGGTCAGCCTCCAATCTTGTAGCAGTCATTTGCTGAACTTTAGCAATATAACTGAGATGGAAAAATGCGGTTCTAGTAATATTCTTAATGTGCATTTGAAAAGACAGAGTTGGGTCGAATATAACACCAAGATTTTTTGTTGAGTCACTTTGGGTAATAGTACATTTATCGAGCCTCAGAGTGGTGTTCTTAAATAGGTGCCGATGACGAGCAGGGCCAATAATCAACATCTCTGTTTTATCACAGTTAAAAAGCAAAAAATCGAGAGTCATCCATTGTTTAATCTCGGCAAGGCACGTCTCTAAATTACAGCGATTAGCCGGGTTTGTTATCTCAAGCGGCATATATAATTGGGTATCGTCAGCATAACAATGAAAACTAATGTTATATTTACGTATAATGTCACCAAGCGGAAGCATGTAGATGCTAAACAATAGGGGTCCTACTAGTACGGATCCCTGCGGGACTCCACATGTAACTTTACAAAACTCAGAAGTCGCAAGTTGTCTGTTTTGCCGCACCAACTAATTTTGTTAGGCTTTCAAGAGATACTATTTTAAAAAGAAATATGGTTGTCAGACAGTTACCAGCATTAATACCCCTACTAGCATCAGTATTCGCGGAATTCAACATGGTTTTAGGAGCGATGTCCTTAATCTCGTCCCGAATGCGCTCAAACTTCTGCGTATGAAAAGATACATCCATCCATCCATCCATTATCGATACCGCTTATCCTCACAAGGTATCAATGTTTTGGTATTTTGGGTGGGTGTATATATATATATGGACTGTATGCATGCATGTATGTATCTGTGTGTGTATGTATGTTCGTTTGGTTTTCAGATTGGAAGTCATATTTTAGTAGCGAATATTGATTTTGTGTATTTTTAATTTAAATGAGAAAACTGTGTGTATTTGCCGACAACATTACAGGTCTAAACAATCAATATTTTGTCACATATGCATCCACGCTATTTAGGGGTACAACTACAACTTTTAAGTGGTGAATATTATGGAAAATTCGCTTGAATTGCTTGTATAGAAATAATTGAGTGTGCGGAGTGCCTGAGCACCCAGGTGTGAAATTACACAACGCGGTAATTTTTCAGAGCTGCCATATGTAGGAGAATATGTCTGCAAGGAAGCAGTTTGGATTTTGGAGGGTGGGGTGAGCAGTGGCTCATTTGCATGAAACAGGACAGTGTGGAATTGAATAAATTGAGTACACTACTTGGCTGCACCAAGCAGAGGTGCTTTTAATTCAGTGCAAATGAAATTGCTACCAAAAGAACAGCAACAAACTTGAGCTACTTTACTTTCAAGCAGACCTGAACCATGGTACAACTTATTTTCCTTAGTGCCGGATCCGTTTTTCATCCTTGTCAAGTGATGGCATCGATTAACAATACACATTCACTTGATTAGCGTGATTCATTGGGACTCCCGCAAGGCAAAGTGCGTATTGATTCCCCTCAGAGATTAATAGTGCACGCTTGGCAACTTCTGACACATCGCATGACGCACAACTTAATTGAGCTGTTAAGCTCCGATGTGAGTCATTTGAGGAGCATATCATGGATGTCTAATGATACCTGTAGAAAGGGAGAGCGTGAGGCTTCCAATGGATTTGATATATATATATATATATATATATATATATATATATATATATATATATATATATATATATATATATATATATATATACACACACATATATTGTATATATGGTATATATTTATATTGTTCATATTGTATATATGTATATTGTATTCCTGGAAAATAAATACAATTTGCCCGAAATAGTAACTTGGAGAAGCCATATATCGCGCTTTATGTACACCATACAGTGCCCAAACCATTTTACGAAGCCCAACAATCAGTTATTTGAAAATGTATTAAAATAATTTCTGCCACCTTGTTCTAACTCCGGAATAGTTGTTCTTTTTAGTTGCAAATGGCTTACGCTAAAGCGGAAGTCAACCCAAACATATTGTTCTATGCAGGCCCACTAGTGGAAACATGGCATTCTGATTAATTTTGTGTTTGTGGAATATAAGTTAAGCAGCAAAATGCACTTGTTTTTAGCCAGCTACGGGGGCGGCCATTTTGTCTTCTGTTGACTGAAAATGACATCACAACTGCTTTCAATGACCAATCACGGCTGACCTGTTTTCTGATTGGTGGATGGTAGATTCTGGGTCAGTTGCATACTTTGGTGTTGTGTGTAATAGTGGTAAATAGTTCCCGCGGAAAACATCATATGTAACACAAGTCCTGAATTAAAAAGCTCATCACAATAGTATTTACTATGCGTTGAAGTTAAATCTACGTCACGGTACCAACTGTAAACTTCTGAGTGAACCTTCACCTAATATACTAACAATAGCTACCATAAGACTGTATGTTGTTGAATTATTTAATGGATGGCAGAAAGATCGAGACACAGCCGTGGAGCTCTTTTCTGCCAGATGCTGAAGAAGGTCTTATCCGTCCAAAGTGGTTCCTACTCTTACACAGTCTTGGCCGTTCCCCACAGAGGGCGGCTCTGCCTAGCCTATTTGACAATGTGTGGCTTGATGGTCTTAATTGGATTCCACTATATGTGTGTGCCACAGAGTGCCATAAGAAAAACCAATCAAGAGCGAGGTCACAGCTATACAACAGCCTAGCTCGAGTCACCTATCTAATTATGTGTGCCAAAGATGGCTAATCTACCACAACGACAGCCTGAAGCGATGGTCCGCTCGCTAGCTGTCTGCTAGCTTGCTAACGTCAGGAGGCAATAACCGCTGATGTCAACGAACGCCCTCCATTTTTATTTAGTGGGGTAGAGGCGGCCCAAAGGGTGTCCCTCATTTTAGCCACACTCCCTACATCTGTATATTTTATTTAGGAACAAATTTCTGAATACGCTTTACAGGTTCTTTAAACAATATCTTTTTTGGGGCACACAATAGGATCAGTCTGAGCGCTTATCTATCTGCATCCACACAATGAGAAGACGTATCTATATCTGGTTGTATTTCAAATATACTATATTGCAGGGCGGTGCATCAACCTCTTTCTCAGCAGACAGCTCCTCCGGTCACTCCCTTGAAATGTCAACCATGGCTGAATCAGCTTCTTCTAAGAGACCTCTTGGCACCACTTTCAGGATGTTTTACTTTGATCCAGTAACACTGACATCTTGCAAATGACACGGATTAGACAAAGAGCGTAGTCTTGTGTCACGGCACGTGTGGCGTTCACTGAGGAGGTTAAGTTGCAATGGTGAGTCATTATGTTGGTTGGTGAGATGAAGCAGTCAAGAGCAGTGCCGGTGACACCCACCCAGTGGCCACAGGCATGCATTAGACACCAGATTACCCGTGCAGAAAGATGCGCAATAGTCCAAATGTATTCACAGTAAAGTGACCGTGACGTTATTGTACGATACAGTAATAAAGCACCACAACCTCCAGTATGGGCTGCGGTACGTACAGCTCAGTGCGAAGCCGCAGGGATCCGTGATTGATTATAATACTCACATTTTGTATGCATGTCATGTTACAGCTGCTCAGGTTGCTGTTGTAATTATATGCACCAGAGCCTTTTCAAAGATAGTCACCTGAATCTGTCAATTAGCAGCTCCGTGCCTACGCTGCATAATGGCGCATATGCTACAAGGAAGAGCCAATTAAAGACATATATTTAAATATATTTACTCTATATATATACTAAGATTATGTATATGGACAGTAAATATATATTGTTTAAAAAATACACACTTTTTTTTAACATAGCATACATTCCTCTCAAATGTAGCTCTTGAACTGGATGTATTCCTAACAGTCTTGCCATGCGTTTCACTTAAACGTAGCCTGTAACACAAGACAATTCAGTTGTGTGGTGTCTCAGGCTAAATTCAGATGGGATACACTTGAATTCACCTGCGATCATGACAAGGGCAATACAAAATGTATGGATCGATGATGGATCAACAAAATATTTTTTTAGGAGTTTTGCTTTTGTGAAAATTGACTTCCCCGCATTTCCCAGCAAAGGAATACGAGTTTACAGAACTAATTGTTTCTTGGATTGTCCCCCAAGATTTAAGTAAAAGCATTTCAGCAAAAAATGGTTTGGAGCAAACGACTTGCTTGCTTTATTGTGCTAACATTATTGCCATAAATATCAATAATTTATACTTGAATGTTTTTCCAACTTAAATTACTGTTTTAGCCACCTCAAAAAAATTACATTTGTGTTTTTTTACAGTGTGGGTCAATATTCCATGGCTTCTCCATGTGGCGCCTCTAAAATGAAAGAGGAAACGCAGAAGAAGAAACTTGAACAGAATGATGATATTACTCAGTCAATCCCACTGGTCACAAAGCTGTATTAATGAAACACATTTTTTAGTTGTTACTGCAGTGTCTTTAAGATGTATATTGAATCGTGGGGTGCAAATTAAGCAGTCAGCTCACATCCATCCCAAGTACTGGGAGCCCTGGTGAGCAAACAGAACAAAGGGATTAAACATTGTGTACACTCAACGCAGTCTGCTTTGATGCAGAAACCGGCACCAGCGTCTAGCGGTAGAGCTCATCTTCCCTGCACAACTGATGACCTACTTTAACACTCCAGACGATATAACGTACTATATACTATGCTCAACCACCACATACCACATTTCTCCTTTGCTGCCCACTCTGCATATGTTGTCTGTTTGTACCGCCCACCTGCATGGATTACAGAGTATGCATAATGTGGATCGTTGTTTTCACTAAAGTAGTGCAGCGAATGTATGGCTGTCATAGATTAGGTTAAAGAAAACACAAAGGGTTATACCTGACAACATACCATTGTGACTCGTATAAATCTGTTGAATCCGTAGACAGGCAGGACAAGGCTGTATGGATTTTTTAATAGCAGCAGTCTGATAGACATTATTGTTCACTATACTACTACTATTACTACTGATATCAATGCTGTCTTTTTGTGACGATGAATCACTTGTATTTCTATCGACGGGTTAGGGCTTCCTGAGTCCCGTCATGCAGCAGAATGAGTCATGTAGTCCCTACAGGGGGCCCAATGTAATCATTGGTGTGCATTGTGATCACATTATCACAGCTGTAATGGACCTTCACTCATCCCAACCAAACTCTGTCAGCAGGAGATTGGCCATTGATGACGAACATGAGTGGGTTTTTTTTCTTTTTTTATTTATTTATTTATTTATTTTTTTGATGAATGTACACGTGTATGAGTCCGGAAATATGGAGGGATAAGTGGTTGCTATTTATCACTATCCATCCAGCCATCCATTTTCTATTCGGTTTCTCCTGTTCAGCGTCGTTGTGGGGGGCGGAGAGTATTTCAGCGGATTTGAGGCAACAGGCAGGCTATGCCCTGGAGAGACCGCCTGTCAATCACGTGGAGATTGTGACAGGTGCACTGAGCAGCAATTGACTTTATGCAGTCAGCTTTATAGTTGATCTATTATATCATCAATGACACTGCCAATCATCATGCATAGGAAGCATGGAAAAAAGCCTGTTTTTTTTTTTTTTTTTTTTTTTTTTTATTGTTGTTGTTAGTAAACATGAAATATGTTTGTACTTTTAAGTATTTAAAAACATTTACTTACTAGTCAAACTATTGTGAGCATTTTGAAAATAATGAGCAGAGGGAACCACTGAAACTATGATGCAAACGAAGCAGGATCTTAGACAGGGCTGAATGATTTTTAAAAATAATCTAATTGTGATTTTTTCTGTTATTCCCTTAAATATTTGTGATTGCGATTTATTATGCTATAATATTTTCAAGTTCCTCATCCCTTTTTTTTCTAACAAACTCAAGCAATTTGTATTACATGAAACAATATCAGATTACCATAAATGCTTTGGTTTTATGGATCAGATTTACGCAAAATTAAAGGCAAAAGAACATTGAATTAACATGAAACACTTTGACTTGCAGTCTTTTAAGCGTTCACTATGATTTTAGAGACTTTATCAAAATTCTACCAAAGGAGTGAGGCGTAAACATGTCAATTAATCTTCAGATTAAGTCAGATTACAACAATTACGCAAACAAATCTGTGGATTTGTCACTTCATGAAACAATGAATTAGCACACGCACACGCACACCCACACCCCCACACACACACCCCCAACCACACACACCCACACACGTGTGTGTGTATATATATATATATATATAGGTGCATTCAAATGCAGATGCAGTGGCGCTTTGGGTGTTTCAATTAATGATAATCAATTTAAAACATAGTAGTATAAAATGCATGCATTTCAAAATAGTTTGAGTAGCAGCACTAAAAAACTTTTATTTACATGCCTGGCAAAATATCATACGACGTTCACTGTAACACAGATAGCCACGTCAATTCCTTTAGTTTGTCTTCTTCAACTTTTGACCCTGTGTTTATCCGATTGCTGAAAATACCAAAACGGGTGTTGAGCCAACCCTGCTGTCAGGAAGCAAACCAAACAGACAAAAGATGTGTTTACTCCATAAAACAAATCAATTTAGCTTTTGTCCGTCAGCAAAAACACAGCTTGTTTTGTATTTTGCTCTGTTTTATCGACGCCCACAGGAGGTTAACCTTTTAAATGGCTGTAAAAGCTCGTTGGTTGCGAGCTGTCGTGACACCGTCGTGTTGGGGGTGGAGGAGGGTGGGGGGGGGGGGGGGGGGGGTTGGTGGGCTGGGATTAGATGAATTGTGTCACAGCCACTTGCAGCTCCAAACTGACAGTTGCAGAATGCAGAGATGTGAATGTGCTGCGGTGTTGTGCCAAAAGGCAGTCAATTTATGATGCTGTGACAGTGCACGCCTGCTGTCTTTCACGTGTAGGTGAATAGGATTGTGGCTGAGCCGGAGATGCAATGCAGTGTCCACTGTCAGTGCTTCAGTATGGATTTTTTAATAGCAGCAGGATGCTTTCGGATGGTCCACTATAATAAATCTTATTTATTATTAATCAGTACAGCGTGATCTTGAAAATGAATCTTGCACTGACAATCTGTGCTACCTCTCCCGCAAGTGAAGCATTTGCTTGCTGTAAACTCACACTTGTGAGGCGTTCCCAAGTTTGTTTGTAATTCTTTTTTTAAGGATCTTTTACACTGAATATTTAATAAATGTGCAATGCTGCAAGGTATCTTATTGTTTGGGGGACATTAGAACAACAAGATTTTCTTTACACTAATATGTGTGATGCGGGCCCACTAGTCTAAACACAGCATTGTGATTCATATTGCGTTTGCAGAATGTGAGTTAAGTGGCCATTAGCCATCTCTGGGGGCGGCCATTTTGTCGCTTGCTGTCGACTGGAAATGACATCACAGTTGCTCAGGTAACGGCCAATCGTAGCTCAGCTTCAGAAAACAGGAAAGCCCTGAGATGGGTGGATTTTACTACTTAACTCATATTCCTCAAACACTATCAATCAAAATGTCGTGATTATACTAGTGGGGCTGCATGGAACATATTATTGTAAAGACAATTTTGGGGTTGACTTCCTCCTTTAAAAAAATAAGTCGCTTTTCTCTTTAAGCAAGAACGGTGCTCAAGGCAAAGCGTGTTTCAATGAGTTTGGTGTGAAAGAACTTGACTGGCCCTGACCTCAACCCCATCAAAAACCTTGAACGATTTCCCATTTCTGTTCCGGGATCCAACTTTTGTTAATGTTAATTAACTGAACAGAAAAGTCGTTTTAAAATATTTTCTATCAATTTGAGCTTTCTTAACTTTATAATTAACCTCAGCTATGACTAAAACACTCAACAATAAAGAACTATAATAACAAATTAACATGCGCCATTATGATCAAAATGATTTTAGATGCACCTCACTTTTTAAAACGGCCACCCAAAGGTATACAGAACTTAAAACAAAATATTCTAGTTGGATAAACTGACATAATTCTTCTCAGTCCCCCCAAAAAGCAAAACTCACATACCGTAGTTAACCATTTGACACTTGCTGACTTGAGGTTTTGTATGAATTCATCCATGAATCTATTCCATTTATTCATTAACCACCTAATGCACGATTTCGAGATGTGGGAGGAAGCTGGAGTACCTGGAGAAACCCCGTTAACCCAATTCGCATCAATCTGCTAACATTGTTTTGAGAGCATTTGTATGGAGATGCATTCTTTTCTCACTTGAAGACAAAAACATGTTGGCGTAGCACCGAGCTACTTAGGCAGTATGTAAAAACATACCGTCTGTATCACACTTTTGAAATAATCGCAGGGTGTTTCAGAGGGCAGCTGCAAAATGTGAAGTCGTAAGAAATAAAATGGATAGTGACAATTCAACCAGTGTTCTTGTCGTCCTCATATTACGCAGCTCAAGTTACTACTCCTAAGACGTCGTGGATCGAGAAAGCAAAAGGAGCCACAAAATGATTCTGGCACAGTCCGAGATAGTGATATTATTTATTGAGCTTGTGCTGGAACTGCAAACTGCACTCTACTGATCCGTCCTTGCTGCGGCGTCGACTGCATGCATCCATTAGAGCCCACTGCGGATTTATCTGTAATAACACAACTGAACGTGCTGATCATCTGAGGCTGTTTGATGTTCTCTGCTCACGCCATCGTGTAAATATTTGACCTCCGTGTGATGAAAGGTTGAAAAGCAATTAGGCTTCTGCTGATTTCCCTGCAACATCGCACCGTGTTTAATATCCTGCTCAAAATTGACACCCAAATGTTTGTTTGTAGCATATTTCTAGGAAATGACAAATTTACAATGACCAACAACACAGATTTAATATTCGGTGAATCTACGATGCTTTGAGTCATCCGTTTGGCGATATTCTATAACGCTTGTCTTCGTTAGGTACCGCTGATTGTGGGTCAGAGGCAGGCTACACCGTGGACTGGGACCAGCCAATCGCAGGGCTAACATAGATAAGCACCCATGAACACACACGTTCACACCTAAATATCGAAGGCCCACTCACCCCAAGTGACGTGAAATGATACCATAAACAATTGCAAATAATTTACAGTCTGCGACTCACATCCGCACACCCGGATATTGACCCTCGCATACGTACAAACTTGCTGCAATGAAAAAAAAATTAACCACTGGTGTTCTTATCAAAATTCAAAATTTTGAGGCTCTTCGTATAATGTACTTTTTTTTTTTTTAAATTTTTTATTGAACCTCAAAAACATGTCGCGATATTTGGATATTTGAGATATTTGAGTGGATCGTGGCTCAATTCATTGACAGCACTTGTGCATTTTGACAACCAAGACTCTCCACGCTTTGCTTTTTAGCGACAGGAATGTGCACAATTATAAATATAGTTAAGTGTTATACTGTGTATATACTGTTCTGTATCTACTGTATAGTATTAGTACTCTGGATCTAGGAAATCTAAGAAAGGTGCTTTTTGATTGCCCGTTGTAATACAGATAACACTGGCCGACTGCAAATTCTAATCGGAGATGGCTCTCTGTGTCCCTAAACATATTTTATATAAAAAAATTTAAAAAAGGCTACTTTTTTTTCCAAACACATCAGGTTTTTGAGATCCGGATTTCATCATGCCTTGTATTTTATAGCACTGACGTTTCAGAAAAAAATTCCACCTGTTGCTGAACTTAACCCTTAATTCTTAAATATTACTCAAAGTATTACTATAGCACATATTATTTTTATCCATCCATCCATTATACAATCCGCTTATCCTCATAAGGGTTCATGGGCATGCTGGAGCCTATCCCAGCTGTCTTTCGGCAGTAGGCGTCGTACACCCTGAACTGGTTGCCAGCCAATCGCAGGGCACACAGAGACAAACAAACAACCTTCCGTGCACGCAATCATACCTAGGGACAATTTAGAGTCTCCAATTAACCTACCATGCAAGTTTTTGGAATGTTGGAGGAAACCGGAGTACCCGGAGTAAACCCACACAGGCACGGGGAGAACATGCAAACTCCACACAGGATGCGAACCCATGACCTCTGCACTGTGAGGCTGACGTGCTAACCAGTTGCCCACCGTGCCGCCCTATTATCATTATTATTATTATTATTATTACTATTATTAAAACAATGTGCTAGAGAAAAAACGAGGGTGAATTTGGAATGCGCGTAAAATAATGAATATAAAAAAGTTTACTTGCATTTCTGATTACAACATTTCGTACAAATTTGTTGGCAAGTGTAATCTTTGTCTTTGGAATCCTAGTTGCAAGAGAAGCAACACACACATTTCTCCTCGTTACCTACTTCAGCCTCTCTTTCACTTGATGAACCTTGACGCAAGTTGAAGTTCGCTACTAGTTCGTCGCTTGCGCTATCGTCTGCTGCAGCCAACAGTCCAGCTTTGTAAAAACCATCAATAATGGTGGACAGCTTTTCTTTGATGTGCTCGGACTCGAATGCCTTTTTCAATAGCCAGGTCAACTTGAAGGCCGCATCGTAGGATTTCCTTTGCGTTTTCGGAGCAGATCTCAATACTGATCCAAATGCTGAGCCTCCCGTTCGATTCATCTTGCTAAACAGTGAGCCCCGTGTGCTGTGTCAGACTGTATACAGTTTATAATGCAGAGATCCAGATGTGCTAACTTACTTAGCCTCGGTGAACTTGCTCTACTTTCCATTAGTATGCAGGGTTGCATTCAAGGAATGGGAAAATCTCTCTCTGAATGTTCTGGACTCCTGTTTCCATGCCAATGTTGTATTGAGCAATAGACACTCCACCAACTTGTTCAGTTGTCAAATACTGCTGTGCGTTTTTGCTCCAATACATAAAAAAAACAATTATTTCCACACAAACAACAGAATTTCCACCAGTGCATGTATATACTACTTGTTTCTACTTTTAGAGCATCAGTTAACTAATTAATATCTGTGTGTTTCCATGTTTAAAACTGAATAATGATAAAACAAGCCCTAATGCTCTACTAGTTTTATTTCAGCACAGGGACGCAAAATGATAATCCATCTTGTTTTCACCTCAAGCAAATTTTTTCTAATCCCCTTTTGGTGCACCAGTATGAAAAGCTGGAATTTCCCCCCTGAAGTGGCACAGCAATGCTCCCCTTTTCCTCCAAACTATCTTGAGCATGAAGAAAAAGGCTGCACTCATCTTCCTCACCAGTGTTCACATGCTCCCGTCGGGCCTGAAATATTAATGACCGCGTTTTATTCTGGATTCGAGAAAGTGACCTTCATGCGAGTGTGTCCACAGAGAGACTAATACTGTATTCGTTCCAACATCAGATTTTGGGTCCCAAACCGGCAGTATTATGCAAGAAAGAAATAAGCCGGATGCTTAAACTGTTTTATTGAATTGTGTTTATCATCCTGTCGGTAAATCTGCTGAATGGAGGCAGACAGTGTTGCCTTTTAAGCCTTATCATGAAACAAATACAAACCAAAAGTTGGTTAGCTGATTATAACTACCTAAGATTTAAATGGAAATACACTGCAAAGGCATTGTTAAAAAGCCCGTAAACATCAACACAGTCGGTAAAGAACAGTCATGTACCATCAAGAAAAACAGTCTGTAAGACGCCAGAGATGGGCTACCAAATAGCGTCAGTGTCTCTGTATTATAACCTGGAAAGCAATAGATATTTGAACACTAATGGTGGAGCAACACGTGTAGATAGCAATAAAAATGCTCACAAGTGTATATTCTTTTTCCTCTGCACAAAAACGAATACTATAAATGCATCTTACTGGGCAGTTGTGAACATCTTTATCTATCTCTGTATGTCTGTGTTATACTGCCCCCACAACGTCTAGTAAATGAAGCAAAAAATGTGGCAAAAAAGTTTTAATTCTTCACTTTATATTTACTTATGTATAATTTTTAAATATTTTTCTTCGTACAATACTATAGAATTTATTTTTGTCATTAAAAAAGACTTCACAAATATTTTCTGGAGGTGGCTGGTGGAACAGATTGACGGGATTTCCATCCATTTGGAGAAAGAATGTTTTGAAGTGACGAAGCTGGTCACGGCGCTAATTACCGTAAACTCCTCGGGACATACATACACGGCTGTGTGTGTATTCATGTACTTTACATTTTTGTTTTCCTTGTTAATGTCTCTTTCAATTAGCTCAAATGTTTGTGTTTTTGCTCCAGAGCTCTCCCTACTTAGAAAAAGACTGACAATGAATTGACAAAATTAGTTGGCCCTCCCGGCTGTTTTGCGGGCAGACACGGAAGGCAGCTGATCGGACAGAAAAAGCCACCCCAGGCTTTGCGTGGACACCCATACTGCTGCTACTGCAGCTTGGCACGACACATCGCGTCACTTAGAGGGAGGGGGGAAAAAATGGCGCGACCATGATGAGCGTCGACAGTGCGAACGGAGCTAGTGCTGCTTTCCCACTTTCTCAGTCGTCGTCACTCCGGCCGGATGTTTGTTGGCGTCCGGGTCAAGATGGCGTGACCGGGTCAGTGCATGGTGGCGCCCACCTGACAGTGCTGGGCATTTGCCCACAACAGCACACATCAAACATGTCTGCCGTTAATTTATACTAGGGCTGAACGATTCATGGAATTCAAATTGACATTGCAATGTAGTAGAATGTAATTTACAACTATCAAAGGCTGCAATTTGAGAAAAAGAATAATTAGTCGGTCAGTAAGCTTTAATGTTCATAATATAAGTAGCCTATATTTTATTTATTTATTTATATAGTGCCAATAAATTCAGTGTTTAAGAAGTGCAGTCCACGTTTACATAATCATTGCTTCATGAAAAGCTGAAATTTTGTTTAGAGTACTGTAAACAACTGACTGACTGACTTATGTTCATGCCACACTTGTTTGGTGGAATTTTGCAACGTTGTCGGAGTTTGTTGTAATACTGATTACTTTAATGCTTGTGTCTGTTAAAAGAGGATCTTGAAAAAAATATATACCCGTAGTAAATCGCAATACAGAGGGGGAAAAAAAATACAATTACATTTTATTTTCAAAATCGTCCAGCCCTACTTTATATACAGGAGAGTCACAAAACACTCACACAATATTTGTGTACATGTGGGAAACAATATGCTACTTAAATTTTTAATGCCATGTGTTAGTATTTCCATTGGTTATGCAAACCCTCAAAGAACTGTGGTAGTGGTAACTGGTCAGCTTGTATTTTTTTCTCAATCCAAAAATGCTCTAGGGTGCAACTATTATTACTACTCCCACTATTACTACTACTACTAATGATAAAGATAATATTTTCACAAAACCACATAATGTACAGAAATACCTTAAACTTGATGCTCAATCATACCAAGGTGGCTTTTTTGCACGGATTTAACTATATGGTGATATGTTAGCTGCTAGTAAACAACCGTAAACCCTTCCAGTTCGCAGGATTAGAGACGGAGCCCTGCCGTGAATAGCAAGTAGTCGATGCCACCTCCAAATGTTTTTATAATTGCATTCAAATGTATGAATCTGAATTTGACACACAACAGTGAAGAGTGTTGTTAACAACACCGCCAAATTTGAATGATTAACAAAAAAACACCCACTATCTAAAATTGGGCTTCATTAATCCTGAAAAATCAAGCTATTCTCCCTACTCTCAGACAGTGGACATGTCCGCTTTTAGCCACACCCGTTTCAACGTGGAACTGTAAAGTGGCTACGCTAGCCCGAAGCCCCGGTCCACTTACTGGCTGTCAAGAAAGACTAAAAAAAATGTCCACCCTCCTCCCCGCTCTTCTGTCTTTCTCACTGTGAAATGCGCACACTTGTGTTTGACAATGAGGCACTCTAAACTGGCTTTCAAGACCTCTTTGCTTTTCACTCATGGCTGACAACGAGGCACTCTAAAGAGGTCATACTGTTGGACTGAAGGGAAGAATATTTCACATTGCAATTGTGCCAGATAACTGCTGATGCGAACGAAGGTACTCAAGTTCTTGCATAGTGGGTTAGGGGCAACTCATACCAGACTCCAAAGTGCTTCTTCATGTGGTGCCGTTTTAGCCACCCTGCAAAAATCAGGTCAGCTGGAACAGTGCTATTTCTCCTAATTCTGTTTCTATTAGATGGGATGCTGTGTTACATCCGTCACATTGTATAGGCCTCCTTTCTTTTGTGAAGCCACACAAATAACTTTAGGGACATTCTTTTCTCTGTTCGAGAAAGTAACCTGTTCATTCAGAATGATATTCAACACGAGAGAGCTGCAGACAGAAAAGAAAATCTGCTGAACAAAAATATAAACACAACACTTGTTTTCCCTCCCATTTCAAATATATTATATAGATATAGATATTCCTATGTACACAAAATGGCCCAGTTCTCTCAAATATTATTCACAAATCTGTCTAAATCTGGTATAATGAGCACTTCTCCTTTGCTGAGATAATCCATTCATCTCACGGGTGTGGCATATTAAGTTGCTGATTACACTGCATGGTTATTGCAAATATTTGCCTTAGGCTGCCCACAATAGATGGCCACTCTAAAATGTGCTGTTGTAGTTGGTAGCATAAACCTGTGTTGTTTATTCTATATATATATATATATATATATATATATATATATATATATATATATATATATTTTTTTTTTTTTCAGTATATTTTTATATTGCGCTCCATTTGCATTGTCTTAACTGCATATCATCGCTGTCGTGTGAAAAACACTTTTTCTCCATTTTTTTTTTATTTTCTTTTTTTTTTTTACCTGAATAATGTTTCCGCGTTACAGAAATCGCATTAAAGTGAAAATTAAAAAAAGTTTCCAAAATAGGAGATAAGTGTTTTTCACAGGACAGCGACGACATGTTTGTGCCCTCATAAACAGAGTAGTAGTCCTCTTTCAATGCAATTATCATTTAAATTATGTAGAAAAGTTGTTTATTTTTACAGGGACATTCCTTTTCTGTTCTTACTACAGAAGATAATGCTGTGACTGACGTTGGTGTCTCTGGTACAACTGCCACAAAGTCTTCCTACAAAGTTGGAAGCATCACTCACTGTTGTGTCCATTATAGTGCAGTGTATGTCCTATCGTTTCACTGTGTCCCCCTTGGCTTCAACTGCTCCACACTTTGTAAAATTGTCTATTTTTAACACAGTCCTGCTAACAAAAAGTTCGCCTCCAGTGATGCAGTGAGCCTAAAAACGTCTCCCTCCCTTCAAGTGAGAAACAAACACAGTCTATGTGCACTTCATGCATTTCACAAAGAACATCAACAGGGTAGACAACCCACAGGAGCTCTTGTGATGTCACTGACAGTTCAACGCTGGCTTGCTTGCTTTCTTTGAGACAGTTTGAAATCCAATGCAACTTTGTTCTGCTCACAAAGGCAACAAAGACATTTGAGCTTTTTTTTTTTTTTTTTTTTTTTTTTTTACTTGAATCTTTGATTTTCCAACAGGTGCTGGGGAGTCTGGGAAAAGCACCATTGTAAAGCAGATGAAGTGAGTATGATGATATCGCTTTTTTTCTCTGTAGTACATTAATGATTTCACAGTGTTAAAATGAATGGTCCAAAATAGTGAAACGATGATGGTTTTGTCCATTTTGGGCAAATATTCACTTGAACATTTTCATTGCATACTGTATATAGGATGATTCATCATGTGCAGTCAACTGAATTTACTGTAGGTGGTCTCCAATTAAGCTGCAGGAACTTCTCAAGGATGATCAGTGGAAACATGATGCACCTGAGCTCAATTTTTTAATGGCAAAGGCTGTGAATACTTATGTTTATGTGATTTCTTAACGCTTTTATTTTTAATACATTAACCAAAAAAAATGTCACAAACACTTTTTTTTTTTACTTTGTCATGATGGGGTGTTGCAGGTTAGGATTTTGAGTGGAAAAAATAATTTATTCTATTTTGGAGGCTGTAACTTAAAATGTGGAAAAAAACAAAAGCGCTCAAGATACTTTCCGGCAGCCTGCAATGATTTTTTAAAAATACCAATGAAGATTAAACGTAACAAACAGACCACAAAGAGTTCCATTCTGACACCCTCACTAAGTAGAAGCTCAATATTTGCAGTGCCCATGCAATGTTTTGATAACAGAAAACTGCTCCTGCGCCTCGGTGGTTTCATTGGGATGGTGTGGCCTCTGTTGCCTGCACTTGCCTTTTACTACTCAAACTAGAGGAACAGAAGGGCGGTGTTGTCGTGCTAGTGCACCAATCCGAATACACTCAAAATTCGAAATGGCTTAATTATTCACACTCCTCGAGGCTAGCTGGGCACCGGATCCATTTTTTATGAGCTTGGAGTAAGAACAGTCTGTCACCTTTTTTTGAAGCATGATTTTTATCCCAAACACACACATGTGCGCACACATCTGTGTCAGCCTACGAGAAACAAACATGAATTGATTATATAACACCACACACTACACGCCGCTGAGGAAAATGATCCTTTTCCTAAATTAGGCTATGTGTCGGCTAAATGACGGCAGTTGTCAGGCAGCAAGCACTTTTCACTTGAGAGTCAATATGATTACGTCCTCGTGTTCTCCCTCTGCGGTCTGATTCATTAGTCTGAAAGATTCTATCTCAGTATTAGACAGTTAAATTCCTCTTTCAGGTGTACGGTAATGGCATCGATAAAATCGGGCTCGGGGTGATCGACTTGTTGCGCATCACACACCGCAACGCACTGATGTGCTGAATGATGCTCAGTACACACGAGAGCAGACATGCGTGCACACTTACGGGCCACAATATTGGGTACACCTGCAGAATATACTGTTTATATTAGGGATGTCACGATATCCAAATGTCACGATACGATAATATTACGATATGAACCTCACGATACGATAATTATCATGATATTGTGGGGAGTTTGGCGATATATTAAAAGCTTGCGATACTGTATAAAAGATCATGATATTGTAAAAAAAAAAAGAGATTAAAAAAAGCCTCACAATATTCTGTTTTTTTTTTTTTTACAATAACAACATTCACAAACAAATAGTTGACCTACAATGACCGAACACCTAATATTTGTTAATGCACGTATATTTATCTGGCGATTAGCAATTAAACATCTATCCATCCATTATAGATGGCAAAAAAAGTGCATCAAATTAAACTGCACTAATGAAACTAACCACCAGAGGGTGCTGGAACTGCACAAATGGAAAACAACTTGGGCTTTTAAACAGATTTGTCGCTATTAATATCGTGACGCGACGATATATTGTGGCAATTCTAAGATCACGATATTGTGACATCCCTATTCTGTCAAACATGAAGTTTTGACGTGAGAACGGCTTCTCCGATTTTTATTTTGAAGTTATCACGTCATGGCAAAGAAAATAATGGAGTGCAGGAAATGTGATCATGTTAAAGGCCATCATGCATAAATCATGTTTCGCCAATAATTTCACTTATGTTGCTTCGGTGCTGCACAAATTTTTGGCCTAAGCTAACTTAATCAGTTCATGCTATTTGCAAGTACTTGTACATGAAAATTCCTCTCTATTGTAAAGTTAAACAAATACTGAAGAACATCGAATTGTAAAACAATCAGATGTTGTGCCTGTAATTCATTTCTTTGTTGCTCTAAGTGTAACCGCTAAGGCAGGGATGTCCAAATCGATTTTTTTTCCTCCTCCAACATACCTGCGTTAAGGGGTCCAAAAAACAAGTTATTTTATTCATTGTCTTAATTGTTCATCTGAATTTCTTCTGTGTCTCAAAAACTCCTTATCGATCGAGCCCTAGTGATATTATTATTAGATGGCGTGTTTATCCATTTAAAATTACGTCCTCTTCACATCTCCACAGGATTATCCACGAAGATGGCTACTCGGAAGACGAGTGTAAGCAATACCGAGCTGTGGTTTACAGTAACACCATCCAGTCCATCATGGCCATCGTTAAAGCCATGTTCAGCCTCAAGATAGACTACAGCAACCCTGGCAGAGTGGTAAGATAACACCCATATTTTCCTCAAATTCAAGTCAAGTCAAATGTATTTATATAGCCCTTAATCACAAGAAAGTCTCAAAGGGCTTCACATATGCACCAGATCATATACCCGACATCCCCCGATCTTAACCATGTCCTCCTCAAATGTCCTCCGTGTCTAAGACGCCATGCCTAATTTTGTTGCTTGACCTTGAGACATGCCCCTGCCTCATGTTTCCAATCAGGAAAAAAAGGTAGTAGCTGTAATCATCTCATTTCATGTATACATGCTATCATTCATACACAGACAATAACCGCCGAGGTAATTTGGACTCCATTGCTAACTCAGCTGCTAACCAAGACAGCAGCACCAAAGCAGTCTCTAGGGTTAATCTATTATGTCATTGATTTAAAAAAAAATATATTTTTTTTTAGATGTCCACTTGCTATACATGCAAGTTTGCCTCCAGCCTCAGAATAATATAAATACAAGCTCACTCTTCAGTCATATGCCCTGACAGCCTCAGCCCTCAGGCGCAGTCACCCCACCACCAGACCCGCTCATCCAATCACATTTAGACCCCTCCCTCATTCAGTCCCATTCAGACACCTTCATGGCCTCAGAGACAGTCGTAATTTATTGAAGTCTAACACAAATTCCCATAATGCAACTGCAGAGTCGCTGCATTATTATAATACAATACAATACAATACAATTTTATTTATACAGCGCATTTCATAACAGCTAGAGCTGTAACAAAGCACTTTACAAACAGTAGACAATAAATAAAGACAATAAAAGGCCGTAATACACGAGTATTAATAAATATAGATATAAATAAAAAAAGCCAATAAATTAACCTAAAACACAATTGACACCCGGAGAAGAGCCAAAAATTTCAGGTCTGATCAAAATGTATTGCACGGAAGTTGACGGAACTCTAGTTGTGTTATTTGGATTAGGCTTGAGTTGTCAAAGTTCCGACTGTCTGTGAGGCATTGAATGTGTCTGAGTCTGATTTGTGATTGGGATGTGGGATGTGCCATATGCCGTTTTTGGTTTGTTTTTTCTTTTTATGTTGTTACGGCTGACAGTAACTGTTCATTCTGACAGTAAAAAGATTGTTGATTGACCACAGCTCGCCATCTTTTGATGATCAAAGCCGGCACTACGATCTATTGTCTTTCTTTTCTCTGTTCACCGGGGGGATTTTGTGACTTTGCTCCTAGGGCTGCCACCGCGATTTGTCAATTAGTCATGACGACACTATTAGAGTACTTAACATGTGCCACTCATTATTTATGGGAAAACAAAGTCGCTTAAATGCGGGTAAAGAGTTGCAGTTTCTTCCATCAGATTCAGAAAATATTTGTGTTTTGTTTTTCTGTTGCTTCAAACTGCTGGCTGGCAATTTGTTTAGCAGAGCATACTGTATTTAATTGCCCAGGTGCTTTCTCAGCATCCATAATGATGACATTCTAATGAACTCCTCAGGCATTGAGTGGCCTAGAATATTCTTTTTTCTAACTACTGTCATTTATCATTTCACTTAGGCCAGTTTCTTTTAGGTCCAGTGTTTTATGACGCATCAGCGTTTCGCATACCAAAGGAAATGTTTATTATAGTGGTTGTAGCGGTAAACAACTGCAATGCATCAAACTTCTGTTATTTTCATAACCATATTTGGCTACATGTAAGTGGTGAGAAACAACGCTGAGTGAGGCAGTGCAATACTGTACTGCAGGTCTACCTAATTCAAAAAAAAAAAAAAAAAAACATGCAATATTCTCCTCCTTCCATTCACGGACTTCCTCTGAGACTGTTTGAAAGCCCAGCTCCCGCTTTGAACGTTACAGAAGCTTTGTATCGATTTGTACTATCTTAATGATTTTGTGTTTGGGAGACTTTAGACTTGGGCTTCAAACGGACAGCTTAATTAGCCGTAGCCATAATTATCGTACACTCGCAGGACGCTCACAAGTCAAGCTAATTATTAGTGAAATGAAAACGCTCAAATGTGCAGAAACGCAGCGCTATCAACATCAATATAGCGATCCGCACGTCGTGCAGCGGCCTTTTGAGAGTCCCTTGGGTCTCGCTTAAAGCCGTTAAAAGAATTGTGCATGCGTTCTGTGGCTCTTAAACCAAAATGGACCTGCTGCACCATTGGAAAACTTAACTGTATCCTGCAGGTGGGCATACATTCATGAACAATTACATGCATATAGAAGGTAACAAATGTCTGAAAAATTGCAGGTACTTTGAAGTGCAAATGGACTGTATATCAAAAAAAAAAGCTCGGCATGACACCATGTATTATTAGTAGTACTCACAGTAGTTGTCAGGGGCGTCAAAGCAATGAGTGATGTGGGTGTCTCAACCCCCGAGACTTTGGACACCCCTGCTCTAGATGCTGCTGTATTATACTCCACGTCCTCCGCTTTGCTGCAGTGGTCTGTTTTTTTTCCCACCATGTCCACCAGAGGTTGCTGTTGTGAAAAAAAACCTGTTCGATTATCCATGCATCCATTTCTATGCCCGCTTGTTCTGTTTTTGGAATGTGGGAGGAAGCCAAAGTGAGAGAACATGCAAGCTTCACATAGGAAAGCCGGAGTCAAGATTCGAACCCCCAACCTAAGAACTGTGAGGGAGACATGCCAACCACTCATCTAGTTAGATTATTTTTCTTTCAAATGTAGTTCACGGTAGACATTAAATTGTTGTCATAATCCTTAGTAGGGTTTTTAGAGACCCACTTTTGTTTAGAAGTCCATTCTTGAGATTTTTTTAAAGTTAAACTGATATGTCTTCCATGTTTAGCTTTCATATATTTCTCGATGTTAGCATGAAGCAGACTGCAGCGATGCACTTTATTTTTAGAATTGCAGTTACCAGCTAGTTTCCCCCCGTCTTTGAGTAGAAGTTTGAATCTGTGTTCTATGTGACGCCCACTTCAGCGAGGCACAGAAATCTCTGCCTCGCCTTGAGTTTTTTCCCATCTGCACAATATGTAACACACAAATATTTAATACAATACATTAGCCTGACTATGGAAAATTAGAGTGCGTATTAAAAGTGTTAGAAAACATTATAATGAAGAAAAAGGCAATCACAATCCTCCTCAAGACAGTTAAGGGGGCGGGGTCAACTGTGCAATTTGAGGTGAAGTGAGGTTGCCTCACTTCCTGTCTCATGTATTTGGACAGAAAATTCAGCAATATTGACAATGAAATGTTTTGGATTCAGAAAAAAAAAAAATCCATATGAACGCAGATCCGTGAACTAAAATTGAAAATCATTTTATTGGATTATTTGTATATTCTTTATGATGCAGGTGAGGCCATTTGCCTCCCCTGAATGCACGCCACTGACACTAGGAATGATTGCTTTACTACATCATGCCAGCTGTTGTGAATAGAGGAT
This sequence comes from Filicampus tigris, assembly GCF_054856515.1. Taxonomy (NCBI): domain Eukaryota; kingdom Metazoa; phylum Chordata; class Actinopteri; order Syngnathiformes; family Syngnathidae; genus Filicampus; species Filicampus tigris. The sequence continues at coordinate 12,197,778 of NC_141225.1, read as the reverse complement.
TGTTCATATTATGCCGAGAGATGACTGAGGCACGTCATCTCCGTAGTAAAGAAGCCACAAAGCAATCCTGCACACACAAATGTATTACCTCTACTGGGCTCATCTTAGAGCCACTGGCAGTAGTCTATCATTAGTTCCTATGGTTATCATCATGGCATTATATTGCCGCCTAGAAATCAAAGCTGAACAATGAAATCTTTTTTAACCACTTAATTGCCAAGACACTTTATTAATCAGTCTGGCAAGCTTGTATTCGCTGCAACATTTTTGTTTAAAGGGGGGCACAGTGTACTAGTAGTTCGAAGGACTGCTTGAATCTTTGTGGCATGTTTTTTTTTTTTAATCCCACATTCCCAAAAATACACATTAGGTTAAATAATCTAAATTGTCCATGAATAAGTCACCGGGTGAGACTCAAGATCACGTGCGACCATAATAAAGTCAATAGAACATGGACGGATGGATTTTTCATTATGTGCTGAATATCAGCCCAATTTAAAAAAGTATCATAGTTAGGTCTGATTAAAAGAAATATGGCCTTGCATATTCACTCTTGCAGTCTGAAGTGGAACAGCGTGACAGTAAATAAGGAAGCGCCTCTACATTTGCGTGACTTCCATTCTCCCTTTCAAAAACCCATATCGGATATGAATGAAAGTGCTTGTTTGTGAGCAAATAGCGCAGCTGAAGGTCAAAACTTGTCTATTTGTTCATGTCTCTTGTCAACTGAAATATCCTTTTACATCGCCTGCAGCTTCAGCTAGTTGGCGGAAAAATAAAAATACTCTGATTATTTTTTTTTTTTCTCGTCAATCTCAGTAAAGCCTAATAAATCAATTAAACAGCGCCAGTCATGCTCCATGTGCTGTTTCCATGGTAACCTGCGGCTGAGGACTCTGCTGTCCCATTCGAGGGAAACAGATTATGTGACGATTGTAATCATTTAACGGGCTCAATTCAATCATGATACCCTATCGTGAGGAGGAGCGATATAGAAGATGGATGGCTGGATGAAACTCATTTACTGTACAAGTTTAAAGGAACTTTTGTCAATACAGTATATTACTATATACTGTATTGACAAAAGTATATAAGAGTATTGGCGGAGCAAATTGAATCGGTAGCTTTTTTTGGGAGGGATGGGCATTATTTTTTTTTTTTATCAGATAATTCATTTTTCAAAAATTATATGTTTAAATGATGGAAAAATGCCTAACTCTCTAACTTTAACTCATTTCATGCCAGTGTTATAATGAGCAAAAAATGCTGCCTGGAATGTTGCTGTAGCTAGCATGTATCCCTCCTAATTATCCAGTTTTGCTTAATTGGTCGGGCTACTACAAATAATGTATGTTTTTGGCATGTTCCAGGATGATGTCACAAAGTACAATTCATTTGTGTGTTGTGGGTTCACCTGTTGCCATTCATACAACAGAATAAATAAGTCATGACTTCCTGTATCGAGTATACAGCTTTGTGCTCAATGGAATTTCACACTTAACTGGTGTCCTGTGAGGTATTTTCCATATAAAATGGCTCAATAAAGGTCAGGAAAATGCATGAGATGATGTCATGCTTGAGTTTTTTTTTTTTACATGGCAAAGGTGCTCAGAAAGTCACTGGGAGCATATTCTCGCTGTCCTGTGAAAAACACTTATGTCCATTTCTTTTCCCATTTTTTTTTTATTTGTACGGGATTGGTGTTCCTCCGCATTATAGCCGTCGCATTAACGTGAACATTTAAAACATTTCCAAAATTGGACATATGTGTTTTTCACAGGACAGCGACGATATGTTTTTAGGAACAGTAACAACATTAAAGATATTTTGGGGTAACATTCCCGGAAGAAACAAATATGCAATAGTCGTTTTGATCCTATAAACATTTGAATGTTTATATTCAGCTCTTTAAAAGTTTTGTTACTTTGTGCACAACTTGCTGTTCTCTAAAAAGGAGCTAAACAGCAAAATTCAAAACAGGTGCTTAATTCATGGAAATTTCCAAGGACGTCCACTTGAATGCCTTTCTGTGACTCTTCCAATCTCTCTGTATCTCTGTTGCAACCTGCTGATGACTCTGAGACACTCTAAGCTCATTGGCCACTTCCCTCTGAGGGGATCCCGTTTGAAACCTACCGTTGACCAATTCTTAGTCGTCGTCTTGGTCTCATGATGTCAAAATACAAACAGAATGAGAAAATTAAAACAAACTTGAACCAGGAGATAGCCAATTCATTGTTGTGAATTTCGCCATTGGAGAGCAGCAACTCACCCAGGACAGAATTCTTCCAACGTATTAGAATAATCACTTATTATCCCATTTCAGAGTTTGTAATACTAGGATCCGTGTACGTTTGTGTGGCCCTCGCAGGACGACGCCCAGCAGCTCTTCGCTCTGTCCGCCGCCGCCGAGGAGCAGGGCGTCCTACCCGACGACCTGGCCAACGTGATCCTGCGACTGTGGGCCGACGGCGGCATAAAGAGCTGCTTCGCCCGCTCGCGGGAATACCAGCTCAACGACTCGGCTGCATAGTAAGTTGGAATCTCTATGCTTGGCGGGCTCGTTTCCAGTCGGGGAAATAATGAATTCACGAATGATGCAGAAAAGTGGGACGCCACTTTTGCATCAGTTCACATGCATTCTGCTCCACTGCACAACAGTTTCGATTCCACCGCCATAAATGAAAATGCAACTTATTGAGAGGATGTCTTTTTAAATGTGTGTTTTTTTACTCATCTCGCACTGTATCAGAAGAGGAACGCTACTGATGTTTGTTTGTACCGTGGTGCTTATTGATTGAATGTTTTGCGTCGCGTACGCGGCTGCTTATATTTCTGCAGATTTTGCGACGTATCGAAAGGCGCCTCTGTTATATCCTCTGTCTGCACTGGAAAACCTGCTTTGACCTCCCCGGAGAGCCATAGAGACTGGCGAGATATCATCTGTAACCTGATTATTTAGCCTTCCCTGCGGTTTCATACTTTAATATTGCAAGCAGATGAGTGCAATCATCTTGCCGGATGGCTTGAGAAAAAAACAAAAAAAAACGGAGTAAACTATGACAACAGGCCTCGTGATGATGAATCCCTAAATACTTTCCTTCATTATTGAAACTGCACATGTTTTGCGAGAGTTGCTCAGATGATGAGATGATGATGTGTTTTTTTTTTTTCAGACAACCTTTGGAAAAGTCTTCACTATGATGACCATTAATTGCAAACCAAGTTGCTAATAGTGGTTGCATTGAATTTTAAAAATCAGTTCAAATGAATTTTGGTTGATGAAAAGTCTTAAACAACAACAATCTAAATTCAACATTTTATATCAGTCTGCTATATGCACAAACAAGAGTGCCAATTTTTCTTTGAAATATAATACAAGCGAGTCAATTGTGGAACTTTAATCCTCCTTTATAATGGTGTGTACTAGTATTTTTTTCTTTGCCATATAACTGTTTTCTTGCGGCTTCACCCTTTTCATTGTGTACTGAGTGCATACAAAGCAAGTGTGGTCTAATTGTACTTCAAGTGCAATTAGTCGTAGAACACTCACGTTAAAATTTGCAACACCATCACTAACGTCGGGTACATTTAACCGATATACCCGTAATATCGCGGATAAAATACAGTTTTCATTAATTTATGTAAAAGTCCAACACTGTATGCTAAATTAGATGTTGTCTCCTTTAATTTCCCAATACAAAACATCACATCAAAAAAATGTGTGGGTGAAAATCACCCGACGTTAGTGTTCTAGAGTTAAAGGAATATAATTTCAAACTCAATTTCAACATTTGAAAGACAATTTTCACAAGGCCCAAATGCACAAGTTTAATTTTTATTCTTTTATGCATTTAAAGGAATTCTTGTCAGCTCAATCGCATTTAATGTCGTCTAAATATCTTGACTTTTTTTTTTTTTTTTTGCATTGACGTTCGAACCAAAATTTTTCATACTGTATGAGCAATATTGTATGTAGATGAACAATCAACAGTTTAGCAGATAGTGAAAAATGTAGCAAAAAATGAGGCTTAAAGCTGTTTGCCACTCCAAATTGAAGTTTACTGTCAAACTTAACATAAAACAAAGAGAGTTCCTGTTGTGTATGTAAAACAAACACGTCGCTGTCAATAGCTGCTAGCTTAACACTAAAACACAATGTAAAATGCCATGGATGAGCTAAAGAATAGTATCTGTGTGCCCAAGTTATAATGCTTAAAAATATATATGTGATAAAATTCTAATCTGAGACTCTTGACTGACCACAATCACTTTTATTCTCTCAGTATCCTGAGCTAAAATCTTGTGCCATAGTGTTATCTCTTTGCCAGCAATTTGGACAGTGAGAATCATTCAGTTTCACCTGGAGTGCTGGCAAAAACAAAGTTTAATTGTTGCTGGGTGTCAATTAAACATTTAGTGAAATTCATATTGTTTTCCCTAGTTAACTGAAATGCATTCAAGTCCAAGGCCTGCGCATAATGCAACTTTCTGAGCGAAACAATGGCTGACTGGGCTAGACAAGCTCCCAGCTGGCCATGAAGATGTTGCTAATGATGTAATGCTGCTGTAAGGGAGGTGGGCTGTAAACACAGATGCGCCTTCTCTCGCTCACTCACTGACATCCTGCTGGAAAATATTTGCGATGAGTAGCATGTTTCCAAGATGAGTAGCTTCTTTAATGACTCTTCATGAGATTCATTCAAAGCCAGAAAAAGACTTCATTAGTTGAAGAAGATGTACATTATATATATATTTTTTTAAATGTATCATGTCTTTGATTTGAAGTAGAAGTAAAGTTTGAAGATCCAAAATATAAACTGATTTGCCCGGTGGCATACTTTCTTTGAGTACTCACCGATATCTAGTTCCGATACCTCTAGTGCTTCTGATGTATAAAATTTAGATTGACAAAATGACTCAAAAATTGTGAACCAAGACCTTTCTTTCTGAAGCAGATGATGTTTCGCCGATGTGTATAACCGCCGCAGTACAGCACCAACTACTGCAGAAGACGATTTACTCAATGTCAGTATCAGTGGCTAGTATCGATATAAGGCCAATACTGGTCCGATACCAATACCTGGTATGGGTACTCGCCCATCCCAAGTTGTTGGCTGTGCTTGAGCATGGAATTTGAACCTATTGTAAGATCTTTAGCCTCAGCGGCTGTTGTCGTCCTCGCATACTGCGTAAAATTTCAATTTATGCACCTTTTAATCACCCTTTTAATCTTAGCTGTAGGACTGCACCTATCAAACATTTTTAGAATCGATAACGCCACCGATTAGCCCATTGATTAAAGCTGAAGTCGACCCAAAAGTGTTCTCGGAAAGAATATGTCCTAAGCAGCTGCACTAGTCTAAACACGGCATTCTGATTAATATTGCATTTGTGTAATATAAGTTAAGCAGCAAAATCCACCCGGTTTTAAACATCTCAGGGGCCGGCCATTTTTTCACTTCTGTCGACTGAAAATGACGTCACAGTTGCTCAGGGCTCAGATAACGACCAATCACGTCTCAGCTTCAGAAAACAGGTGAACTGTGATTGGTCGTTACCTGGTCCCTGAGCAACTACATGTCATCTTCAGTCGACAGAAAGTGGCAAAATGGCCGCCCCCTGAGATGGCTAAAAACGGGTGGATTTTGCTGCTTAACTTATATTTCACAAATTCAATATTAATCAGAATTACGTGTTGAGACTAGTGCAGCTGCATAGAACTTATTGTAAAGATTTTTTTTTGTGTTGACTTCTCAGGTTCCATACCATAATATCTGTGACTTTGATCGTGTGTGGCTTGAAAAGGTGGGTGAGTGACGTGGGAGTCGGTGAATAAGAGTGTAGCAGTTAACTGGCTAACCGTTAGCTTTCCTGCACATTGAGTCCCAGGGCCAATACCGTGGCAACTGTGTAAGATTATGTGTTTCTTTTGCTACCATTTGTGCCTTAAAGCAATTAAAAGCACGCCGGCGTTTGTGTCTATACTTGACCACTAGTGGGGACATTTTGTCTTTTATGCAGTCTTTACGCCTAGCCTGCTGCCATCGAGCCAACTTATTTCCGCGAGGAGAGGCGCCTGCAGTAACATTAATCAATGGAAACATGATCACGGCAAAGCATCGAAATTTTCATTCGACTTTCTTTTGTAACGGAATTGAGTTTTTTGATTAATTATTTCTGTCCTACTTAGCTCCTGCTGTAATCTTGTCGGGTATTTAAAATCAATGGGGTACTTGCTTTGCCGTAGGGCAGTTCTGCTTATAGGTTTGATGCAAAAGAGATGGAGGATTATCCCAGGCGTACCGGTGATCTGATGTGTGACGTTCGCAACCTCCGTCATCGTGTGTCGGTTATCGTTCAAAATCAGTAGGGTGCTTGCGTTGATGTAGAACAAGAGTTTGAAAAAGATCATTTGAGAAACACTGGAAAACAAACTCTGCCCTATTTGAAGGAAGAAGTACATGTGACACTTCCACTGCACGCAGGACACATCAAGTCACAAGACAACCCCGTCCTCGTCGCGCCGCTGCAGAAGCTGTAATAGCGATATATCCATCCATCCATCCATCCATTTCCTATACTGCTTATCCTGTGTGAACAGACCTCAAATGCAGTCCGGGACTTTGTCTATAACACAAAGCCATTGTTTCTGGCAAAGGATTTCCAATGCAACGCTGTGTAATGTAGACAAGCTGGGTCAGCAATAAAAGTTACGTATAGCGGGGTCAAAAATCAACGATGTATGAGGTTTAGCTACACTATGATTTCAGACAAGTCAATTTTATATACTCTGATTCGAATTTCATCCTCCATAAACTGTTTATACATTCATACACACACACACACACTCCCAACTGAGTATTCACATATTGCAGCAAGAGATTTCATTCATTAGGAGTTATTGACCTTCAAAAACAACACCGGCCTTTTTTGTAAACAGTGAAAATGTGCAGCTTTGGGAGCATTTTATGGTGCGCTGGGTACTGACTGAACATTTGCTCCTTGGTTGAGCAGGTGGTAAATCCCCTGAGAAGCGCATCATGCTTTGTTCGGCTCGTATTTGGCCTCATCCATCATCTCGTTTCCGGCTCTCCTGTTCAAAAGAATCCTCCTCTGATTTAACAAATATCACCTCAAATGTTGGAAAATGTATTTGGCGTAGCGCGTGTCCGAACCAGGAAAAGAAACAGAAATGGAAGATGCCAAAGTATTCCAGGTTTAGGCTGATTTTGTCTCAAATTCTTCAATATTTGCTGCATGTGGTATTGACATTATTCAACATTATGAATTAATATGATGACTAATTCCCATAATAGTGCAACTTTTTCTCCCCAAAAACGTTTATTTTGAAAAGCAAATATATATATATATATATATACACACACACACACCATACTACTCTATTTTCATAGCACAATAGTTGTTTGGGGGAAAATAAAGTAAATTAAAAAAACACTATATAATGTTATTGCAAACAAATCATTAAATATATGATTAGATTCTCAAAGTCCTATACTCTTTTCTGTACACATTTCCAGTGTTTTTAGTGCTAGTTGTAAAATAGGAGCATCATTTGGGGTGTTGATTATCTCCCTTCTCACTCTCTTTGTAGTTACCTGAACGATCTGGAGAGGATAGCCAAAGCAGATTACATCCCCACCCAGCAGGATGTGCTACGAACTCGTGTCAAGACCACTGGCATTGTGGAGACTCACTTCACGTTCAAAGAGCTGCACTTCAAGTAAGACCGCGCCGCTGCTGATCTTCCTGCAGTAAAAACAGACCTCCACTCCCGCCCACTCGCGCTGAAAACACATCAAATCGGTGCTTATCTGCTCTTAAACAAAGCTACCACGGCCATTAGTCTCATTGAACAGAAAGTGCTCATTTCGACATTAATAGAACCTTGAAATGCGCAACTCGGCCAAATTAAAACAGCAGTTAAAAGCTTAATTATTATGATTACACAGAGAGTAAATAAATTAGTTCTTCACCCCCACCTTCTATTTCTCTGTCTATAAAAACAATTTGTATGCAACACAAAACATGGCTGGACGAGCACTTGTGTGGGATACTAATGGACTGACGTTGCTGTTAACGGAGGACGTATGGACAGCGGAGGTTTATGTGTTCAGACATTTGCTAAATGGGCCTGTGCTAACACTTATGTATGTGCATATAGACGAGAACAATATGTCTCCAAATCGTAGCGTAGTTGCCCCTTTTAAGGAAACTTTAGCGGTCATTCTCAAGGTTTATGCAACAGTGCAATAACTGATCTAAAAATATATTTGCTGCATTGTTTTGTACTTGTACTTTCAAGCCAGTAGTGGTATTAGTAGTAATCCTAGTAAATGATTATACAGTATAGAGATTGAATATCACATATGTAATTTAGTAATAATAATAATTATAAGAAAACACCACAAATCTGTCACCTACAACCATGACATTGTTATTCCTATTAATATTGTACTACTCTATTAATAACTAAGTTAACTACCAGCTATGTTTTAAATTAATCGTTGGTTAAAAATATCATTATGAGTAAAAAAGCATTACGGGAAAGTGAACAATGGAATCGCTTTGGCGAGTAAAAAAACAGTAAATAAATAATAATGATAAATAGAATAGTTTCCCAAAAATATGAATAGGTAAATTCGCGAAAGCCAAACTGTGAATGCATTGTGCTCATATTTATTTTTTATTGCTATTCACTTGGTCCCTACTGCCTACAAACAGAGTACATTGGATCCCCACTATTCAAGGGCGATTGTGACCGAGCCGACCAGCGAATAGCAAAAATTGGTGTGTAATGATCAGCTATTCAAGTGTCTTGGAAAAAAAACATTCAAACTAAAAAGAAAATCTTCCAAAAAGTCTGACAAACATTCACTGTGTTTTTAACCAAAAGAGGGGCAAGCAAAAAATATTACAAATACTGAAAAAAAAAAAAGTATGTGACTCCGCTGGTGCCGAACAGCAAGTATGTGAGGGTCTACATACATAGATGCTGCTTTCCTATTTCGACTGCTTTACCAATAACTAACTTAACTAACCCATTTCTAAGATGAAAACATCCCTAGCTAAAGGCATTATGGCAAAGTGAAATATTTATATGCTTTGGTCTCAGCACAAAAACAGCAAATAATAGAGAATAGCTTCAAAAGAAATGTGAAAAGGTGAATTCATGAATGTCGAGTGGTGAATATGCAGTACTTTTTTTTTTTTTTTTGCTATTGGCAACAGTTTGGTCCCTGCTGTCGAGTATAGTGAACCCGAGCATATTCGCAGCTCTGCATTTTCAAATGCAAACAATGGGGTTTTGTATTGAGAAACGTTTATGGCACGTTCATAATTTTGTGGAGCGCCTGCTACTGGCAGGAATACGTATTTAAGTGGTGCAGGTAGTAAAATAGTGAGAAGCAGTCGGAAGGCTTTGGTGTGACCTGTTCCCTGATCAGCTCTCAAATACTTTTTCTGCCCGTCTTAATATTTGACTTAAATAATGCATGAATGGAATCAATAAAAGTTTTCTTTTCATTTTTTTATACCGGTAGTTCTGTCTTTTTCTCATACGTGTAAAAGAGGAAATACAACCCTTAATCTTTTTTCTGAAGAGTTTCTATCACGTCTCTTATTGCTGCCAGGCCAGATGCTTTTCCCCCTCCTTCACTTCCAAAAGCAAGCTCATAAAATGTTAATGTACATTCAGGGATTGAATTTCACCTGAACTTTCTCTCCTTGTGTCTTTTAGTACCACTGGGCTCCATCTGTCTCCACCTCGTACACACATTAACTCGCTCATGTGTCTCCTCTTCATCACCTCTCCCTTGCAGGATGTTCGACGTGGGAGGCCAGCGATCCGAGAGGAAGAAGTGGATCCACTGTTTCGAAGGCGTCACGGCCATTATCTTCTGCGTTGCGCTCAGCGCGTACGACCTGGTGCTGGCCGAGGATGAGGAGATGGTGAGGATTGGCGATCCACCCTCCTGTGGCATGTTCATCTACACCCATGATGAACGTCACGTGCTCGTCGTTACAAGGCTTTGAACATGTCTTCTTATGATTGCACAATCCGTTTTGCTGCTAAACTAATTGAGTGTTCAAATCCAAAGTGGCTTGACCCATTTGACCCCAATTATTTGAACAGGTTATGAGTTTAATGCTTCAACGTGCCCCAATGTTACGTTAATGCTTGCATTTGAAATATTGAATAATAGCTCCCTCTGGTGGCATGATGTAAAAAAAAAAAAGTAATGACTCTTGGAAACTTTTCTGCGAATTGAGCAGAGAACAGTTTACTTAGCTTGATTCTTTAAACAAATTGACAGCTAGCCTGCTAGTTAAGCTAGCTCTCACCCAAAAAAACACAAAGATACCTACACCTATAGAAGTATGGTATTAAGATGTAATCATAATCCGTAATGCTTTTGTCTATCATATTTCTTATGCCTAGTACACATCCCAACATCCATTTGAAGTTTCCACTCAACAAGAGACACTAGCCACTATCTAGCTCGCAAGCTAACAGGCTGTAGACTAGCTAGCTGACTCCTTGCTGTAGTGATAGAAATGGGCCTGGTGATTATAACTAAGTAACTTGCAATTGCGCCTGATATCTTGGCACACACAGCATATTTTACCTTGATTTGATATCTTCAGTCCTGGCTCGATTTGAGTCTTTTCACTGCCGGGGTGCTCAGTGGATGACTTTTTCCTTTAGAATCGCATGCACGAAAGCATGAAGCTGTTTGACTCCATCTGCAACAACAAGTGGTTCACAGAGACGTCCATCATCCTCTTCCTCAACAAGAAGGACCTCTTTGAGGAGAAGATCACTCGTAGCCCCCTTGCTATCTGCTTCCCAGAGTACACAGGTACAAGCTGTACTTACAACTATTCTCACCCTGGAACTCACATTTTAACATGGTCCCATTAAGTCATGAGACACTTTAAAGCGGAAAAAAAAAATATCATCATAATTGAGCCAATGAGGGCTGGAGTGGGCTACCTCCATTTTCGGTGTTAATATAAAGTTTGAAGGGGAAGTCAGGTAAATTCTTTTTTTTTTTTTTTTTTTTTCGTTGTGGCCCACAAGTCTAAACACAGCATTCTGATTAATATTCTCTTTGTTGAATATGAGTTAGGCAGCTAAATCCACCCGTTTTTATCCATCTCAAGGGGCGGCCATTTTGCCTTGTCTTGCCACCTGCCGTTGACTGAAAATGACATCACACTGCCTAAGCTTACAAACGTCACATGATCAAACCCAGAAAACCGGTGAGACGTGACGGTCGTTACCTGAACCCTTAGGCACCCTGATGTCTATGAAATTGCCTTTTCTCTATTATTTCTACACTTAACTTAAAAACAATGGAACTTGAGTTAGCCCACCCTAGTTCTCAGTGCCTCAATTACACCTGGTGATCCCCCCCCCTAAAAAATTGTCCCCCCATTCATTGGATGCATATTAACTAATTTTAATTTGAATAAAAATAGTGACCAACCAGTTTATAATCGCTGAAAAAAAATGTGGCTTCAACAGATAAACTAAAAAAAATCTTCTTGTTCTTCTTCCCAGGGGCCAACAAGTTTGATGAAGCAGCCAGTTACATCCAGACAAAGTTTGAGGATCTGAACAAGAAGAAGGACACCAAGGAGATCTACACCCACTTCACGTGTGCCACCGACACCAAGAACGTGCAGTTTGTCTTCGACGCCGTCACTGACGTCATCATCAAGAACAACCTGAAGGACTGCGGGCTTTTCTGAAGGTGAGATGCTTTACAGTGCTATAAAGTCTGTTCGGATATTTAGGAGGCCTGCTGGTCATTTTACGTACATTCAATGGAACATCTACCGTCCAATTAAAAATAAGGATGAATTATTTCATTATTAAAGTCAAACAATTGTACAGACTTTTCATACAAATTTGAACTGTTTCTTTCACCTAGGAATGACCTGGCCAATGTGTCAGTTTTAAAAATCAGTTGTGGATCTGAAGCAAAGAAGTTGACAAAGTGTTAATGCCTCTTGTATTCTCTTTTAAATTTCTTAAGGAAATTGGTTAAGTTGTTTTTCTTCTTCTTCTTCTTTCAAATTACTGCGATACAAAGTGTGGTGTCGTTTGCCGGCTCCTCCTTGTGGTGCGCAAAAGAATCACTGAATGAACTGGTCGACTGCATAATTTTCCAGTGGCTTTAACTTTTTTTTTTTTTTTTTACCAGTACAGTACATTTGTTAAATACATTTCATTTGTATTTAACTTATACCAATTTTAATTGAATCATGATTGATGTACATATTTTTGTTTTCCTATATTTAAGTGCAGTGTTATTGTACAGTATATATCTATATAATGTTACTCTGGGTTAAAAATAATATTATGTATATGTATATATAATAAGTGTATAAAAGAGTTCATTGCCAGTTCACCTACACTTACTGTGTTTGTGTTTTGCGGCAGGACGGTGGCGGCCGCGCACACTGCATGAGAGACTGCAGCAGCCATGTGACGATGACTGCTTTTCGTAAAGAAAACCGTGACAGATGTAATTCCTACAAGAGGGGAAACCGAGAAAGAACTTCAACAATCAGTGAATGGCTACCATCTCGCGCTCTGCGTAACGTTGGTCCTGCATACAAATGCATACAAAGTTGTCACACGCCTCTTTTTTTTCTTTTACTCTTCATACTCCACAAAAGGAATGTTTGAACACCCTCATTGGATGTGAATAATTTAGCAGCCGCTCGTGTGGAAAAATGAGTTGGCTTTAACTGAATTGTTGGATCGCATGTAAAGTGCACAAAGAATATTTCTCCTCCATCAAGAAGATCTCGTGGTAATTATGATTAAGTTACCATTTTTCTTCACCAGTGACTTTTTTAAGATGTTCATTATGCCCTTGAGGTGTGTTAAAAGACAGTACGAAACAATATTTTATATCACATCAACTCATGTTAACAACTAACTGTTAAAACACATACAGAATGTGAGTGACTGTGTGGGGGCGGGGACAAATTTTTGTACGCCATTTACAATCAATAATGATCACAGTATTTTCCTGCATGACATTCCATTAATTAGCTTGTACCCACTCACACCATCTACAGCAGGGGTCACCAAGGCCGGTCCACAAGGTCACCTATCCCGCATGTTTTCCATCTCCCCCTGCTGCAACACACCTGTTTCAAATGATCTTTATCGTTATCAGGCTTCTGAAAAGCGTGCCGATGAGCAGATTATTTCAATCAGGTGTGTTGCAGCTGGGAGGGATGGAAAACATGCAGGAATGGTTGCCCTTGAGGACCAGACTTGGTGACCCCTGATCTACAGTAATCCCTCGCCATTTCGCGGCCTCTGTGCATCGCGGGTCTTCAAAAAGTATTCATCGAAAAATGAAAAGGAAAAATACAGCCATATCGGCAGCCATATTGCAGAAAGATGCGTTGCTTCAAAGAGATGATTTGACTCGGAGGCTTTGTACATACTCATAAAAGGCGCATGATTGGTTCACGGCGCGAGATTGATCAATGAGAGCACAAGCGAAGAAGAAGTGGCAGCAACAACAACAGAAGTATGAGACTTTTGCTTTGCGCAACAACGGCGACAAGGGTTTAAAAGTGCATTACATCAGAATTGTATCTTTGGCAGAAAAAAGCCAATTTTAGGATAAAAATTAAAACTTCAACGTAGTTATTAGCCAACGTTCCGTCGTAATCGCCCACTGCCGGGGTCACGTTTCTCTCACAGCCTGCAGCTTGGTATTTATTCTTCATTTTGCACTTTTAAAGTTAAATTTGTTGTGTAACAAGTATACAAACGGGTGGGAAACATGTCGGGGGGGGTTCCCAACGGCGTAAAAGAGGCGTAAATCCCCTCAAAATCAAACTTTAAAATAAATTTAATAAAATAAAAAATAATGATAATAAAAAAATAATAATAATAATAATAAGTCAACGTCTACTTGGTGGTTTTTCACATACCGCGGGGGATTCCGGTCCCCATTAACCGCGATAAATGAGGGATTACTGTATTTGACACCCGTTATGTACCGCCTTTTTAAATACACTAAACACAATCTGTGAGGTTTTAAATGATGTTTGTTGCTGACCTACTGTAGATTGTTGTGCACTCTTTGTTTCACTCCGAGTCTTTAGTTTTGACTTTATGTTTGTGCCTTGATATCTGTTTACATGTGTACCTTCATATTTGTTATTCACAGTGTTTCAATTAGGGCTATTTCTACTCTGTATCCATAGCTTACGATGCGTCCAAGCACAGAGTCTGAAGGATGATGCAGTACTTGTTTGTTGATATTAAAGTACAAATCAAGTCGCTTGGTTAATGTAAATAATAAAAGTTTTGTCCTGTGAGCTGCTTTTCTACTGTCTTTTTGTCCAAAATGTCAATATTTTGAGCAACACTATGCAAACGTGGGAGTAAAGTGGGACACCACATTTACCATACCGTATTATATGATTTTCATGTGCAGTAAGAAAAACAAAACATTTCTCTAACTCTATTTCTACAACAACAGTAAAAAAATATGATTACTTTTTAAAGAGGAAGTCAACCCAAGCATTTTTTTTCAAGTATATGTTCTATGCAGGCCCACTAGTTGAAACAAGGCATTGTGATAAATATTGCGTTTGTCGAATAAGAGTTAATCCACCCCTGTTTAGCCATCTCTGGGGACGGCCATTTGTCACTTCTGTTGACTGAAAATGATATCACAACTGCTCAGAACTCTGGTAACGACCAATCACAGTTCAATTAAAAAAAAACAGGTCAGCCATGATTGGTCATTACCTGAGCCCTGAGCAACTGTGATGTCATCATCAGTCGATGGAAGTGACAAAATGGCCGTCCCCAGACATGGCTAAAAAGGGGTGGATTAACTCTTATTCCACAAACGCAATATTTATCAGAATGCCTTGTTTCAACTAGAAAATATAAACTAGAAAAGTTTATGAAAATTATTATATTATTATTATCTAATAAATTATATATTATATATTAAATTATTATTATAAAATTATTATAAGCAATTATTATTTGAAATGTTTTTGATACACTGTCATCCTATTGTGGAGACGTACCTAATGTTTTGGCTGGTAAGCATGTTTATGAGTGTATTACTTTTAAGTAGACCTATTTCGAACATGCAATGCACATTCCTTTGTCTCTTCACCTGTAATAAACAAGAGTTCATCCATTTTAGAGCACTGCATGCAAATGTTTCGACCTGTGTGATGATGCCCAACTATTTTCTTGACATGAATGAGTTTCTTATGCTTCAGTCTCTCGTCTGTAACACAAGGTGCTACCATTCCTCACTTGCAAACGAAATGAGGTGTCCCTTGGTCAGATGTCTTGTATGCAAATTCCAAACCAAAGAATGCTGAAGGGTTTTCATTGACGCGTCAAGAGAAATGTGTCCAGTGTTTGTATTCCGGCAGTCACAATCAATATATGCTAATACTTTATGATAAGTGATGTCTTGACGCGGCCACCAGGAGGAGCCTTATGCCGGGGGGTGTACTGCAGTTCCACCGTAGCACCGTGAAATGGGCAAACTGGTGCTCAACCGCCACGTTTGATTTTTAAAACGGACGGTTTGGGCCACACCATTCGTTGATGACGAAAATAAATAAAGTTAATGTACACGCACACAAATTTAAAATGTACGTGTGTAATTGAATATTTTAATCATACAATGCTATTTTTATTTTTTTTAAAGTATTCTTTAATCAATTATATTTAATGAGCTAATTATATAATAAAATACATACAAAAGTTTTAAATATATGGAGACCAACAATATGGTTCTAAAAAGTATTATATTTAATATAATAACCAATTATATAAATGAATAAACCATCATTATAAAGCTATTATTGCGGGAGGGGGAAACAGGAGTTTTATTATAAATGCTCAGGCGGTCAAATAAAAGAATGAAATGGGCCGAATATTAATTGTTGTAATTCACAGACTTATATCATATTTCTTCCGTTCATCATCCTCACTTGTGACTCCTGCACAACCATTATTTTGATGACAAATTGCCGGAGGCGGGTCTTTGTTAAAAGCGCTTTGCTATTGGTCGAGAGTTTAGCTGCGTGGCGCTCATTGGTTGAGGCCACACACGTCGGCCTCTACAAAGCGTGCTGTCAGCCTTCATGTTGAGCAAAAGAGTGAGGACTCAGCAGCCACAGCATCATCATAAGTCAAATCTACATGAGGAGTTGGTTTATACTTTTTTGCTGGTAACCAAATGCCAAGGTTAGTTATGTTTCTTTTATAAATTAAGACTGATTTATATTACAGAAAGTAAAAGTGTAATAAGTTGTGTTCATCGTTACAATTGTATTTTGCTTTGCAGAACACTTAAGAAACTTTAAAGGTTCACTGCGGACACTAACAAGCAATGGTAAGTTTCTTTTCTTCTCTTTTTCTTGCATGCAGCGACAGTCTGTAACATCTTAGTAAAAGATTGTGTTGCCCCCTCATTGCTGGGCATTGTGTGTTAATTGCCCCCTCAACCACCAGCCTGAGGGAAAACTTAACAGTTCTTGCTGAGAGTCCACATGTTTGACAAATCAATTGTGTGTTGTGTGAAGGCAGCATTTTGACCATTTGAACATTTTGACATGGAGGCACAGTGTGGCAAATGGCAATGCCGCCCCAACCAGATAAGTCAGGGGAGGGGGAGGAGATGGAGGAGGTGGAGAAGGAGAAGGGGTCCCAAATGGTTCAGAACTCACAGCTGTGATAACATCATGTCATATGGATTCTCTGAAGGCCAAACACTCAAAGGCTAGACTCATTTAAGACATTTTTTCTTCCATTAGTCGCAAAAGAAATGAAAACACTGCGTGGCCACAGTGAGATCCAGTCCAAGAAATGCACATTCACGAGAAGAGTAATGTTCACTTTTGATTGACTGTCAGAGAGGTATTCATTTGTTTTTATTGTGGTGGTTGTAAGTGTATGACGGCACTACATCCTACTAAGGGCTGTTTCTAATGACGTGACCTTCTCGTGTAGCCGAATAACCAAAAGAGCTGTCAGCTGCACCGTTATGACAAACTGCAATGAAAAAGCATAGTGTTAAATGTATTATATGTATGACAATGTCAATCAAAATTGATCATTCTAATCTGTGTAAAGGCAATGAAAAATTCAGAGCAATTATGAATAATTATACTATATCATATTAATAAATTTGGCAGGTGGGGTGTGTGACACTGGACCTGCGGTGGTAGTAGGCGACGGGTGGAGCAGGGGAGGAGGGGGTGGACGGTGGTCTCTGGACTCGTGTCGACAGATGCCCCTCCTCCCCTCTCAATTAAACTATGGGAAGAGCATTGGTTTCAAAGCAAATTTACTCTTTTATCATTCATCACTTTCATTTATTTACGATACATATTTGTTTGAAATTGAAAATTTGGTGTTCCACTTTTGTTTTGTTGTGCTTTATTTATTTATTTAGAAATGATTCAGATTTGTTCCTTAATTTATGTTTATTGTGTAACATTGACCGATCCCGCATTAAGGATAGCTTCTTTCTTGCTCTCGATGTTATGCCTTACTTTGATTTTAGATTTTTGACACGGGCCTTTTAGTTTAGACTCCGCCCACTGTCATGATTTAGCCCGCAAACGCTGTCTACACAGAACCGCACAAGGTGGTCACTCCCGTTCCGTTCATTTGTGAGTTTTGTGCGCTCCAACTCCATATGGATAGATCAAATTACGGAGGAATATTGATTTAATATTATGCTTTTATTCACCCCATTCTCTTGAGTTGAATCGTTTTAGATTTGACGCGTATAACTAATAAAGTGTCCAATTGTTAGGTAGTATTTTGGAAAAGTTTACTTTATGACTATCCAGAGCCAAAATTTCCATTTCTATTAATGACATGACTCACGCGTGATGCTGCATCATTCGGATTTGAGTTTGACCGACTTTGAACACTTCATTGTGATTCATAGTTTAAATCCACAATGTCGCATTCACACAGTAACACGGAGCAGTCAACATCCTGTGTGAAAGGATACGTGCTATTCAGATGCACTTCTCCCCCTTCGAAATTTCCTCTCCTGCCAGAGGAAGCAGGGAGAGTTCTCCCCATCTGAAATGTGCATCCTGCTCTCTGACTTTTTCGGTGGATCACACCGCTTGACGTGCCGATGGGCGCCTGGAGGTTTGTCAGGAATGTTTTGAAGGCCGGTGATCTCAGCTGCTAAAAATCCCACCGGCCCAGAACGACAACACGAGGAAGCGTTCAGGTCTCGCCTCGCGGTGGGACGTGCTTGGAAGACGGCCTGGTCGCTGTTGTCCTCTTCTTCATCTGATTGTGTTTGTCTCTCTTTGGTTCTCCAGCTGCGTGCGGGAGAGTCCGGCAACGTCCTCCGGAACGGTGCGCAGCACGTGATGCGTTCCCTGCAGGACCTGAAGCGGCCGGGCAGGCCGAGGCCGCTCAGCGAGCCGTGCGACGGCTCCTTTGCCGTGAGCCGCCTCTGCAAGCAGAGGGCCCAACAGGAGCGACTCGCCAACCAACGCGTTTCCCAAGCCAGCGAGGCCAGCACTTACGACTCGGCCTGCTGTCTGGCCAACCCGCTGGAGGAAGAAGAAGAAGAAGAAGAAGAAGCCAACGGGCGCTTGGCCCGAGGCTCCCCCAACAGTGAGAAGAGTTTGGACTTTGACTCCGGCTACTCGGAGGCCTCCTGGCACGATGAAGGTGTCGTTCTGAGAAGGACAAGAAACGTGCGAGTTTCCTCTTCTGCTTGCCTCCGAACAAACACGGGACCTTCGGGTCGGATCCGACCCAAATCCACGTCGGACGCTTGCTTAGAGCGCTGGACCTCTTTTGAGGCCAGCGACCCAGAGGACTGGACTACCGCCTTGCTAAGCAGGAGTAGGAACAGACAGCCTCTGGTTCTGGGGGACAACAGTTTTGCGGACCTAATTAAGAACTGGATGGACCTACCGGAGTGTCCAGAACCTGCGGAACTCAAGCCAAGTGCTGGGCGACGTCTCGCCAAGGACATTCTAACCAACATGAAGCGCCGACTGGCCGGGATGTCGAAAGGTGCGGAGATGAGGCAGAAACCGGCAGAGTCCGCTCGGGGGAGCGCGGCTGCCGCGGCCCCTAAGCGGCTATCCTGCCCCGTGGGACTCCAGTCGCTCAAACCTTTCTTCCACCAGTCACACACGGGCCTGCATGCACTCGACTCGGACTTCTACCACGTCACCGCGCTCATGAAGACGGGCAGCCGACAGCCCATAATATGCAACGACATCATCGGCTACATCTGACTCTATACGATGGATTTTTCGTCCAGACTATCGACCCAAATAAAACTTTCTTATACTGAATTGCACTGAGTTTGTAAAAATCTGTAAACTGCTTCCCAATCCTTTCAACCACAATTCTTTACCCTAGATGAGCAATAAAACAATTCCCATACAAAAGAAACAGTCCAGTCTCCCAATCATTGGCTAATATGAAACCGATTAAGATGAATGTGGAGTAGGGTGAAGATGGTGCTTAACACATCTGACTCACAGTCAGGAGATCTGGGTTCAAATCTCTGTTCGAATATCTCCGCGTGATTTTTAAAATGTTCTCCCCTAATGTGTCACTGATGGCGTTTCATTCGCCTGACATGAGTTGAGTTCCCACTCGGTGATTGTGATTGGTTGTCTGTCTCCATATGCGCCCTTTGGCTGACTAGCAACCAGTCCAGGGTACGCTTTGCGGTATTGATTTTGATTTCTTTCACGATGCGATCCCCGTACTGTTGGGCTCACCTTGCTACTTGCATGGTATCTGAAGATTACCAGAGGCTCTGACATATGAACCAACATTCCAAACCTCATTTTATGTCTGTTTGTAGTATTTTGTCCCTACAGAATAACATTTCCCACTTTATACCAACCTTTCAGTTCTGACATATTGTGGCGCGCATTGGAACTTCCAAAGTGAGGGGTGATAGTGGAGGTCAAAGTTTGGGATATGGAATCGCTAACGGAAGCCCGTTTAAAAGTATAGACCGACCGAGAGGCGCTAAAAAAAAATTCCGGCTGGACAAAAAGGCCGATAGACGGATGGTGGAAGGCTACCCCAGCTGAAGGCGGAAGGTGAAAAACAGACGGCAAATTTTTAGTAAAATGCCCAGATCCTAAGCATAAAACAACAAACAAACAAACATAAGGTCAGGGGTAGTTTGGGTAATACCAGTGGTGGTGGTAGAAGGGGAATATACCGACTGCTATGAGCTCATATAAAACCACTTCATAAACTCAGGCAATACAAGAACCCTATGACATGAACTGAGACCAGGAAGGCGAATGTAGGTTGATAAATGCATATTTCAAGGTTCCACTGCAAACGTATTGTTGTTCACGGGTCACTGAGGTTATATGAAAAAGCCAAACAGGAACCCTGCGAGGACACACAAAGACCTCATCGTCCGACTTCTTTATCCAAGTAGCTCACGTGCTCAAAGGGCAGGGGGGGTAATGTCGTTACGTCAAACAGCTGTGTCCAGATGGCAGAGTCTTTCCACCAGTCAAAGCTGTGCAGTGTACAGTATCTTCTGGGCCAGCTGCCGGCTCTGCCTTCACTCCTTCAACAGCGGTCTCAGCCTGTCCTCAATTAGAACTTGAAAGCGCTCCAGCAGCAGTGGATCATCTAATCCATAGGCAGAGGCCAGCTTCTACTTCTTAACCTTGCGAGGACTCACATGACCCAAATGCAAATGTTGCCATACAAAGCTTGAAGCGTAATTAAAGGTCAGTGGGTTCCAAATCTGCTGCAACACAAACAAACATTTCGATTCATTTACCCCCCTATCGCCGTGGGCCTGAAATACTGTTGCTTCTTGGTGTCATTTCTTTCTTTCTTTCAATATAAATTTAAGGCCAAAGTGTATGAATGCAAAAACTATTTGATCGCATCCAGGGAATCTATTTTCGTTCACTGAATCATTGTGAGTCCAGTTGCAAGGTTCAACTGTCTTTTAGTAACCTGTGAAAAGAAAAAAAAAGAAAAGAAAAAACAAATATATATATATATATATATTTTTTTTTTTTTTTTTTTTTTTTTTTATTGTACCTCCAGAATTGTCACTTTTCGAGGGAGCTCAAAAATGGCAAGTTAGTCCAACCGTTTGCATTGCATCGTGAAAGACAGGAAGCCATTTTCAACACTTTATATTGGTCAGTAATGTGTAAAAACAACACCCAATAGTATACATTTTGGAAAAAAAAGAAAAATGAAATCAACCAAAATGTGATTTATGAGGTTTTGCCCGAGGCCAACAACTGAATGTTTAATTAGAAAAAAACTCTGGCGCCTAAGAGTTGATAGAAAGGTTGAACTAAATTAAACACAAATATACATCAAAACATTATGTGCACAAAATACATAAAATATCATGAGAATATAAAACACTGTACAAATAAATAACTGCTATAAATTACCATAATGCATAATTTTGTGTTTGTTAGATCGTTTTTTTCATGCCTGTTCTGGTTAAAGTATATTTTGATGAAATTAACATGTTAAAAAATGTTGGATTATTTGCAAATGTATTTATAGGGATTCTGCTAACTGAAGTTTTGCACAAATTCCTGCTAAACTGAGCGGATCTCTTGGTATTTAAAAACAATAATAAATCCCTGTAAAGTGAAAATAAAAACGTCTGGTAAATGTGACTCGGAGCATCCCAAGGCACTGTTTTAGCAAATGCCCCCAAAAATCTGAAAACTGCTACGGTGAAAACAATTCAGTCCTACACAGTTCTCAGTCTTTGCAAGTTTTCAGCAGTTATCCTCAAACACGTATAATGTATTGAGAAAACTAATCTCTGAGTTGACTTTCCAGGCTCTTTATGTGCTCCATGCCATCTGTGTATATACAGTTCCAGCCTCCTCCCTGCCCCCAAAGTCAGGAAGCGAGGGGCGAGCCATGCACAGGATGTGACAAGCTGGTGGAGGGGGGCATTTGTCGTGCGGGCCTGCTGCGCACATGGTCGGCGCTCCGAGCACAACAGCAGCTCCCCAGAGACGCTAGGCTTGACGGCACACAACCCTAACGTGCTGCTGTGCACCAATGTAAACACAGATTTCCCTTTGATAATGCCACTCAAAACTCTGAACATGATTTTAACTTTTGCCCTTGTGGAATCACAGCATCCCGCAGTGTCCATATTTTGTAATGCCGACAATGTCATTGATTCCTTTCCAGCAGCCCGAGGCTTCCACGACCTGCAAACGTTCCCGCTAATCTCCATCTTTAGCCGGTCTAAAACAAACACTAGGAAACCTGAGCAGGAGCATTTGCAATCATCACGGCCCACTGATGCTTGTTAAAGTGTGTGTGTGTCAACAGGCTCGGAGGAGGAAACACCTCATCCGACGATTAGATTTGACCCAAACAAAGCTAGTTACTGTTTATGCCCGCGGCCGCGTCCTTGTTTAAAAAAATAAAACCTCGCCATCCTCCTCCACCCCCTCCGTCGCTTCAACATCATCAGCTCCTTAGACAAGACATTCCAACTATGTTTTCCCTCCTCATGAACCAATAATTCTCCTGCAATCGGAATGCAAACACCAGGGAGGCGGCGCAGGGCCACGGGCAGCGGTGAATGGAGGCACGCCGTGTAGATGTGTCCAAACAGAGCAAAAGGTCTGGCGATGACCTGTGACCTCAAACGGCGGCGGCTTCTGCAAACACGCTGCAGCTACCTGGGCTTTCAAAGGTAAACAAAGCCTGAGAACGAACGCCGCCAGGTTCATTGGGCGTGTGAAGAGATTTCGGCACAAATAGCCTGAAGGAAGGGACGGCTGTGCATACATATATATGTAAAAATGTTTCTGGAATACGTGGAAGAGAAGCAACATGCAAGTATGAAAAGTACGTACTGAATGGAAGGGAAGACATTACGGATGAATTGTTTTTAAAAAGTCAGTGGAAAAGAAACAAATCAGCCACCAAACATAAGTACACAAAAGTTGAAGAGAACAACTCAGCGTTCAGCGATACTAATACACTAATAATAATAATAATAATAATAATCATCATCATCATCAAATATCTTTGTAAATGATTATCTCAGCCCCCTTATGTATCGGTTAAGCTCCTCTTTAGCCCAGGAGAGAAAAAATCCTAGAGCCGTGCCTGGTGGGGGGGGGGGGGGGGGGGGGGGGGCAGCGATTCCACTTTTGGAACTGCTGGAAGACTTCCCAAGGTCACTTCCTGCTGGCCTCCCTGTCCATCCCTCAACGAGGAAGTCGTGGTGTAAGTTGTGTTCGTCCCTGCAAGCTGCTGACAGACACGATGCATCCAACACACACACACACACACACACACACACACACACACACACACACAAAGAGTTGACAGATGGAGTACGTGTGTGTAGGATGTGAAGATTTCTGTTCCACCATTAAAAAGGCTGCAACAGCCCAGCAAGCTGTCAAAGGTCAAAAAGGGGCTTCCTCATAGAGTGTATGCGCAGCTACAGTATATGAGACGTCCTTTTTCAGTGTCATCCAATACTGTCAACAATCTGAATCTGAATCATCTTTATTGGCCAAATATGTAAAAAACACACAAGGAATTTGTTTCCGGTAGTATGGACCAAACTAGTACTGCAGTAACAATCAAATATAAACAAATATTTAGTATGTTAGACATAAGTACGGAGAGTCTTTACGTGCCGAACAACGACAGCTGCGCAAATGATGCGGAGAGTCATCAATTTATGGAACTTTCAAGTGTCCAATTGTGTGGAATATTGATCAACAACAACTATACAAATATATAGAGACTGTAATACTGTCACTCGGGAGGGAAGAATCTGTTGGAATGTCTGCCGATTTAAGTGTGCATGGTTCGATAGTGCCTACCTGAGGGAAAGAGCTAGAAAACCAGGATGTGGAGGGTGTGGGATCATTTTCCCTGCTCTTCTCTTGGTTCTTGGAGCGTGCAAGTCCTCAAGAGTGTGCAGGAGGGGGTAACCAATGATTTTTATTTTTTCGGCAGTTCTAACTGTTTGTTCCGGTCTGTTCTTCCCCCCCCCCACCCCCCCCCCCCCCCCCATTTTTTTGGGCAGCACCTAACCAGACCGTGGTTCCAGGATGCACAAGACTGATTCAATAGAATTGTCTCAACAGCTCCCGTGGCAGTACTTCCTCAGCAGCCGCAGGAAGTACATCCTCTCCTGGGCCTTTCTCAGGATGGAGTTGATGTTGGTCTCAACACTTTTGTAATATCAGAACACTATTTTGATGATCAAGAAAGAGGATGCTTAATGAAGTTGAAGGCTTTTCAGATGACCTTTGGCCAAATAATCCTTATTGGCCCTAAAAAATAAATACTAGAGATGTTCTATAATCTATGTCACATTCAGCTTTTCAGTTTGAATAAAACGTTTTCTTACAACCACTGGCTTAACACATCCAGGAAGTCCAAAACCAAACGTCTTTGATGAATATTTACGCAGTTTCTCCAGATGATGTTGCCATACGCCCCCTGCAGATGGGGTAGGGCTGCAGGTTTGGTCGAGACAGTACCATCTGTGGCTCTTCGTCCAATGAATGTCAAACTTTTGCATGGACAGTGGGTGAGGAATTGACCGATCATGAGTACAATATCACACTGTGCAGGAAGGCGGGACGTGAATAAAATGCAAGCCTCAGCAGAGTGGAAGAGTATATGCTGACTGAGGTTTCTTGTTCAATTAAGTTCGGTTTAACAGAAAGTTCTATATGCTGATATAATATATATGTATTTTTCGTTTGTTTGTTTGTTTTGGTTTTTTTCAATCAACTACTTAAATTAAAATATGTCCGTGCCTGTCACTACACTGTTGGCTCTCACTCATTACTTTAAAGTAATTTGATTTTAAGCATAACATAATATTATATTACGATACACTGTATATGCCTGATTATTATTAAAATAGCCTGCTATAAAATGTTTCGTTTGTAAAATAAGGATTAATGACATTATTATTTTAGGGTTCCAACTTGTAATTGTTTTAAATATACTGAAGGCAAAAAAACATAGATTTGTTTTTTAAATAGTTAAATTTCAAATAGAGTTTTTCCCATGCTTGCAGACGTTTTCTCCAGATACGCTTCCCCAAACATTCCCCCCAAAATACATGTTAGGTTCATTGAAGACTCTAAATTGTCTATTGGTGTAAATGTGAGTATGAATTTTAGTTTGTCTTGTTGTGACCCGAGTTTGACTGGGAACCAGTCAGGTGTCTCTCACCCATTAGTCGGCTGTAAAACCAGCTCAAGTGTGACCCTAATGAGGACAAGCGGATGAATGTTACATAAGTTACAGTAAACATCATCATGCAAACGCATGTGAACTCACATGACTTGAAGCCAGTCAACGTTGCTCCCATGCAGAAAAAAAAAAAAAAACATGTCCAAATATGTGCGAGTGTGCTGTTTGCTTTTCAAGAAGTGCACTTGGCTCCTCTCCGGAGACGAGTGTGGTCCAATTATGCCTGCTCCGGCGGCCAAGCAATTAGATGAGGCGTGGCAAACGTTTGTGCTCAAGGACCACATTTGATGTTTAAGGAAACAGATGGGTCAGGTCATCTGTAGATGAGGTAACAATTAACAATAAATACTATAAATATATATTTATTTTTATATTTGAATACATTGTGTTTTAACATAAATGTACTGCAATTATAACTAATTAAACAAATATTTTGTAAGTTTAATTTTGCAAAACTAATACCTTCTCTGTCGGACGGAAATCTTCAACATCCAAATATGATCAATTGATTTTTTTTTTTTTTATCACAAATTGATACGATTCGTCTGTTTCCACATTGCCTGCTATTTTTACATATTTATTAACCAATTTAAAGTTTTCCAAATAGCTTGAGGACAAATATATTAACTCGCACAGGTGTTTGAAAAGTGTTGTAAAACTCTGTCTCTTCCCTCACTGTGCTGAAGCCGGCATTATATTCCTTCGAGATTGAACGTCTGCATGTTTTTTAGGCAACAACAAGTGAAAATAGTTGGGTTAGAAACTTTTAAATAAGATTATTTTGTTAAGAATTGATCACTGTAATGCTTTGTACAGAAGGAACTGGTCAGCCACAAAGGTAAGTGTGTGAAAATTCAATTCCAGCTATTAAACTGCTAAATCAGCTCATTGTTTTATTTCTTTGCGTCACTCGTGCCTGTAAGACCTCTGAGAAATCGATTTGGGATGATGATGTAACCACGTTATTTGCTTTTGTGAGCTAGTTAGTCTTTTTGTGCGGTAAAGCAGTTGCCTTGAGCACAGACTTTGATGCCTTCCTATCCCGTTTTAACCAATGAGAGCATAATAAAGTAGGATTTTTTTTAGCATATTAAAATTACAATAGCGATTGAACACAATTTTGAGAATATATGTTAATGTTAGTGTATTTTTTTATTTCATAAGGAATCTATCAAATAAATTGATTATTTAATAAGATGAAATGTTTAAAAAATTGTAATTAATACTATTTTATAGGGAAATTGGCTAGCAACAAATGACACATTACAGGACTGTTGATAATGTAAATGTTCAAGAACAGAGCGGGCCGCATGTGTTCTGCGAGCCATACATTGCCCACCGCTGGTATACGAAGATGTTGGACAATTACAGGCTTTAATTTTACAAACTGACACTCAAGACAAAGTAAGTAGGGCACTTCGTTTTCAGGACGCACGTGAGCACGCTGTTTTGGCAAGATGATGGCGTCTAGGAGCTTTCTCTTCATTTCTCTTGCAAATCCAAATCTCATTGTTGTTTCACACACTTTATGTTGTACATGCACATTTTCCACACAAGCTGAACATATTTTTGTTCCCTCCACTCCCTTCCGCTCGCTCATATCAGCCAAACAACCTTTGGCAGGAGCCAATCAATGCCTCTCTATAATCGGTCTGCATGAAGAGTGACGTCAACTATTCAACACCAGAGCAGAGCGAGAAAAAAAAAAAAAAAAACAACAGTTGAACGAGAATGCCGGAGCCCAACTTGCTCCTGGAAACAATTACAAACGTTAGCCTCAAGTTCAGCTTTCTCCTTGAAACAGTAAGAAACGAAATGTTCATCTCCAAGGAAAGATGAAAATGTGATTGTGAACATGTGACCAGTGTGGAAAATTTTCTTTTAGCATCTGCTCGAGTTTAAACAATACACAAAGTACTTTTTTTCCTTCTTTTTTGTTCTTGTCATGATTTAGCTCCTCAAAGTACCCAAAACTGCACCACTGGAAACTGCTAATGCTAATGTTTAGAAATGCGGTGTTAGTCCGAAGTATACTGCGTATTATGCAACTTTTTCGCCTTTTATTGTGTGAGTAAAATTTAAAGGGCAGCTATTGGTATTTCCAAGTGTTTATTACAGAAATACTGTTTTCAAATATTAAAAAAATATAAGGGCTCAGACTTCTAAATCCCAATTTCTTATTTGTGTCGGCAGTAGCGAATGAATTCCGAATCAGAATTTAATCATACTATTCCGAAAAAAGGCCATGCAACAAACCCAAGAAAAAAAAAAAAGTTGATGTTTCAAAACTTTCTATTGAGTACGCTGGCGCATTTTGGCTGCCGCTTCTCCCTCTGGAAGAGTTTTTCTTTTTCGTTTAAAATGGCTTACGTTTACCAGGATCCCTTGCCATAACGTGACTAAACGTACAAGCTAGCGTCATTTTGTGCCTGTCTGTGCCGTAATTACTCATTGGCTGGGACCAGCTGCATCCTTAACCTTGTTCTTTAGTTTAGGCCGATGGAGGATTTTGGAGGCAGGAGGTTAGTCTGACTAAAGAGACTATCCACAAAAAAGAGGTTGCTCTCCTGCCACAGCTTCATTAGCTTGACCAGAATCCCAACAGTGGAAATATTTTTACATGCCATGTGGCTGTAGGCCTGCTTCTTCAAAAGCAACCCTCCTGGTTTTCAGGACATCAAAGTGAACTTTAGGGGAGAAACACGCAGCATCTGTGTGATCTTTTGCGTCATAGTTTGTGTGTGTGTGTGTGTGTGTGTGTGTGTGTGTGTGTGTTAATCTCCTTTAAGATTTCTTTTTGTGTGCATGATGTGGTTCGCCTTTACTGAGCCATTATCTTATCGTGATGTCCTAAATGGAGCCATGTTGTCAACCATCATTTTTCAGCAACCAGGTGGTAATAATTGTTGACATTTTAGAAAAAGCATTCATGCATATTCATTCAAAAGTTTTGGGTAATTCAGAAATATCCTTATTTTTGAGAAAGAATTTGCTACTCTAATTTTCATACAAATTATGATGCAGTTCTTTTAGAAATAAGGCCTCATTGTTTTTAATCTGTAAAAAAAAAAAAAAAAAAAAATGTCATCATCAGGCAGCGTGAAAACAGGAACAGTTGGCTGCAACAACAAATGGAAACATAAATGTCAGACAATCAATTTCCTCTTTTTTTTTTTATTGACTTTATGCATCCACTAGCCACCGTGACAAACGTCATAACAGCAGCAGCAAAGGGAAACTGACTGTCAATGACCTTATGCCTGTGACATAAGAACATGCAAGCCAAGTGATCACGCACATTTGACCCATATGTTACACGCTCTTAGTTTTGTACAAACTTTGATTGATGATGACGGACTGAAAAGGAGAAACTTTAATTGACTTGAAGACAAAACGTTAAGTACACCTGGATAATCCAGTAAAATCTAGTACAAGAGCTGTATCAAAACTGAATAATTTTAAAGCTAATCAAACTCGAATTTGAATTATTACTCTGTATTGGGTTTCTTAATAAAAATACAGGACTGCTGTCGGATCAGGGATCTTATATAAGGACTATTTAAAGCTTTACCATTATTTTGACCCTTGAAGCTAAAAAGATTATTTTCTGCACGAGGCCTGGTGCCTTGGTCCGAATCACAGCTATGATGATTTACATGTACAACGTCACAACCTCAAGTGTGATGTTGCTTGAATTCAGTAGATACTCTTCGTGACATTTTTGTTTGATGGTGTGCTGTGACATTTTACTAATGCAAAATATGTGCCTCTGCTCAATAAAGCTTGAGAAACACTAGACTAAACTACCACAAGAGTCTACAAAAATCATGTCTGACAATAACAGTGTTACATGTAAAAGTGCTCTTTCTTTTATGGGGAGGCGTCATCTGCTACCTGATCACTATTGATCAACGTCCATGAATAAACAGATGGCCGGGACTTCCAACTGTTCCCTGCAATTATCCAGCACACACCAGGGAGGCTGGTCAGCGCAGCCGCTTTACAAAACACAACCAGCCGAGGCACTTCTCAGGAGAGTGCAAGCTTTGACATGCTGACCCTCTGCCTTTTCAATGGCTCCCATTGAGGTGTAAAACAGCAAACACCAGCTCAATGCGATTGTCTTTCAATTGTGAAGATAACAGCACTTCACCTGACTGATAATGACCTAAGGCTCGATGGTCTAAAGTCAATAAAACACTCCCCAAAAAATAAAGCGGAGGGCTGCGGACACGCTGGAGCCTGCCGAGACGTGAGCGCAGCAAATGGCTGATGGCTGCTAATTAGTGATAGTAGTGCCCCCTTTAGTCATGCCCACTTTTACAGACATGAAGTCTAAATGTACGTTTCAACAGCGACATTTGCTGTGCAAAAATCACATGTTATATTGACGACAGGATGATGCAATTGACAATAGGTCATGTACTGTTGGCACATATCGGAAACGGCTTTTATCACTGCACGGAGCATGGATTAATCAAATGCTTTAAGCAAGCGGAGGTCACACTGTCGGTGTTGCATAAAACACAATGGACTTTTCCACATATTGGCCATTGGAGCAACTTATTGAAGTGGGGTTAAATATGAGCTTGGATTCTTGTCAACGGTTGAATTACTCAACACATGCTCATCCTACAAATTACTTGAATTGTACTGAAATATTTGAAAAAGTTCAGGCAATTCACTTCAAATTTTAAAATGAATAATTATGAAAAATATTGTAATTGATGTCTCTGCAGCTGGCGCAAAACTAAATCTGATCTGGATTAGTAAACGAAGGCAACTGAATCACAATAAAATCAAAAAGCAACTAGGAATAGGTGGTAAATATGACAAAAGTAAATATTGACTCACTATACCGGAAATCGGCAAAGTTGGAGGCTAAAAATGCAATAAAAAAATAGAGGCTATCAAGCGTTAGCAAAATGTTCTTTTTTTTCATTGAAGGATTAGATAATATCCATTCAAATGAATGACACCCTTGGTATTAACATAATAGTGTCAACTGTATTCATATGCCTCCCCCCCTTTCTTCCACTCACATTTAATGTCAATATGGAGCCATGTTGTCTGTAACCTCACAATTAGGTTGCAACATTTGAGCAAAATTGCACCAAGAAAGTAAAAGTGTTCCCAGGCTGTCCAAATGGTCGCCCAGAAAATGACCTTTCATTGTGGCCCTTGACTAAATAAACAAATACACAGAACTGAAAACCTATGCTTATATGACCACAAAAGCTTTGTTACTTATCTACATTTTCCAACATGCAATCTACAGGAATAAACAAGAATACGTCATAAATGTGCATGTGTGTTGTGGGGTTCATTATACTTTGGTTCTGCACTCATCAGACCCGACCCGACCGCAGCTAAACAACTCCCCTCCTCCCCTTTTACGCAGACACATTGGTGCTTCTTATGTTGAACCGGAGGCCCGTGCTCTTTGTATTGGTGCAAATCCAATGAGGGCCGTCTCATGGATGTAAACATGGCAGATAATCAGAACCATGCTGTGAACCATGAGCAGTATGGTTCAATTCACTCTGGAGCTGTATACAAAGTGAGTGAGGATATAGGATGACTGTTTTCAGTGACTTCAGTACAAAAGTTCCAACTATTCTTTATTCCAGAAACATATCTGACGCGCATAAATAACAGCGAAAATAACAAAACAAAACATCAAGTCATTAGGTGAGAGTCTTTGGGCAAAAATCTGTGGGACGCGTAAAACATCTGGAACGGCCGTCACACTAAGCTCACTAATGAGAAACCTGCTGCCCTTTTCTGCCGCCAGCATTGCTAGGTTAATTAGAAAATAATGAAACAGAAGGACAGACACTTTTAATCACTTACACGTGGCGCGGGGAAAAAAGTTCAAAAGCAAAAGTTTGCACGTGATGGAAAGCTTTAGTATTGTCAGTCGGAGAGTATGTTTACACCACACAGGGGGTCATTGGTTTTATGACGGAGGGCTAAACTAGTTCCTTGCACACACCGTTTGTAAACTCAAAACATTGAGTGTCTGGAACCGCCGTGAACTGAACCCTCCAACCCAATGCAAAGGTTGAATCTGAATGTTCTGAACTCCTGTTTTGCTCCCAGAGTCATATTGAGCCAAATTAATACAGTCAGGAAAGGTGGATGCACATTAGGTGATTTATCCACCTTTCACTCACCAGTGCCTCCATTTTGTTGCAATTACTACAAGGTGCAATCAATTCCACACAATCGAGCAAATTCATAGCGATCAATTCATTAAAGCGGAAGTCAACGCAAAATTTTTTTTTTCAAGAATATGTCCTGCGCAAGTCTACTAGTTGAAACAAGGCATTCTGATAAATATTGCGTTTGTGGAATAAGTGTTAATCCACCTGTTTTTAGCCATCTCTGGGGACGGCCATTTTCTCACTTCGGGGGGCGGCCATTTTGTCTTCTGTCGACTGAAAATGACATCACAACTGCTCACAACGACCAATCACAGCTCAAATTCAGAAAACAGGTCAGCCGTGATTGCTCGTTGTGAGCAGTTGTGATGTCATTTTCAGTCGACAGAAGACAAAATGGCCGCCCCCAGAGATGGCCAAAAACAGGTGGATTAACACTTGTTTCAACTAGTGGGCTTGCGTAGAACATATTCTTGAAAAAAATATGTTTGGGTTGACTTCTGCTTTAATAACGTCACTGAGCTCTAACTGAAAAACTGGATTTGGAGAGCCTTTATCAAATATTAGGCTTTCTGTCTCCAAAACAGCAAAGAGGACTTCTGCTTGTAATCACTGCAACAGATGAACCTTATAAATGTTGAATACGTTCTTGCTGACGAGCTGGATAAAAACGGCTGGGGAGAGACAGGATGTTTTTTTCATCAGTTCCATAGTGCTTTTATACCTCTATAAAATAGTTGGTGTATTACTCATACGCTCTCTGCTTAATATAGCCTGAAGTGGTTTCTTAGCTCGCTCTCATGTCTGTAGAAAACAGACATAGAGCAATGTTGATGCCAATACCATGAAAGGTGATGATATATGAAAAGTAAGGACAACATGTCCGTAAAAAACCACCAAGTTACTATCGTGACAAAACAAGACGGAGCACTCGATAACGCCACAATTAACAAACAGCGTCTGGAAAACAACAGGAGGCACAAGCCATCGATGCCGACGGCTGATTATTCACCAAGCGGTGAGCACTATTCATGACTGATGTCTCCGTCTTGAGTTACAAAGCAAACAATGGAGGTCCACGCTGGAGCTCCCGGTGGAGCACTGAGGGCCTCGGATCAGGTTCTCGTCATCCCTCTGCTGGCACAGCGCAGGCGGACCACAGATTGAACCACATGTGAGGCAAATCTCTTCCTTTGTTGAATCCATCTCTTTCTTTTCCAAAGCCTGTTATTTGTGCCGCAGATGTGTGACCATGTGAACATGGTCTCATATCACAAAGAAAATGGGTTGACTTACTGCGTGCGTCAGACTAACACTGTCTAAAGTATTCCTCTTAAGGTTATATTTACACTGCGTGGTCCAAGTGGCACAATTGCAGCGTACAGAGAAATCAAATCTCTTCCAATAATCAAATATCTTCAGATTGGAATCAGGCGTTTCACGAATGTGGGTACAATTCAGATAGCTATCGAATATGTTCCGATTGGGAGTGCCACAGTAAATAGACAGCAAGGTTATAATAGATGGGTTTTTTTCAAATTTTGATTTTCACTTTGACTTTTTATTGTCAATTCAATTAGTTTGAATTGCTACTTTTTTCATTGCATATACACATATTTCACCATAGATTTGGCACAGCTCCTGAATCCCAAATTAACAAGACAGCGCAGGTCTGTGGAGGTTTGCCCACTATTAGTGTGCCCACAAGTGTACAGCAAATGAATGACACCTCCTCGGTCACGCCTTATGTCTCTGACTGGGTTGTTTTCGCACAATAGATTCTTGAAGATCAAATTAGTGGAACAATGTGGGGCCGGATAAGATGTTTTTCACCAATCATTTAAAATCATGTACTCCTGTCAGATCATGCTGACAGTTTTGACAAATGCGATATATATTGTTTTTAATTGCAAACGATATAAGAAAAATATCAGGGAAGAGTCAGGCCAACGCTAGGTAACATTTCATATTTCTGTTATACTTTACTTAATGTGCACCATTTTTTTGAAGAGTCAAAGGGAAACCTATTTTCTGGCATGCTTAGCGGAGCATAACAAAATCCTTGTGGGTGCTATGCCGACTCGGCACTCTGACTTACTATACATAGCGTCCTGGCAAGGCAGGAAATAGCCAGCATTTCAGCAAGGGTTGAACAAAGAAACCAGTGTAGAGTTGACCTTGGTCCCTCCCTCCAACACCGCTAATTCAATAAGAGAGTGAAAGGACAAGCTTGGGAAGAGAAGCATCGGGGAAGCGTGAAAGGGCACCTAGTTAAGGTCAGGTTGTGGAGTATGTGTTAAGATGCTGGTAGTTGTACAGTATCGTGTACTAATCATATCATAATATGTTGATATTATAAGCTATAAAGCCAGCAAAAAAAAAAAATGAAGATTTTGCACACATTTTAATAGTATGTCCATTTTCTATTGAGACATGAAGGCCATTTTGTACGAAAATACTTCTAATTATACCACCATATCATGGGAATTACTGCCATAGTATGTTTCTCACTATGAATATTGTAGCAACATGTGCACACAATAATTAAATAAATGAATAAATGCATACATACGTATGTACATAAACACTGGCCAAAGATATTTAATAAGACCACCCAAAATGCACACTCTGCTTATTACAACTCCAATATTTTTTGCACAAAAAATAAACTAAATTAAGAATATTTATATAAATTAATACTTCAGCGACATAGCCTGCCAGAAAACAAAGGTTAAAAAATAAACAAATAAATAAATAAATAAATCTAAGTGCATGACCATGAGTACAAAATGCTACTGAATTATAACTACTAATATTACTGTTAGAGCTTACATTGGAAAGCTTAGAGCACTCCTTACCAGGAATATTGTAGCAACACAAGCAGCAAGAAAAAACAAACCTGACATAATTCCATAAAATACGCCATTTTTTTTAACTTAAGTGGCTTAGTTTGGGCAGAAAAAAAACAATGTAAAAAAGAAAAAAAATACTCTAATTTCACAAAGCAAACCTGTTAAAGCATGATCTGCAGCAGGCTCCTTCCTATAATGGGAGTTTTCTGCTAATTAAAGAACACGGCATGTCTTTTTGTACAAATATTACTAAACTCTCGTGTACCGCATCATACAAATTACTTTTATGTTGCACTTCCAATGTTTCGAGAACATTCTGTTTTCACCCTTATCCACTCACTTTTCCACTTAGTGACGAATTAAAATTATAAGACGGTTTGTACAGTTGTTTAATTGCCAATAATAAACCCTGTATTGAATCGGAATATTTTGAACCTTTTGTACCCTTCCGCTTCTTTCAATATCCAGTTATTGCAAGTGAGACGGGATGTTATCCTCCGAACTCCACATAGAAGAATATTATTCCGAAAGATCCAACTGTTGAGCTGATAAGGCCGGCCTCCCATATTTGTTGACATATTTCTGCCAGAATACAAAGGATAGGAGTAATGGAGGAAAGCCAAAGGTGAGTGGGGAGGGGAAACATCTGCTTTAAAGCAATACAACTGCAAAGAGGTGCAAAAGTACTTTTTCCAAAATCACTCAGCCTCACTATGGTATCGTGAGGGGGCGGGGCATGTTTATGATGGTCTGGCTGATCAACATCTGGCCGCACTGCGTCGGTTAACATTGCACCACGACGGCTATGAAGGCTGTTACTTGATAGGAATGAACCGAGACCTGTGAGGACAGACGTCTGAGTGGTGGTAAAGTGATCTCTTGATAGCGCATGTCTGATCACTGATATTTAACAGCTGCACGTCTGTAGCTGCTTGAAAAGGGGTCGGCTAATATCTTCTATAAACCCCGGAGAGAGGAGCGAGATAACAGCTAAAAGCGAGAATTACGTTTGCTGGTTTCATTTCTGCAGGATCTAATAATAACTTATTACGCACACATTGGCTTCCAGTGGCACACAAAATGTCCAACAATAAAGCAGTAGTCCAAAATCCAATCAGCTGAGGCCGTGTGTTGCCACTTTATCTGGTGAGATCATGTCTAGACCACGCGCCAGACGCAGGACCGCCAGAGCTTGGGAGAAGATATGCACTCTGTGGCAAAAGTTTTCAAAGTGCACCATCCATGAAACTGCATTGTAAAAACAGTTGGATTAAAAATAACACAAAAATGGGCCGCTCCACTATTCGGGTCAATTTGACCCACTTTCTTTCGTTGTTTTATACAAAACCGTCCAATTTGTGGGTTTGTTTCATGGAAAACTACCCAATTTGGGGTTGTTTTTGTAGAATGTAGAATGTTTTGCAGAATGTTGGATCAAATTGACCCAAGTAGTGGATTGGTCCATTTTTGACCCAAAATTGTGTTATTTTTAACCCAACTCCTTTTAGAGTGTGCAGAACACTTTTAGCGAGACAACAAGTGGGTTATGTTCCATGTGTATGACTGTCAGTCCTAAAAAATGGCAAGAGAGAAGCACAACAAGAAAGAAAAGTTGATGTTTAAATAGCAGTTTATATCATTTGGTTTGAGTCAGATTTTTTAGGAACGGATTAATCACACATTCTAAAAACAGTTGGGTTTAAATCAACACAATTTGGGGTCAAAAATGGACCGATACACAAAGTGGGCCAATTTGACCAACTTTCTTGCATTCTTTTGTACAAAAGAGCCAATTTTTGGGCTTGTTTTCTACAAAACAACCAAGAAAGTTGGGTCAAATTGACCCAAGTTGTGGATCGGTCCATTTTTGACCCAAAATTGTGTTATTTTTAACCCAACTGTTTTTTGGGTGCAAAAACCGAGGTTCCTCTGAATTGCTGTCATATCTTCGCCGATGCACTTTTCAGCCCTTTACTGGATACTAGGAGAACTGTAAAACACATAAAGACAATGTTCAGTGGATAAAACTAAATTAATTGAAAATGTTTTTTGCTATATTGTGGATTTTCACCCATTGCGGCTGGGTCTGGCAACTTTTTCCCTGCAAAAAAAAAAAGGGCATTCATTGTATCAGCATTGCCTGCAGTATGATTTCATGCTTAAATCTACCGGAACACATTCGCTTCTGGCTGTAATGGGTATTCGTAGTCATTCTTACATCCCATGCAGGAAAATCTTGACATTAACAGTTGATTCAAATAAATAAAACGACAAGTGCAAGCTCCTGAAGGCTCTTTGTGCATTAAGGCATGCAGAGAACTCGCACCATCACAAATGACTCTTTCATCGCTGCAGCAGTTGTTTGAGCTGCAACATTTTTGCCCAAGCCTGGAACCCGAATTGAAACCAGAGCTCCACTGTCTCTGAGTTGCCTGTCACTGCTGCCTCGCGTCCCTCCAGACAGACGACCCCACCCGACCAAGGGCCCCTCGCTGACCCGCGCTCACCTCTGACTCTCAGTGTTTCATTCCCTGCTGAGGTGAACCGCGGCGGGACAAGCAGTCCTTTAAAAAGATACCTTTCCTGGGATATCCTCTTAAAATGAACCTATAAAATATTGCTTTGCTTTCTAATCTGGCTGTATTTGTCTTTTGAAGCTGAGGCAATATGGCATAAGAACCAAAGTATGGCCACAATCTGGAATAAGATCACCCACTGAGCTGGATGTCATCCATCAAAAGAATAAAATTCTTTCTGCCTTGAACTTTGCCCTCAAACTGACTTCGTTTTTACAAACACACACTCAAGCGAAGTGTTTTTTTTTAAGCAATTTACAAAAAACTGGCAGTCTCCAACAGTGAGACGGTTCATTCACGCTCCCCAGCCAGAAAGGAAGGATGTAAATCTACGGATTTATCCTCAAAGTGGACAGGCTTAAATAATAAATACCGTGAGGCTGAATTAAGTGCACCTCTCAGGACCTGTCGTATGCGGATAAAAGCTTTGTGACTCTTTTCTCGAAAACCCCCACAATCACTCAGTGTAACTGAAGATGACTGCGGGCATATAAAACTGCTACAAGATGAGGAGTGGTTGGTCCTGCAGGGGACAAAAACACTAACTAGACAGAATACAATATAATACCGGTACAACTTTATTTATATAGCGCATTTCATAACAACTATGGCTGTGACAAAGCACTTTACATCTAAGAACTAAGAATAGTTGTGAACAAGTCATTTTGTATCACGTGTTCATTGAAGATATGCAGGTGAACAATTTTGATTTACTTGTGACAAATCTGCAGACAGGAAACACAAAATCTCTGGACCGACATTGCCCAAATGGCCACAGCTGGAATCGGGAGCCAATTAATCCAGAAGCCAGTTAAACCGTAATACCGGTCCCACAGACCGCAATGACATTGGCCCATATTGTTTATTCCACCAATCACCACACTGTGTGTGCCTGTTATTTTTTTACTTTATTTGACTGTGCATTTTTAGTTTTGATTTCTTTTGTAATTTGGATGTGCGCAGTAAGTTCTCAACGCCGATCGGCTACCACCGACGTCAATGAAGAAGAAGCAGAAGGAGAAGAAGAAAAAGAAGATCAAGAACAAGAAGATCTGACGGTACCAAAAAAAAAGATCTGATAGTCCTTAATAGTGGTGACAAATCATTTAGCTATAACAAAAGCGTTAAAAGATAAAATAATGATGGAGTGACACACTGACATTGCAGTCACAGTTTTTGTTTGGCAACTGGCGATGACGGCTGGGTGGCTGGCAACTGGCGAATGATGTCAAAATTTCTAACAGTATCAGACAAAATAGTATTATCTATTTTAAAATAGCAGATATTTTTGGATGCAGCTCTTGTATTGGATCTGATGAGATCTTACAGATGTGCTTCATGTAATGGCCTGCAAGTACAACGACATACATCATAATATCATGTATGAGAATGACAAGCTGGTAAGTTTACATTCAAGTTACGGGTAAAGAAGATGGCACACGTGGACGAATACTCAAGTTTAAGCCTCTTGCGTCGCCAGCCTCACACCCACGAGAGTGTGAGTGGCCCGACACCCGGCTCAGGTGTCACCTCTCAGGCGACAGGTAAGTGCTGTGATTAGTTCTGCTTCGGGGGACAAAAGGAGGGGAGGGGCTTTGTGTGGCTGTGGGGCAGGTGTGTGACAGTGGTGTTCTTGTTTTCCACTTCGGCGCCGACTATTTATCACCATTATCACCAAGTGAAATAATACGTCGGCAAATAACAGCATCGTGTTAACATGCTAACGGAGGGTTATTCAAATGTAGAAAATGATGCATATGGAGAAAGATGTTGTACTTTTTGGTTTTAGGTTAGAGGCAGAGCAACAATGTCCTTCACTTCATATGTGGAAGTCACACACACTTACATTATCACCCGAAGAGGATGCTGAGGGATAAGTCGAATGACAACACTGAGCTCATACACTTATTCGTATGCATCCTTGTGTTGTAATGGGTAGAATATTGACAATTTGTGGCTGTCTAGTCAACGCTATTTAAAAATTATTGCTAAAACAAGTCCTCACCATGATGCCACAACTTTAGCCTTTTCAAATGAAGGGAAAAAACATATCGTCGCTGTCCAGTGAAAAATGTCCAATTCGGGAATTTTGTTTAATTTTCACGTTAATGCGATGTCTGTAATACGGAAACACCATCCACGTAAAAATAAGAAAAATGTGAAAAAAAAGGACAGTGACGATATGTACTGTCAAATATAACACATATAATCAAAACGCAAACACAAATATGACACAAACATATTAAATAGAAATGTAGAGAAGCATAAAATACTGAGAAAATACTAAATATTCAATATTCACTTGTTAGTTTTGTTGCATTGTAATAATTTACTACTACTGTAAAGAGCTAAAACAGTTATAACAAGAACAACGGAATATGTGTATGGCCCACTCAATTATAGTCCCTCCTTTTTGGGTTGTCTGTTATTTATTTATTTTTTGTTGCGGATCCATTTTACACCAAAATGTCTCAGACTGAGTATATCGGTATGAACAGATTTTGATGTTTTGATGTCGACGTCTCATGTGTGACACGCATGGCATTGATTGAAAACAGCACACCTCATTGTGTGGTTACATTCAAAGTACATTGTTAATCACGCTCATAAAAACTTTCTAAAATTCATTATTTGGCGCTTGGGTGTAGTTAAATACTAAACCCTGATGTCTACACACATTTGATAAGTGATGGATTGCAAAAGTCAACATGCAATGTTGTTGCATACCTGTCAACTTATACGTTTTCCCCGTATTTTATACGTTTTTTTGATCATTTCAAATTGTGTACGCCGTATAACAATTTTTGTGCGGGGGAAAAACATTTTTTAAAACTCTTTAAAAACTTTTTGTTAGACCGATCACGTCTTGCCCATTTCGGCCCTAATCCGTCCGTTAGCGATTCCGACTGCAAACTTCGGTCGACTTTCACGAGCATAGCGGAATTGACAAGTATGTTGTTGTGTGTGTTTTTTCCCGTTAGAAAGCAGTGACGAGTGTTGCGCCGTGATGGACGTGGACAGTGAGGTCATCCTTCCACCTTGGCAGCCTTACAAAGGTGAACCATGCGACTGATGCTGACCGACGGCCTCGGGCCTTGTTAGCAAACTCCGCGGTGGCAATCCGATGCCTCTGAAAGCCTCCTACACACATTCCAGCCGTCCACAGCAACACCGGGATACAAATGAGGAGAAGATGAAGTGCGGCGCTTATGATTTAAGATGACATTCGATATGCACCCAACTTACCTCATGCGCATTCATATTCTGCTCTGGTGGCATTCATCCAGGCTTGCGAAATCTAGTGGCTCAGGAATTGGAGGGAGGCCGACTCCAGGGGTCTAATAAATGTTCTTTTTCTGCATGCTTTCATGGCAAACAAGCCTGAAGGTTTTGCGCTAACACCGTTCATGATTCCTTCTTGTTCCACCTGGAGAAAAACAGCCGCAAAATGTTCTTTTGGTGATGAGCAGTGCTGCGTTTGAGCCAAACGTAACTTTTTGGAACGACAGCCAAAAAGTTCATTGAACCATACAAAGTTTTCTCACATGTGTTTGGGAGATTTTTTTTGTGGTCCAATGTCAGAGAAAGACTACTAGAACATCTGAAATGTATTTGGGGTTAATTAAAGGCACTTTAAAGGTGGCAGGTGTGTGTTGACTCCTGTTTAACATGAGTTTGAATGTGATTGGTTAATTCTGAACACAGCCAAATCCCAATTATAAGAGGGTGTGCACTAATGCAACCACATCATCTAAGTTTTTTTTTTTTTTTAATTCCATTTGAACACGGGTGTGTATATACACTATATCTACTATGAATGTACGATTAAAATCTACAATATGGATTTTTCTTTTTATATGTTTTAACACTTGGAATAACATCAAACTCAGTCAAAGAACAAAATAGGCAAGGCTTTTTTCTGTTTTGTTTTCTCATCCTAACCATAATCGGAATATTGGACTTCTCATTTGTGGGATCCTGGAAAAATGAATAATGCCATGGCACTGCTTGTGAGAACATATCTTCCAATGAAGGCACACAGGGTTTATTAGCATACTTCCCGGGGATTGAAATTTGGAAATAATAATCGTTCTGAGGGGATTTCAATTTGTAGCTTTCCATAGTCTTCAAAATATCTGCCGTATGACTCCGTTTCTGGCCTCCTCACAGAACCTGATTATTTTCTTCAGATGGTCTCCACGATACAAGCAAGCCCTTTTCCACAAGTTGGACTGGATTTCAATCCAAAGTCTGCAACCTCCCGCTGGAAAAGGTTAGCGAGCTGGTGGAATTTCAACTATTACATTCAATTTTTTTTCCCCCAAGTTTTCCCTGGAACCTCTGGGACACTGTGAAGGGTCAATAGCTCCAAAGGTAATTATACTGTAGGTCTCAACCACCCTCCCAAAAACAGCAACATAAAAATCTTGGGGATGTGATGTATATCGTCAGAGTGTTAAATGCAAAACATCTCCACATAGGCCCATAAAGTGTTGCTCCAATGCTCCAATCAAATCAAGACGGCAGACTTATAACAAGAAGCTAGCTAGCTTTGGCACGGGAAGACATCAGGGCACAGCTCAGGTTTGGGTCAGCGAGGACACAGACGAGGTTCCGAAAGCACTCACGGATCCGAGTGCAGCTCCCCTGCTACGACTCGGCCGCCGTTCTGTCTGAGGCTGCTGTAGAAATGTCACCGCACCTTTTATTCTTAAATCACCCTTTCCAAAAGCGTTGCGCCACATCTGCATGGCTGGACTGTCCAAGGAGGCCAACGCTGCAGCCTGGATTTGTTCTGCACAGTGACACGGGGATGTGGGACGTAAGGAAAGGTGGAGGAAAGTGAGGGCCTACTCAACGATCGCTGATCTGTATTTTTGTGGACTTTGTTAAGATTAGATTTAGTCGTGTTTCAGTTGACGTCATGTTTTTGACTAAAATAAATGGTTCCTTGTTCTAAAATCTGAATTAATTTAAGTCATTTTAAAAAAATTGTTCGCTGTTCACTAAAAACATTAAATCCTCACCATGTGACCAAGTGCCACATCTCTAAATTAGACTGAAGACACCTTGTGGCTCTCCTTCTGACACAACAGGATGGCCTGCAACCTTCCTGTGGCACTGCCTCACTAATAGTGTTATCAGGTTTGTGTTGACTACACAATTTGTACGCCTGATAAAGGAACAAAGGACACGGGGAACTTTGAAGCGGCCAAATGGTGCCAAGTCTGGGGAGAAGAGTGTCTCCCGTTGTCTCTACGAAGCCGCCAAAAGGCATTTTCAGTCCTCCTCTCCGAAATCACACTGCAGTTCTCATCAGCGATCCGTTGTCTTCTTTCTAACCTTTCAGGGGGTGCTACTGAGTGACTTTTGAGGGATTGCTGATTATGTGATCATTTGAATCAGGTGTCTTGCAGCAGGGCGACATAGAAAACGTGCAGGATTCCGGCCCTCGAGGACCGGAATTGGAAGAACAATTCCAAGTTGGTTCTTTTTTGTAGTAAATAATCTAGTCATTGACTGGAATAACAAATGAGTAAATGTGGACTGTATTGCATGATTCTGATTGACATTTTCTATTACTGTATTTTGATTGCGTTCCTGTTAAATTTTTCTAGACCATAGCGGCCGAAGTCCAGACACGTAGCCGTTAAAGCAGAAGTCAACCCAAACATATTTTTTTCAAGAATATGTTCCCAGCAGGCCCACTAGTTGAAACACAGCATTCTGATTAATTTTGCGTTTGTGGAATATAAATTAAGCAGCAAAATGCACTAATTTTTAGCCATCTCCGGGGGCGGCCATTTTGTCTTCTGTCAACTGAAAATGACATCACAACTGCTAACAACGACCAATCACAGAAGCCCGTTTGCTGAATCTGAGCCGTGATTAGTCGTTGTGAGCAGTTGTGATGTCATTTTCAGTTGACAGAAGACAAAATGGCCGCCCCCGGAGATGGCTAAAAACTAGTGCATTTTGCTGCTAAAAAACAAGTGGATTAACACTTATTCTACAAATGCAATATTTATCAGAATGCCTTGTTTCAACTAGCGGGCTTGCATAGGACATATTCTTGAAAAAAAAAATGTTTGCGTTGACTTTCGCTTTAAGTCAGCTTTGTCATAACAGTTGCGTGTCAGCCAGGTTATGACCTTTCACTGATACGTAACTGCCTGGCCTTATCACAGTTCCTCAGAAAGTCTGCGGTCATGAGTGACGCTCTACGAAAAAAAAAAAAAAAAACATAACACCATCAAAACAAAGAGTAATGTGGGGGAAGTGAAAAAAGAGAAGTAGAAATTCGATCAAACCACATGAGTTTCCCCATTTTTTGTTCCGCTTGCCAGTCAAGACGTAGCTGTTATGACATGCGCATCACATTGCGTCTTTACTGCCACATCTGGCTTGTGTGCACAAATCAGGCATGAATAAGACATTTTAGGGGGGTTATTGGGGTCTATTTGGCTTGATACTGATCCGTGTGCCTCCAGGTGTGACTGTAGCAAGTGACATCACTCCGTCTGCATGCTTGAGCAGATTACA
This sequence comes from Filicampus tigris, assembly GCF_054856515.1. NCBI lineage: Eukaryota > Metazoa > Chordata > Actinopteri > Syngnathiformes > Syngnathidae > Filicampus > Filicampus tigris. The sequence goes on along the minus strand of NC_141225.1, from coordinate 12,154,319 downwards.
AACCCTAAGAGGTGCTAAGAGATATTTATCAGCGTTGGCTTACAGGGCTTCGTGTTTCAGACGTGCCCGAGCGCCGGGAGACACGCCGCCGCACTGGGTTGCCAGATTGGAAATTTGGGGGTTTGAAACAGAGGAGGCGACATACGGTCAATGCAATACTGGACTGTCCTGCTGCAGCAACTAAACACTATTACAGCCTTCACTTTTGGAAGTGCTTGCATTATTATGACTGTTTCCAGTATCACTCAACGATATTTCTTTTTTACATACAGGAAAATCTCATGGCACACCACCTAACATAAATGTGTAAATTTACTCACGCATTTTGAAATCTGGCCCTGTTTGATTGAACACAAAGCTGATATTGCAGGAAGACATGACTTATTGGGTTGTATGAATGGCAACAGGTGGATAGCCATCTTAAGCAAGAGCATTTGCAGCAATGGTTATATATAAATACATATATATATATATATATATATATATATAGAGAGAGAGAGAGAGAGAGAGAGAGAGAGAGAGAGAGAGACAGACAGACAGACAGACGGAGAGAGAGAGAGAGAGACAGAGAGAGAGGAGAGAGAAAGAGAGAGACAGACAGACAGAGAGAGAGACAGAGAGAGAGAGAGAGAGAGAGAGCGAGCGAGAGAGAGAGATGAATAGAAAATAATTATAAACCAGATGATTTCAGAAGGCACCCCGATTGGTCCCTCACGGCACACTTATGTGTGCAGCTCTTCTTCTCAGTTGTCAACCACATTATATTGATTTAAATCGCCACCTACTGGGCAGTCATGTAACTTTAAAGATTGCAACTATAAATACATTTACAACCAAATTCACCACCTTGACATGCTACCACAAACTCCTCAAACATGGATGAATGACTTGCAACAACATGTGTGCCAAATTAGAACTTACATTCATTGGATAAAATGTATAAATCACACACAGGGTAAAAAAAAAAAGGCATCCAAGCTTCTGTATTAGATTCCTTGAACTAACATAATGATTGATAACAGGTGATTATCCAACTACCTTCCTTGCCTAACGCTGAAGAGGTTCACTTGTACTTTTGGATGAGAATCTAGTACAAACTGGAGGGTTTTTTTTCCTTTGTGTTTTTGAAAGTTTCCTCTTATGGATGAGAGGCTGTCAAGAACCACAAATAAATAAATGAATAAATAAATACTCTCTGTCATGTCATGCAAGCCTGGCCAGTAGTTGGTTGGCTATACACTATGCAAATGCACAGCAAATGTTTCTCCGCCCAAGCCTTATTCAAACGGGTCATTAGAATTCATGTTGCATTTACTGGACATGTACATGTTTACCCTTTCAAAGAAAAAAAAAACGCCTTTGTCGTGCAAATGAACTGCCACAGACTGTAAGTAAAAATACACATCATGGAAATGGACCCTTGATTGCTGCCACTTTGAGGCCCAAATGCACGGTAAAATTTATGGTTGTAATGAAGTCAAATGGTTAGCTCATAGTATTTCCAGTGTGAAGGACCTTTCTTTCTTACTCTCTTGACTTTTATGACCAACAGGCTGCTTCGCATACACTCCCGAGAAACTGCCTGTGGGAATCATGCCACAAACTCACTACTACATTATTCTGCAAAAATCCTAACAAATCATGAAAAAAAACCAGGCAGATTTGTATTCCTTGAGGGGACTTCCAGTCTTTCATGAGACATTAATTTACTTAACTAGTGATGTCTTTGCAACCTACCATGTCATCTTTTAAGTCTGACTATGTGTGGACTCACAGGGAGAAGAATGAAGAGTTGTAGTCACCCTCCAATGTTCTACCCACCCATTCGCCTCACTGCGTTGTCATGCAGCGCGGACTCACTGTACATAGCACTGCACTGTGCAAACAGGAAATCTCCCCACATGAATACAAGCCTGGACAGGAACATAAGAGTCATGCATTGGGTTGCATGCGAGTAAGAATAAACACAACAAAACGCGAACGCCACCTTTCCAAACGCTCATTAGGACAAGCAGCAGAAATGTTTTCCGTGGAACGACATGTTAGAGGATCCTGAAAGGAGCGATTCTTTACACGTTCCACAACTCGGGCGTAATATGAGCAAATTTGAGCAAAGCCCTTGATGTTCATTCTGTTCAATCTCAGCAAAATAATCAAATGGATTAGGAGGGCTCCAATGCAACCATTTTAGACCCCGTTTGGACTTCTGTAATTGATGTTTCTGTTGCATGAGTTAACCCTTCAGGGTAAGCTCAGGTCTCTTCTAAAAAAAATAAACACAAAAGGCTCACTAAAATGACAAACGACCGCAATAAATAAAGAGCTCTTATCTATTGCAAGTTGTAGTGGCTGGTTAAGATGCTTTCCAGCGCCTCGACAAGATTACGATAGTTGCTACGTTTCACTTCGAGAAGTTAAACGTGTTCCTGTTTGTTAAACACATTAATAATTCACATATTAATAGCGATCATTGGGATAACATTTTACTGCAGATTGGATTACATAACATTCCACCACTAGAAAAGTCCAGTCAGGTCAAATGGGAAGTGCAACCCAAGCAACAAATATAAGCCAACAAACGAACAATAGACACTATTAGCTCATAATTAATGGATGCATAACTGTGCTATTTGTGGAAAAAACCAAAAACATTTTGCTCTCAATGGCTTCAATTTATCACATCATGCATAAACTCATTTGCATGTTCAGTTTGCTTGTCGTTTCGGCGTAAAAAGGACCACATACAGTGTCAAGTGTGCATTTGTGGTCAACAGGCCCCGGATTCAAATCAATGTGCAGGAATATTTTTTTATAATATCTGAGTCAGATCCTCAGTGTGTGCCTATCTGACTTTGATACTAACTGGCTCTGGTGCATCAGAGCCCTCTGTCCCAAATAAAAATAATAACGTATTTTTCGGACCATTGGGTGCACCGTATTATTAGGCGGGATATCACTGAATGGTCTATTTGAAAAGATTTTCTTTTTTTTTTGTGAAGCATTGTAGGATAAATATTTTATTCTTATTGTACCGTATGTTTATTTGATAGATTTAGCACTATTATGCTAGGTTCAGACCAGACAAGAACTATCGTGTAGTGGCGCGTGTCTCGCTTGCTTTTGTTCGACGTGCAACTACATTGAGGTTGCTTCGACCGAAGAAGAGGAGGGGATACTCAGACTACAAAACTTGAATATTGGTAGTCAACCTGGATACCGATGGTTGTGTTATTACGTTGGCTAATGCTAAATGCTATCTTGGTTGACAGTTCAACAGCTCTAAACAAGTCAATCCACTCACCATTCACCACTCACAGAAAAGCTCAGTTTGGGTCCAACCGGTGACTACGGCATTAGGCTAGTAGAACGACATTTCCCATGATTCCTACACATGAAGGCACACAGATGGCACTCAATCTCAAATTATGAAACACACGTTTATACATAATTGTTTATTCAGACATGAACATAAAATTGACTAAAACTCTCAGTTAGGGGTATGCTTATCTAATAACAAATAAACGATCTGTTTAATCACGACACTCATAATAGAGGGGCAGACTCAACATGTGCATGTTTGATTTCCAATACATATTTCACAAACAAATACCAAGTAAGGGAGAATGTTGTTGAGCAACGCAGGAAATGCCGCCTGAATCATTGCCATTTCCTGCAAGTGGCATCACGATCAACACCAGAAATGACCCGAAGCAGAACTGCAGCTCTCATTTTGCTTGGTGTAGTCCGCCCTCTGCTGGACACTATTAAGTGCCCCGACAATGACATCATGACTTTTAAAATTACTATGAGGACCTTTGTATGTGGCGCATTGCTGCGAAGACATTGTCAAATCGAAATACGCCCCATCCCCACCGCGTCACCAACTTCAACCGAGCAATCTGCGTATTTCACAAAATTTAGTGCAGCTCTGCTTACCGTTTTGCATTGATGTCATCGGTCTTTCCCCCTGCGTCCACACCGCAAATGGATGGCGCTTGTGCTAAACAACAAAGTGCAGTGGGCAGATTGACTTGGTTGTTTAATTTCACACTTGATGAATGGACTCCAGAGACCCAAACAATTGCCATACAAACATTTAAAGAGCACGTTTTCCATAATATATCCTCTTAAAATCATATCCGGAATATTCAAAACGTATGGCGAATTATATTCCAATCTCTGTTGTAGCTGTTCCAAGATTCACATAACGAGGAAAAAAAAAAGACAGAAAAAAACTCGTTACATGTTGCAATAACTCACCATCTTTTGCCATCAGGTACTGTTCATTGAAAATCAGAAAGGAAACCACAAATGCAGAAATGCACGGCGCATTATGACTTTTGCGGTTAAAAAATATTAAAACTGGACGTGTTCTTTGACGTCTCCACGTTTACAATGAACCGATTGTCATCAGCAGCAAACAGTCGAAGTCTGGAAATGTCTCAAATAAAGAAGCTCAAGTAGTGAGAGAATTCATCGATGAATTCTACTATGTAATATGACTGTGCGTGAAATATTTAAATTCATATAGACCAAAAGTTAAATAAGAAAAGAAACAATATATAGAAAATGTTGCTGCACACATGCTTGACAAAAACTGTGAGGGTAATTTAATTACCGCTGCCAAGTGTGAAAGTGCAATTTATATTGTTTTGATCATTCCTTGTAAAGCGATAGCTCCCTCTACGTACGATCCACTTGCATTGGGGCCAAATGCTGCTGTGAGCAACCATCTCCAGCAGGTGGTGCTGTATCCGGGCAGAAGCGAAATGTCATTTCAATAGGCCAGATATATCAAGTGATCAAGTCTACCATTCTTTCGTTTCTCTAGTGCTTGCTCTCAGTAGGATTGTGGTTAATTGCAGCCTATCTCAGATGACCGGATTGGTTGCCAGGGCACATACACAAAGAAGTATTCAGTCTCACATTCACACCAATGGACAGTTTAGAGTACATGACCCTAACACCTTTAGGCCACCTTTCCTTCACCTTTGTTGGATTATGTCATCAGGAGAGATGAAAAGGTGCTTCCTGTCCAACATAGGAAACAACGAGACTGCTTGAATTCGGCTCCATTTTTCCTATCTGACCACACCTTTCCTTTTGCTTTGAACGCATATGTCTTGGCCTCACTGACTATCCCCTTGTGACCCCCCGAACCCCCCAAAAAGCTGTATCTATTTTTTTAAACTAGTGTTTTTTTTTTAACATTTTTTCTTAAGTCTTGAGTGTAAAACTTGAGTGTCTTCACGCAATCTGTCAACTACGTTGGTGTCCTGTTGCTTTAAATGTTGCTCCTGTAAAGACTTGTGGGTAACATTCTTTTGTGAAGGTTGGTCAGGAGAAACCTATGCTAAATGGGGCTTAAAGGTCCAGGCACCTTTCCTAAGCATTTGTAGATTTCGAACGCTTGGGTACTTCCAGGTCATCTTGCTTGGATAGGATGAGAAAGGAAAATTTCCTCAACTAGAATTTGAAGAGGGCCCATGTGTCAAACTCAAGGCCCAGGGGCCAGATCACACCAGCCACATTTTGCAGTCAAAAGCACATTTGTCTACTTCATATTTCTTGCTAAATCAAGTTGTTCTTTAAGTTTTGGCTTCAGTAAAATTTTTCTTCATTTTTTTTTTTTTTTTACAGATGACCACAAGCATTTTTGTAAAATAACAAAGTCCTTCTTAACATGAAGTGTCACTATTTTCCATTATGCAGGGGTAATCACGTGTATGTAACAATAAGATGAAGTGATTATACCTTATGTGCGTGTTTTTGGGGATATGGGATGAAACTGGAGTATGTCAGAGATCTTGGTCAGGTCTGGAACGTACCTATCCATAAATCGCACATTTTTCAAGTTTCTGCCAGACCCCCTTGTAGGTTCTGGTAAACCTTCCACAAGCACCAAGGTCCCCCAAAAATAGCAACAAAAAAAACAAAAAAAACAGCACTTTTCTGGGGAACAGATTTTCGGCCATTTCGACAGGTCTGCCATGCAGACTCTACAACTAATATAATCATATGAAAATTGCCCATATGAGTCGTCAGTGCTACAGCAGTTAAGGCAAAAAACAAACAAACATAGTAGTCCTTGTCACAGGCTACCTCGCCATAGTCCACCATGTTTTACAATCAGTATATATGCTTCAAATACTCAACGCGGTCACTCAAGATCCAGTCTTCAGCAACGTGCACATGCCACCGCTTCAGTTTGTCAGCGTTCCAAATGAGTGACACGCCCAGAAGGAGGGGGCTGGTTGTGGTTGATTGAGGGTGTGTTTGTATGTGTGTTTTAAAAAAAAAAAAAAATTTATGAAGTCCCGTCGCTCCAGTGCGTGGCCCATTCCTTTTTATGAACGCCGGATTTCTCTGTCTGGAACTGCGGCCGCTCCTGGCGAGGGATCTTCACCGCATGGTACTGAGGCAGTTTGTCTTTGAGGTGGGCACGTTGAAAGAAACCACACTGGGGATGCAGTCACAAAGGAAAGAAAGAAGAAATACACACAATTAACATACTGAATTAGTAGACATGTTATTTCTTTGAGTGGCAGTTTGGGGAAAACGGTTTTCCACGCCATTTTGAAAGTTCCATTCTGAACAAGCCATACTGACCAACAATAGAGGGAAATGAAATTTTATTTTTGTGGAAACTGCAGACTGCAAAAAAACAAACAAAAAATGCAGAGAAGTGAAGATTGTTGAGTGTATATATAATACTGCAGCGTCCAATTTGCAGTATTGTTAGCATGTGTGTTTATTTACAGTACAATATAACAGCATTCAGATGTAAGGCAAAGTAACAGCGCAAGCTAGCATTAGCATGTGTGTCTATTTTTGTCATTTATAGCTGTGTATCTTCTTATGTTACAATAATGTGATGTCAAGAAAACAGACTGCTGCAGCAAAGTGAAGATTGTGGAGCACAACACTGCAGCATCCAGAAACAAGGCTGTTTATTATGCTCATTTCTCTACACTTATTAGCAAAACCTAAAACTTGAAGGACTGTACTGTATGTCCCGATGACTAAGAGAACACAGCTGTGTCAATTATTATTTGCATCTTAAGTATTAAAGTGGACACAACATCAAAAAAGAGGTGTCCTGGCTGATCCTCTTCTTGTTAAAACCCACTAAACGTATTTGATGAGTATACCAGGGCAATGAGAGAGCTGTGAGTCATCTTATTGCAAGCCAGTGTACCAGTTATGTAATTCTGAAAGTGTTCTTTTAAAGCCCCACATTTACATATGGGTGATTATACTTGAGAGTTAAAATTCACATCAAACACAAAAAGCATCCCCAGCCTTTGTAAATCTGTGTTGTTATCCTACACACTAACGCAACGCCAACGTGCTCTTAGGAAACACTCCAAACACCTGTTGATTGTAGTAGCCACACAAAGACACGTGACAAGCCAAGCAAGTGTGTGACAAGTGCAGACAGTCCACAGCAACACACAGCATAGCAAGTGTCTCAAAAGCCCGCGGCTGAAGCCAGGCGTGTGGTGTTCACAGGATGAAATACATTCAATAGCGACACATTGATACACTATGTTAAAAGAACGTTTTTGTTGTTGTTGTTGTTTTACTTTGTGCATTAGATTCATCCCCTAATGAGCGACTGTCCAATTATTGCAGGACTTTTGACTACAATTGTCATTTTCGTCTGTCTCTGTGTTACTTTTTGTTTTTGACATTGTCATGCTCCTTTGTACAGTTAGCAAAGTTACTCTAAACCTATTTTTAAAAAGGATTCAAATGTGAATTCAAATGCGGATCCATGTATTACGTTGAGGATTAATTAATTTATCCATCATTCATTTTACATTTTTTAATATATGATACAAAACAATTAATTAAGAAATCAATACAGTTGAAGTAATATGTCATGTCATGTCATGTCATCTTCCAAACCGCTTATCCTATACAGGGTCGCGGGGAGTTGCTGGAGCCTATCCCAGCCGTCAATGGGCGAAGGCAGACTACACCCCGAACTGGTCGCCAGCCAGTCGCAGGGCACACATAGACACTGTCACTGAGCGGGAATCGATCCCACGCTGCCCGCACACAACTCAGGCGTGTGTACCCTCAGACAATCTATGAGATTTAATTTCCAAATTTCTCAAAGTGATTTATTGAACTAGTGTATTACTGTGGTTGTAAAGCAGCAGTGTATTAGACTGAGAGCTGTTTCCAAAATTTTGCTTACCATAAAGTAAAGAGTATGCTATTTTAGAGGTGACGAGGTCTTACACATTTGTGGTGTCACTGCTGTAATTTCATTATTGTTTGTTTTTTAATTGATGTCGTCCATGTGAACACCAGGCCGCCGTAAAACGCCAGCGGGCGCGAGGCAACAGCAACCGTGTGGCGGCCATCTTTACCGCTTTGAGGGAGGGAGAAGGAGGGGAGAGAGCGGGCCCGACTGAAATGTGTTCTCATTACAGTTCCGAGGCCTGCTTCTCCACCTCCGAGGGCTGGACGCCCAAATGGGCGCGGTAGTACTCCGTGTCATAGTGTTGGCGCCTCTCGCTGCGCTTGAAGAAGCCACACTGGGGTTTGAAAGATGGAGGGGAGGAGGTGAAAGAGAGCAAGGAAGAATTTCAGAGGTGAAAAGGAAACAATGGCCACGTTGCCACCAGCACACCAAAATGTTTCGGAACTACCAAAATCATCTGATCTTTGCCGCTTTTGGGCACTCTTCAGCTAGAAACTGCAGGAATGCTGGACATGTTTTCTTTGTGTTTGTACGTGGAGGTATGTGATGATGTCATTACCTTCCACAGTATGCAGACCAGCAGGGTCAGCAGAAGGATGCCTGCCAGGACAGCGATGAGGATGATCCACCAGGGGATTGAGTACTGATCCACTAGACCGGGCTCGGGATAGATCATCACTGGAACCTACATGACAAAGACCAACCAGAATGGACACCTTGTCAAGGTGATGTTTTGTAAATACCTCGCCACATGGAAAGGGGACAACCTATGAGGTGACTTTTTTTAATGCTTAAACTTAAATAACACTAGTGATTCAAATTAAAGTTCTAATGTCAATGAATGCATTCAAGTGTGCGTTCGTTAATCAAATAGCAAATATTTATTTTTTCAATATGCAGTTGCCATTTCATTAAATAACAGATACAATATAAACAGCTCCGGAATTCACAAATATAGAGTATACCTCCAATTTAAGGCTTTTTATGTACCCTCCATGATAAATAAAATATTAAAATTAATATTAGATTAAGATTAATAAAATTAATTCAAACGGCATGATTGTGAGTAATCACAATAGTAGTTTACAATTAAGGCATGGCAAAAAGCCTTATAAATATAAAGGAAAAATACTTAATATTATCAATATAAATAAATAAATACATAAATAAATAAACTGGTTAGCACGTCCGCCTCACAGTTCAGAGGTCGTGGGTTCGATCCCGGCTCCGGCCTCCCTGTGTGGAGTTTGCATGTTCTCCCCGTGCCTGCGTGGGTTTCCTCCGGGTACTCCGGTTTCCTCCCACATTCCAAAAACATGCATGGTAAGTTGATTGGACTCTCTAAATTGCCCCTAGGTGTGATTGTGAGTGCGGATGTTTGTCTCTGTGTGCCCTGCGATTGGCTGGCAACCAATTCAGGGTGTCCCCCGCCTACTGCCCAAAGACAGCTGGGATAGGCTCCAGCATGCCCCGCGACCCTTGTGAGGATAAGCGGTACAGATAATGGATGGATGGATAAATAAATAAATAAATAATAAATAAATAAATAAATACATGATTTTAATCCTAATGGAGATTTGAAAAATGCATGTAAATCAATTGAAATAAAATAATAAAATGTAAACTGGTAATTTTTTCAAATTACTATTATTATTATTATTATTATTATTATTATTATTATTATTATTATTATTATGCAGCAGCCACAGGATAATCAAACAAAAATTCAAATAAATACATTTCACATTTAAGTTATAAACTAAAAAAAATGAATTTACATTTCAATCAGTTGATTAATTCATTCATTTAATTGGCTTATAATTATTTTTATCATTTTCACAGCTTAAAAAAAAACAAAAAAAACAAAAAAACAAGCAATTACAGCCATGGAAACAATGAAGAAACCACCCTTATTTCTTCAGTTTCTGGTCATTTTAAGTGCCAAGTACAACTAAAGGTACATTTGTTTGGTCCAATATATCAATGACAATAACAACAGTTAATAAAATTTGAATTTAAGGGCTGGTCGGGACACATTCAAGAGGGTTTATTGATAATAACCAAAATCACTTTATGAATTCTTACATAAACTGAACTTAAAAAAAAAAACAGTGCTTTTAGGCGTTCCACATTTTCTTTTGTGTCACTTTGTCATTTGATATACTTTACGTGGCACCAGACATTAAAATGAAGGAGAAACAGAAGAAAATATTGTGCTCTCTTAATTTTTTTCCCCCTTGGCTATATGTATAAACCAATTATATGATTGTACAATTTACCTGTGCTGCTGCATCCCTGAGGAGCAGATGTTTGATGGTGGACTTGACAGTGATCTCTGCTCTGACCAGCAGCTCCAGAGCACTGACAGCGGGGAACTCCTGCGAATACATGGAGGGGGGAACTTGCATGAAGAAAGAGCAAATTGACCAATCAAGCAGCTTCTTGGCTGCCAGAACATCCCCGCAAATTCTACCTCGATGAAAGTGCTGTTCCACAGCCTGCCGTGGATCCTGAGCACCGCCTGTCCGGAGAAGCTGTGAAGGGGGCACTGCAAGAGCACGCAACGCGCTGACCCCAGGAGACAATCCTGTCACACGAAAACAATAATCGCAACGTGGACTCTAAAAACTCCTGATCAAAAGTAAATCAAGGTCCAAAACGGACCGAGCCAAAGCTGGGTTATTTTATTTATGATCAGTTTTGTACAAAACAACCCAATTGTTAGTCCAAATCAACCGCAAATTTGTTTTTTGTTTTTTTGTCCAAAATAACCCAGAAAGTTGGATCAAATTCACCCAAGAAGTGGGTTTGTCCATTTTTGACCCAATTTAAGAGTGTGTGACTTGTGTGAACCCCATCCACTGGCTCCAAAGCAGCCACCAGCCACCGTCACCATTTCCTAAAAATGTTGCATTAAATTGACTTCAATTTCAGTTCACAAAAATGTCAACCAACTTCAGATCAACAGCCCGCCCAAATATAATCTTCACACCAATCTGCTGGGTCAAAAAACAGCCCAGCATTTTTCAGTGTGTGATGATTTATATTCCTCCTCCTCCTCCTCCTCTTACCAGCCTGAGTGACTTGCGCCTCTCGGAAGCAGCCACAGCCGGAGCGGTTCGTTTCACGTTGCCGCTACTCATCTCGTGACCTTCGAGATCCGGGTGGGAGCGGCGAGCTCGTCCAGCCTGGTGACAAGCCGAGCAGACAACCATCACGGACGTGAAAGCTTTAATTTTACGACAGTACCTTCAATTTAGGAGTTTAGTTTGACCAGTGACCAAGTGCATCGCTCAATTTTCCCCATTGAAATGAATTATATATTCTTTATCCTCAGCAACAATAAAAAAACAACAACAAATGTTATTGAAGCTTATTGAGCCGCTGAGATAATAATGAGATAATGGTGGCTATTCATTGTTTGTCTGTACGGCTGTGCTTCATTTTAATGCCCCCTGGTGGCCAAGACAGGCAATTCAGAAGGAGCACCACAAAGAATTGAATTAAACTTTACATTCTATTTCATGATGTAATTAGTCAATGTTTTTTTAAAGTCCAACATTATAAAGAATTCATTCATCCATTTTCTATTGCGTTTGTCCTCATTAGGATCGTGGAGCCTATCCAAGTTGACTTTGCCAATCATAGGGCATATAATAGCCAAGCAACCATCTACACTCACATTAACACCTATTGAAAATGTTGTGTTAAATAAAACAATTGTACAAATGTGAAAGGGAACAAACTTAGGACTTCGTCTCCTATCACACTCACCGTTTGATTGACAAGCTGCGCAGGTGATGGGCCATGCAGACTCAAAGGGTTAATCGCTCCCGCCGGAGTACAGTGGGATGCCATATGGCCATCAAAGTTCATGCTGGCCGGGTACAGGAGCCACTTGCCATTGGCCAGCTCGTAGGGCCACATGATGTTGAGGAAGGCGGAGCCAAGTGTTTGCAGAGCTTGTCCGGGATTGGCCACCTGAGGGGAGGGCATATCACATCACCAATGATCAATCACACACCTACCATAAGATAATTATAGAACCGTTCGGTACATTTGAACTAACTCTTAAAAATTCCAATGGGACGGTGTTTCAATGTTGCATATGAAACAGCCAATCAAAAATGCACACGAGGTTTCACACACAAAAAATATGTTTCCAGTATTTAAGCTTAAGACTCAGTCGGTCACTGTGGCGCCGACAAGCCAATAAAATGCCATATATACAGCACACATTTCACATATACAATACACTTGCCCCCTTCTTCCTTGAAAATTGTGCCATGATTGATTTTGTGGATCAATAAAAGTAATACAATACAATACACTGTATGTAGAGCCTCAAAACCTGATACACGCTCACAGTTTTTACATTACCATTTGAAAAGTCACTTACACCAGCCAGACTTCAGGCTGAAGTGGTTTTAAAAGATTAGCTTGTTAAAAGTGGACATATCGGCATTTCTCACCACAAACTCAAAGTCCACGTGGCTGCCGACATCCTCCAGACTGCTCATGGCGCTCTCACCCTTAACAGCACCGCTGAAGAACAGCTGGTGAGGACGAGCCAGCCTGCAGTAACACGGACGCACACAAACACACACGATGCATAGTTGCATTTAGTTTCATTTAGTTTCATTTAGTTGCATTTCAACACATAATAATTTGCTATGTTCTTGCTCTATGGTTATCATCATTCTGCATACCTGATACCATTCTGACCATGATTATTTTTATTATCTTTCTAAAAGCAGTTGATTTCCCCCATATATCATCTCTTAAATTGGATCTCGTGAAACTGTAAGGTTGTACCTAATATTGAGGCCGGTTAGTGGAAAGTAAGTGTTACTTACCCACTGACAGACAGAGGGAGCTCTATTACAACTTTAGCCATCGCTGTGATTGGTGCCAGATCAGGCTGCTCACTGATGCTGTGGACAAATAATGAATGCAAAAAAAAAAGAAATTATTATCAGCTACATTATAATGTGTAGCCATTTTGATAATGTATCAATACAGTACTACAAAAAGATACTTGCGTAGTGAGTTGGAGGTCGGCGGTCAACTCAGTGGTTTCAATGGTGATGTTGGCCGTGCTCAAGTTGATGGAGAATTTTAACTAAAAAAAAAAAAAAAAGTTAAATGAAAGTATTCTTATTATGCATCATTAATACATATTTTATTGTGTTAAAATATTTGAAAATACATTTTACACGTTTGCATGATTTTAATAGTATTGTTCTGTATGCCTGACTGAGAAGTGTCTCGCATAATTTTAATATGTTTATTATTATTACTATTATTATCATAATTATTATTATTATTGTTATCATTATTACACAACTGATAATTATTTTCAAAATAATATATATCTATACAAAGTGAATATCGCACAACATCACATTGAAATAAATTGTATTTTGCAACAATATACAGTACAACATAAACAAATACAATGTATGGCAATCATTTTATTTATTTAGTCTGTCACTTAGTTACTTAGTTTACAAAACTGAATTTATAGGCCTATAATTTCCATTTTTTTCCTTTCAGCTAACCATAACCACCAATCAATTCAGTCACATTCAGCAGTTTTTTTTATGTTAATTTACTGTACTGATTAGAATTCATAATATAGAGTGAGCAAGTTAAAATTACGAGCATTTATCATTCTGCACTCATTTGCAGAATGTTCAGCCCGCAAGGCAACACTCAACTGAAAGACTTGTTAGTTACAGAAAATAATAAGAACATATTCAATCCAAACGGGGACTCACCTTGGTGTTTCTTTTCACGGGATTCCCCAGATCACATTCTACGTCGGAGCCATTTTGGTTGGCTTGGCACCTCATCTAGCAAAAGTTCACAACAATATATCAACAAACTGCGTCACGTGGAACATTTGTTACGATGGCCGCCCAAAGCACCTGAGCGGGCACCCTGGAGCCAGCATAGGAGAGCGTTTTCGGAAGAGAGATGAGCAGCTGAGCGGCGTGGGCGTCGTCGCCGTCCTCTTCGGGGCGTAGAGGGTCAGAGGGCGTGTTGGTGACGGTGATCTCCAACACCACCACGCGCTGGTCGGACAAGGAGAACACCTGCACGTCGTCCTCGTCCCTGAGACGCACAATCGGGGTGAAGATTAACGGCAACTTGGACTGAAGCAAGATGACTGCAGAGTGCCAAGGCCCATTCATACTTGGCCTACCGGTTACTAGGCAACAGCCAACACTATCCACACTAGCCACTCTCATGCATGTTTTATATCCACACACTAACATTGGCAATGGGGTGAACAGGTCAGAGGTGAGAGGCCGCGTTCCAAAGCGGTAGCTTAGCTTTAGGTTGCTCTGGCAGATTTTGTCCGAGCCGCATCCCTCTCGCAGGAAGTTCACCTTCAAGAAAAGAAGAAGGCATGGTGGTAAGTAGATATTAAAGGGAAGTCAACCCAAACATATTTTTTTCCAGAATATGTTCAATGCAGGTCCATTAGTTAAAATACTGCATTCTGATCAATATTGCGTTTGTGGAATATAAATTAACCAGCAAAACGCACCGACCTTTAGCCATCTCAGCGGGCGGCCATTTTGTTACTTCTGTCAACTGAAGATAACATCGAAATTGCTCAGGGCTCACATAATGACCAATCATGGCTCACCTGTTTTTTAAAGCTAAGCCATGATGTGGTTACCTGCGCCCTGAAGAACTTTGACGTCATCTTCAGTCGACAGAAGTGACAAAATGGCCGCCCCCTGAGCTAGCTAAAAATTTAGTGGATTTCTCATTTTCCACAAACGCAATATTAATCAGAATGCCATGTTTAGACGACTGAGCTTGCATAGAACATATTCTGGAAAAAAATACATTTGGGCTGACTACCTCTTGAAAGACGCACATTAATTAATAGACTTTGGATGTGAACTGATCCATGTGGGGATTTTAATGTTAAATTTATTGCGTTGCGTAGGCGTTGTAACCCAGACTGACCTCCGAGTGCAGCGTGTTGGAGGGTGACACGTTGAGCACTGGAGCCAGTTTCTCCAGCCGCTTGACTGCAGAGTGTCTGCGCGGGGGCACAGGTTTGATGGTGTGGGTGATGGCCAAAGAGATCGGCCGCAGTTTGTCCCGGATGTTCTCCTGCATGGAGAGAGGAATTCAAAAATGTTACAGAATCACATGAATGCGCCGCAGGTCACTTTAAACGGTACGACAATTACCTGCATAATCTGCACAACTGTCATTGTATTGCTACTGCACTACTCGTCACTTCATCTACTTGATGATTTTCTGCATGGTTTGAACAGCTCTCATTGGTCAGTACTACAGCACTAATTACCCTCACATTACATAAAGACTCTGTGTCATGTCTTTGTCATCGTTGTGTGTTACTGCAATAGTAGCGCAGTTCGTACCACTGGAGACAAATCCCTTGTGTGCTTTTACATTCTTGGCCAATAAAGATGATTCCAATTCTGAGAATACTTCAATTTGATTAACAAGGCTGACCACACCCTGGAATGGTTGCCAGTCAGTCACAAGGCACGTACTGTATCGATTCGAGGCAAAGCTGATGTGTCACAGCTCCAGGAGGCCTTAATTAACTTTAATTATTTTGAGTATTCTCTCATAGACTCCATGCATTCTGAATATGTGTATGTACCTTTTAAACAGTTGTTTTGTCATGTTTTTTTTTGTTTTACCCTGTATTCAATTTAGTTTTAATTTGCGTGTCATCAAGGCTACTTCGACTTGGTCACAAGGGTCAGGGATCGAACCCACAGCCTCTGGGTTGGGAGACGACCCCTCTTCCACTAGTCCACACGCTGCTCAAAAATGTACATTTCACATTTCATTTAATACGTGACATTATGAGAACCTCACTGAAATAGTTTCATTTCTTGAATTTTCATTTTACTGTGCGGTATCTCGTGAACAGAAAAGACTGTTTTGTCTCAGATAGTTAAAACTCTGATGTCATCACTTTACACCTCACAGCCACCAAGGGCCGTATTTGATTGATTATGCTACGAAATGTTATGTTGTCCTAACAGCATGTAAGTCTTACTGACATGGAGCTGGAAAGTAGCGGTGGTGCACGCCGGGTGTTTCTGGCGATGCAGCTCCACCTCCTCCGTCTGTGTGTACTCCGCCTCCAGGGAACTGCGGCCCAGGAAGTTGACACGGTGGGGCAGGCCCAGCTTCCTGCGCTCCGAGTCGGCTTCAAAGCGCACCACCAGGGCTTCAAGGTGGATGGTGCGCAGTGAGGGGGAGGGATTGAAATGACAAAGTGTCAGGGGGCATAGAGGGGGAGCAGGATTTAACGTTATCAATTGGTAATTTTTTAGCCTTTACTAGAATGAATAAAGCTGTGTGCTAATTAGCCACACACCACCCCATTCAATGCCCTATTAAACATGATCACCAAACTGAGCGTTATTATCTTGTATCCGAGACTCACTTATATGTGGTGAGTAGTGCACCGGGTGGGCCGCGTAGACGAAGCAGGCCTTGACTTCGATGCTAAAATGGAAGAGCGGCAGGGGAGAGCGAACAGATGAGGAGCACTCAAGGAGCTAATGTTACAATGTTGCTCGGATCTGCTCTTACCAAACTCCATCTCTGCCCTTACAGTTATACTGGGCCAGATCAATGTATTGTGGGTCAATGGAAATTTCACGAATCACGTGGATGACTGGGCGAGACCTTTGCAGACAAAGAGGAAGGATCAAAGGAATGCTAAAAGCAGACTCGTTGAATCTGCTTTTTATACCTGAAGAGCACCACTGAATTATTGAGAGAGCCCACGGCGAGGTCTGGATAGTGGTTCTCATCTACATCTAAGCCACCGGAGATGGAGTATCCAAAACGCCTCACGTCAAAGTCTCGGCCATCCAGCACCTAAATAGTCACAGGGAATAAACACTGACCTCTTCCCTACCTCTACTTTTTTTAAACATTTTTAAATAAAATAAAACTCACCTGAGCGGGTTTGGTTTCAATTCCTGCATCCGAGCCTCGGTAGATGAACACCTTGCCGTCCCCGTCAAACGGAGCACCAACAGCGATGTCTGGACCATGGTTATAATTTATCATTCTAGTTAGTTGTCATAAAAATGTTATGTCTTTTACGTTTTAAAAGCCATAACAAAATGGCTTTTAAAGATGGCTTTAAAAGCCATTTTGGCTTAGAGCAACTTAGTTTTTTTTTTTTTTAAATGCTTCGTTTTCATTTTTATTCGTTTTAGTTTCAGTTTTTTTAACATATGGAGTATTTGTCCAGTGAAAGATAAAAAAAAAAATATTATTTGGGGAATAATAAAATACTTTATTTCTGTTATAATACACCTTTCTCATGACTTCAGGGGTCTCAAACCTATGAGATTATACAACGCAGTCATATCAGAGCTTTTGATGGGCCCAAAACTAGGCTAGTTAGTAGGTAGGCATTCCGTCAGACTGACGGACCGGTCCATCAGTCCGTCACTGACGGACGCCGATTGACGATTGATGAATGACGTGACACTTTTGAAAAATGACAAACTAAGCACTGCTGGAAGGGGATTTTTGTCCGTCAGTGTAATCGTCACTAACCGACTCCCTCAATGACGGTCTGTAGACCAGTCACTGACGGATGCCTGTTTTGCTGACGTATTTTTTGGGGTGTGTGTGGGAGGATGGTCTGACGGACAGACGGGCTGACGGACTAACTGATGGACTTAACTGAAGAACTGACTGACAGACTGATGAACTAATGATTACAATTCGGTTTGTCATGAAAAATGACGGACTGATGAATGACATACAGATACCAAAGCCAATGACGGATGATGAATGACGGACCAGCAAAATTCTGTAAAATGCCCACCTCTGAGTAGGAGTAATTAATTGGCTTAATATGTTCCCTATACGTCCCCATATGTTTTTGAACCCTCAAGCTACAGATCACGTGCCCCTGAGGGTCCAGGGACCTTAGTTTGGGAACCACTAGGGTAGAGGACCCTGGGATGTGTGGCAGCTTGACAAAAAAAAAGAAGCAAAGCCATTTTGAAGGAAATTATTGCTCGCATGCAACTCTTGGATCAGTTTTAAAAGGAGATTTGTTGATCTGCTCTTGCGTAATGACAGTTTTATGCTGCGATATAAAAAACAAAGTCATGCTTGTCTGAAAATAGAATAGCATAAATCTTGCTATAAAATTGGACTATGAATGGATTTCTGTATACCCAGAAGACGTTTGACTCTCACCTCCATATCCGTCCTGGTCCAGATCGCCTACGTTGCTGACAGTCATGCCAAACATAGAGTCGTACGTCCCGTTGAGACGGATGGGCCGGGCCTGATCGTCCCAGTGACCGAAGGGGTTCAGGTACACGTAAACAGCACCACCGATCTCTGCTTTACGATCAAAGAAATTGGGAGCTCCCACGATCAGGTCGGTCCAGCTAAGGAAAGAAAAACAATTATTTAATACACTTCGAAGACATTATGGAGTAGTATCGATCTCCCAGTTTCCATCAAGCAGTTTGGTTCAGTTTGGTTCCGTACGTCACTGACTAACTCTGGATTTCTCTTTCAGGATTTTGTGTAGAACATTGCTGTCACACTTCATCATGCTATCGCACTGTGCTTTTTTTTCTCAGACAGTCACCAATGCACTGCATTTGTTCAGCATCAAGAATTTCCTGATCCCAACCCTACCGTCCTGAACTGAACCGTAACGCTTGGTGGAAATTGAAGGACGGAAGAGACCAGCTCTCTTCTCACCCATCATTGTTGAGATCAGCGGTCGCCACTGAGTAGCCGAAGGAAGATGCCAGCTCCTCTCCCCAGAAAATGTGCTCGGGCACCAGCCGGTAAACGTTGTCCTTGCGTAGCAGCACCACGGCCCCCGTATGATTAGCCCGCGGTGCACCCGCCACAAAGGTCAACTCCCCGAGGCTCATTATTCCCATGGCCGAGTCCACAGAGAAGCCTGGCCGAGGAGGCGGGAGAGGGTAGTTAGGCTCAGGATTTAGTAGTATTGACCGATGGGTGCTGCTCTATGCTCATCTTCTTACTAATGAAATGTATGCCTAAAGTGACTATTGATTTTGTGTCCAACTCCTGATGGGGCCAGCTAGTGCTTGTCGGTCTGGCGGTATGTGGGGTGATCTATTGAGCGTCAGCTCATGTCTCATGAGGTCTGCATTGCTTACTTTTAGCCAAGGCATGTAAACATTGTGACTAGACATTAATCAGATTTATAGCCTTGAGCAGGGATTCCCAAATTGTGCGTGTGAGTGAGCACTCTCCGGGGCGCGTGTGACATTAACGGTATAATAATTATACATTTAGATTGCTTTTTTTCTTTTCCAAATAAAAATTGAAGACCTGTAAATGGGCTTTGACTTAACTTGTATTGTGATGGTGTGAGGGGGTGCACCAACCTTTGGAAACTGGGGTGCACCCGTATTGGGGATGGGCCACGATGACAATACAATAATAACACAATTCGTTTTTTTGCCTCAGTTAGCGTGTGCGCGTGCATGTGTGTTTGTGCGTGCGTGTGGCTTGCATGTATATACCATATAGAATTGTGATTGTGACAGGTGGTAAAGAGTGTGGTGTATGGTGCGTTTGGGTCAACAAAAAACACATCATAATAGACTATCTAAACAGAAGCGAGCACATGCATTTGTTACAACATGCTAAGGGTGTGAGTGACAAAAGGGGGATGGTCAGTGACTGTCTAACACTAAATGTGCTTAAAAAAAACAAGAAAGGAGGACACAAGGCCGAGACAAACAGCGGACAGCTCCAGGACAACAGGTGAGGAATGTCTGCAGTGTAAAACATAACAGGGGCATCAGAGGAGCTACTTTTGCCACACATGGTGGCTTTTAACGCACGTCGGTTACAAGGTCAACACAGTAACACTAAAGTGGGGAATGGACAAGGGTTATAAATGTCGGCGTGTTAATTCTGGTACATCTGTGTCCTTATCAAGACACTGCTTACTTCTATATTCCCCTTAACTCATTAAATATTCACTTCCTCTTCCTGTTGTTTCTACCATTTGCTCATTATATCCTGCCAGGTTGCAACTGGTTTATTACATTTAAATTATTTTAAGTAATTTTAAACATGTTATTTCATATTTAACATTGGATCACTTAGAAACAAACAAATTTCCCTTTCCTAATAACAATTGCAATGATAAATGTCAAATTTAATTTAATATAAACCTGATCCACTTGGGAGCCGGAAAGTAATAATAATAAAATTAAATTAAATAAAAGCATTGCCTCAAATATTTTTTCAAGTATTTTCTATGAACATATAGTGTTTCATTTTACATATTTAGGTTAGAATTACCCATAAATGTCTAGATTTTTTTTTTATTCCAAAAATGTCAGTGTTATTATTATCAAAATTGTAAAAATAAAAACATTCTAAGTTTATTTACATCAATTGTTCACGACCGACCATTCATGCAGAGTCCTACTAAATTCTCGTAAGAACAGGCTTTCTTCGTCAGGCATGCGGTTGTGTCATTTCATCCTATTACGATCAATGTGGTCATGTGAGTTATTAAAAAAAAAAAATGAAGGCTAAAATGTCACATGGGAATTAGTGTTGTCAAGGAAACGGCTAAATAAGGAGCGGGGCGAAAGGGTGAACAGGCCTGGAAGGTATGTGAATTAGGAGATTTACAGGAGATCCACGCAGTCAGTGAGACGTAAGAACACATTAACGATTTAAAGATCCTGTTAAGTCAACAACGGGTCATTAAGATTGAACGGGACACAGGCATAAAAATACCTCAAAAGAAGGGGATGCTATTAAAAAAAAACACCCGATACATCAACCCTTGTTAGTGAACACGCTAAAAAAACACACTTGTGGAAAACTGGGAGCGTGGTGGCGAGAAAACCAACACCAAGATATCCTGGAAAAGCCTTTTTTTTTTTTTTTTGGACACTACATGCAGACTTGAGATGACAAAGACCTACAGACACAAGATACAAACTCACTGTAGCTCCAAGAGACAACCACCCACTGATGATGTAGTGGAGGAGAGGGCAACTGCAGTCCTCGAGGGCTCCTATCCTGTTTTAGATGTTTCCCTCCTCCAACACACCAGATTCAAATTATCAAGATCGTTGTCAGGCTTCTGCAGGGCTTGTTAACGAGCCGATAAGTTGAATCAGGAGTGTTGTAGGAGGTAAACATCTAAAACATGCAAGATAGTGGCCCTGGAGAACCAGAGTTGCCCTCATCTGGTGAAGTGGTTCACTCGCTTGATTCAATACAGGGCATGGGCTTCTTTTGCTAAACATCAGCTGGATAGATTGAATCTGACAGTGTAAGTGGAATACAAATGAATGGATGGATGGGCTGGTTGTCTCTTAACAGTAAAGAAGACAAAGTCCAACACAGAATCAAAATCCAGACAGGTGTCATTAGCAGAGAGGATTAACACCAAGGAGAAGAAAATGGATTTTAGGGCTACTTCTACGTCAGAAAGGGCCAATCCGGTCCAAAGAACAACACATCACACCTACAAACCTAAGTAGCTATTATGGGCTACATCCTCAAAGGCTGTGGGCTTCCTGGAGGGCTCCAGAGTTTTGTACAGCAGTGCGTCTTCAACTGGGCTAGCCATGAATAAGAGCCCTATGGCCCAAGACAGGAAAGGAAAGGAGGTAGAGGGACCAGTGCAGGTAGGGTGACAGGGTGGTGAAATGTGAGGGAGGTAAGATGGGTGATGGAGAAAGTGAAAAAGAAAGGGGGAGAGGAGGGTGCAGGTGAGACAAGCTGTGATTGATTGGTGCTGTGTTTTGGTGGGTGGGCGGCAGCAGTTTGCCCTTGCAGAAACCTCCCGGCTCTCTGGTGGAGTCAAAGCCCTCCGGGTTCAGAGTGTACCCTGAAGTCTCATGGCCGTCATCGGATCATTTGCAACCAAATATAATTTCCAGTCCAGAAAAAAACTCCAGACACCAAATCCTAGCTAGGAATGAGTTGAAAATGTTGAGAGTTTTGGCCATAAATAACCTTCCAGGAATAGATGGAGTTACTACTCAAGTTGCGGCCTTAGGCTATATTCAAGAGTGGGAGGTACAGTCTGAGCCCTGGTCGCTATCCTCCACCAGACCCTCGCTTCCTCTCCAGCTGTGAGGAGGGAGGGCGACTCCTACCCAGGTAACTGTGGTAGGGCACAGGGATGAGCCGGGCATTAAGCTGTTTCTGATCCGCCACCTCGTAGGGTCCGTCATCATAGTAACCAAGGTCGAGCAGCGTCTGGTTTAGCAGTTGCACGCGCATTTCACCTGAAATGGAAATGTGTGAGGCCACAACACAGCCGTAAGAAACATTTGTACGCACCCAACACACTGGTGGAAACCGTCTTGACGACTACACTTTAGAAAATCAGACAACCACAAAATGCAACATACGTTCCCTAGTACCGTTCTGCAGTATCGAGCCTGTGTGCTGCTGCTCTCAGTCCAATTAGGATATGGTATCATCAAACAATGACGTTTTTATCAAAGATTTCTGTTTAATAGTAGAAAGCTGAGCATACACTGTGCGTTAGTCACGTAAGGACTAAGGTGTAAGATTGATGGGTATCTGGCAACTGGCCGTGAAAAGTCAGATGGATTTCCAGTCAGAAATTCATTAGTCTGCTACAGTGAGGTTGCAACAGTTGAATCAAAGTTACGACAAGATTGAATTAATGGTTCTCTAATCAAAATTCTATTGGAATAGGCTCCAGTTCATCTGTAACCCTGAATATGATATAGTAGAAAAAGGATTTCGGGGTGGATATGATTCTGAAGTAACAATCCAAAGATGAGGGACCCTTGTCAATATCAAACTAGATGAAATCACCAATTAGCTGAAGAAAATCATTAACAGTTGGTGTTGGATCGAGAACTAATCCAGGGACATGGAGAAGACTTCATATACGTGTCATGCCCTGAGACTTTTTACTTCCCTTGGCAAAGTAAAAGCACATAATGCATGATTCATAATGCTAACATAATCATGTTAATAAGATAATGGCTAGAAAGTAGAGTGTGATTATTTCATTCCCTAGCTTTGACTTTACATTGAAGGCCATTTACTCCTTAGTACGCGATGAATTTTAATCGCACAGTGTATGACCAGCTTCAGGGTGTAAAGTTATGTATGCACATTCTGTTATCTTGTATGATAATTTGTTGACAGATTTAGACTAGATTTTGTGGGAAAATGAGACCCAATGAACTTATGTTTATCTGGTTTGATCGGAGACTAGAGACATTTCCTCTTCGCATTCTGTAAATGGTTTGTCATAATTTCCCAACAGTGCTGCAAATGTATAAACAACTTGTTAGTTTACCATCTTGATCTTTTTTTTTTTCTTATCTAAATTTAGCAACTAAATAAGGAGAAAGGATTCTACCACTATCTGATGCTTGCTACTCCTTGTTTCCTTGTGGGTAAGCTGATATCTATGACCTACTGAATGCCACTCTAGTTCAACTCTTATCACGCATCTTAATCCATACAGGCCACCGTACCTTTCCAATTGTACGTCCCAGGGGCCCCAAATAATATGAAGTTGTTGTCTGGAGTGAAACTGACGGAAAGACCCTGCTGGCAGAAGCCAAACTGCTCGTGACCCTGCGGCCGACCCTCACAGAACTTCCACTCTCCTCCGTCCAGGTCGTCTCGCTCCGTCAGGTCTTCACTCAGGACGTAGCAGCGTCCAATGGGATCGCGTGTCTCGGAGGGTTGGTGCACACGTTGCCTGAGCTCGTACAGGTGAGCGCAGGTCTGGGGGGAGGTAGCGTGGTGTTGTGAAGTAGTCAACCATTTTGCTACTAGAGATTTAGGAAGTGATTTTTAATTAAGAGATTGTGACTTACCACCACCTTCCCTCCAATGCCCTGGCTCTTGACAGTAACTCCAAGCCACTGATTGTCTTTGCTCTCTTTGTTTAGAC
Organism: Filicampus tigris; assembly: GCF_054856515.1. Classification (NCBI taxonomy): domain Eukaryota; kingdom Metazoa; phylum Chordata; class Actinopteri; order Syngnathiformes; family Syngnathidae; genus Filicampus; species Filicampus tigris. The sequence goes on along the minus strand of NC_141225.1, from coordinate 12,130,134 downwards.
TCACTGAAGGAGAAGAATGAAAAACAGGATGAAAATTGCTGTATGTCTAGGATCTGGTCAGCAATGTTGCTCGTATGCCTCAAACCAGATCAGACTATGTTCAAATTGTTGTTCCACATCTCAAAAACACGTACTTTAAGTTAATGGAGGATTCTGAAGTGTCTATAGGTGTTTATAGGTGAGATTTTAAGGGTGAATGGTTGTTGTCTACATGTGCCCTGTCACGGATAGTGCTGGGTGTATCTCACAAACCATAAGATATTTCTAATAAACTGTGAAGGAAATCATTTGTAGCGCTTTGACAAAATCAGCTCCTGAAAGTATGGAGAAGCTTTGAGAGAACTGTGCCCAGTGGAGCTCTGACAAGGATCATGTACCATTCTTAAATTTGTCTTCAGACACTTGTGCCATCTTGTGACAGTAATACTAAAAAAGCCAAAGGATTCTTGATTTTGGATGGAAAACTATCCACAAAATGTACAAAGCTGTTATTTGAAACATTAGACAAGAAACCAGGAATGTTATGATACTTCTTGGTGATTTCGATGGTGTTTCGCTGTATCAGATGTGACTCAAAGGAATTATGTGAGCACTTGAAAATGAATAAAAACCTACCGTCACCATCAATGTCCACCCTCTCACAGTCATATTCCTCGGGCGTGATAGGACATTTGAACAGGGCTCCCGGTCGACTGCCGCGCAACAAACCCTGGCCTGCAGCCTGCGGCGCCCCCACCAGGATCCTGAAGCAATACAAATTTAAGGGTTACTATGGTGGATGATCCAAGAATGAATCGATCCGCACGTTGAGGTTGAATCCAATCTACAAATGGTGGTCAGTCTACAGATCAGTCATTAGGTGCGGCACCACTAGTTAATGTTTAAAATCTAAAGAGGTTTGCAATATTCACTGTAACATCAACGCTGATATTTAAGTCTATGGTTGATGTTCTAAATTTAAATACTGCAATCCTGAACAGAATCACGTCAGTCACAGGACAGCTTGCAGAAAGTAATACTGTAACCTGCACAAGTTGTGTTTTAGACAGAAAACATGGCTTCACATTATCTTGAGTGAGGCACAGCTCTGAGTGGGCTCTATCTTGTTTGCACAAACCAAACTTGCTTTGACTCTCACCACTCGCACATCACTACATGAAGGCGAGCAAAAGCCTTTATTCTCACTGAGGTGGGTGCTGATATTTTGGGGGGGCCAGAGTCGCTGCCCTCTGCCTTATTAGGAGTGCAGATTCTTAGGCTAGCCGTCTATTTTAAAAACTGAATGTTGGGCCGCATTCCAGCCAATGCTGTCAGCCATGGCGGATGCATGGAAGCGAGTCGTCAAGACACAGAGGGGAAGAGGGGGGCAGAGGAAGTAGGGAAAGTAACGAGGGAAAGATAAAATAGGAAAAGTAAAAATAGTTAGCCTCAAGGATCAGCTTTTGTTTCCAGCTTTGTCAAGCATGTGTGACTAAATCACTCTCTTCAGTCAGAGTATTGTTCCATTGTAAATGACTAAACTTAAAATGTAACTGCTAATCAACAATTCATTTGAGTCTGACACTTCACAAGCTAAATTTAGTTTGACTTTCAACAGAACATTTTACTATGCTAGCATTAACTAGTTAGCCTTCCTCGCTAGGTGCTGTTGTTTTGGTTAGCAATAGAGTTTCAATGGACTCTGGCAGTTGACTCTTCAATGTCCGTGTGTGAATAATAGTGTACAATGAATTGAGATTATTACAACCGCTGTACTACTTGCTTTTTTTTTAAAGGGCATCTGTTTGAAGGAGGCATTTATTTATTTGTGTCTAATAATGATATGACTCACGATTCCCGACTCCTAATTCCCTGTACTGCAGCCTTTTTTGCACATCTTTTTTCTTCGTTGTTCAGCTATAAGTCACAAAGTATCGTCATCATTTTCAATTGTCAGCTCATCTTTCAGTGAACCCACATGAAATGCACAACTATGCTTTGTGGGTGTGTGTGTGTGTATGTGTGTGTGTATTAGTGGTGTAACATGAATACAAGTGCACTCACACATATGCATGCACACCCCCACGCACACACACTTACTCACACACGCATTGTTGACATGGTCTCACTGTACTGCACTGCCATCATGACACCCTGAGATCATATCGGTCAGTTGAGTGAGAGCTTGGGTTTTGTTCGGAAAAGCCCACACAAACGGTCCAAATTACACAGCAGAAAACTCTCCATATCACCATTAATCCATTAAGCGCTTATATACATACCAGTCCCTCACCTGAATTAGGTAGCTACCCTTTCTTATGAAACTGTATAGACGAGCTGAATGTTCACTGATTGTGCCTGAAGGTTGTTGTTCATGCACAACCCCGACTAACCAAAAGTAGCCACATCGTTTGTCTGCTCACTAACAGACTGTTGACATCATGGGGGACCATACCAACCTGTATATGTATTCAAGATAAAAATGAAATGTAAGAATATATAATGGTAAATATAAAATGGTATTTAAAAAAATCAGTTGCCGACACTTCAAATAACTGACCTTTATTGCTATTTCCAGGCCACACAATTCGATGGTCTCTTGTTGCTAGGCTGACTTCCAAGGGCTTCATAAGTGTCCCAAAGGCTAATGAAAAACAGCATATGTTGCCCAAATATGGAATGAAGATAACCCCCAGTACAACACTATAAACAAGATGAAACAATTTTCTTCATATCTATTAATTTGTCTTTTTTTTTTTTTAATCTATGTAGCCCAGGGGTCCTCACGTCCGGTTCTCAAGGGCTCCTATCCAGCCTGTTTTCCCATCTCTCCCTGACTGCAACACACCTGATTCAAATGATCACGATCGTTATCAGGCTTGTGCAAAGCTTGCTGATGGGGCTCTTGATGATTGGACCTGAGCACCCATGATGTAGACTATTAAATCAGCCCTTCCCAAATAGTGGGGCGGGCCTCCCTAGGAGGCACAGTGCGACGCTTGGGGGTGCCCGTGTGACCCTAGGGAACATTTACAAACATTTGTTTTTCTCTGCCATACTAGAATAAAGTGTCATTGTACATTCACTACAGTAGGTGGCAGTAGAACTCTCATTGTCAGAGTGTAAAAAATAAGTTAAGTTATTTATGAGATGTATGTGTTTTTGTTTGCTTTACCATTGATAAGGATACAATGTTATGAAGGGGTGTAACTTATAACAATTTTATAGACAAATTATACTATTTAATAGATCGCGGTGGAGAGTTGGTGGTGGCGAGAAATATTTTCTTCTTCTTAGGGGCAGCATAACAATACAATACAATACAATACAATTTTATTTAGACAATAATTGATAATCACAGTATTAAATATGAAACAGAAAATTTGTGACATCTGTTGGGGCACTAACACTTTAGAGTTTAAAACCTAATACTGGGTCACGCCTGGTCTTTGTTGTTACGCTATACCTGTAGAATAGTACCACAGGTATCAACTGGACAGCTGCTAATAATAATTTGTTATCATTTACCAGACTGGAAGACAAACACTGCGCACTGATAAGAAGACTTTTCACCCAAATGAAACTGGTGTTAAACCGATGAAGACCAGACCATCACCAAACATTTACCATGATAAGCTGTCAATCACAGTTCAATAACTGGCATTAAGAGCAATTCGCTATATGAGGATGACGGGTTTTCTTCTTAGAACATAAACAGCGACAAACATTCTTCTGGCTGAAACAGCAAACACACCAGAACCTTGTTACACTTCCCACATTGTTCAATGACCCTAACCCTCATCCACCCTCACCACCATGTGACCCGTCATTTGATCCACCCCCATCCACTTGTTCAATCCTACCCACACTCCACTCGTGCAGTCCAGGGGGGTCACATCTCTGCATACGACAGAGTTCAACATCACACGCATTTTAATGTACTTATAATCATGATTTTCATATTTTGTTTTGGAGACTCACACGCTCATTGATGACATTCTCCTGAAATGCATTGTACAAACTAGACTGTTTCTCTAGTGTATATCTGGTGAGTGAGTTGTTTCTGATGTCAAATTATACAGTATATTAGGGAGTAGATTCTAATGAATGGGCTAACTTATAGCGATGTATCAGTGAATGCTTGCCAAGAACTGATAAATGTACACATTTACAGACACAAGTGCATATGGACGTACAGACGGACAGGTCAACACTTAGCGATATACCAATGAATTGCTTCTGACAAACGGACTGACGGTCATCTGGCTATTTCTCACTGACTTGTTTCTGAGAAACAAATGGACGTCTTCCAGTGAATTGTTGATGGACAGACGAATCCCCAGTTACTGTACATGTCAGTCAGTTGTATTTGACAGAAGGACAGGCATCTACGGTAATTATTTTCTAGTGGGCATTTTCTGATGGACTGAATACAGGCTTGTTGTTATACTGTCTATCAGAAATGTTTTTGATGGACTGATGAATGCACATCTCGTCATATAGTAGTGAATTTGTTTTAAAGGCCTGAAAGATGTCTATTAACACAAAATAGTTGTTTCGGATGGACAGACAGACATCCTGTTATATCAGTCAGTCACTTCTGATGGATCAATGGACATCTAGTTATACCCGAGGGAGTTGTTTCTGTTACGTATCAGTCAGTTGTTTCTGGTGGACAGACTTATGGATACATTTGAGGGTACCAAGTTTTTTCAATGGGATGATACCGTGAATGTTTCTTTTAGTTTTTTTTACCCTTGGCTGTAATAGCTTCGGAACACATTTGAAACTGGGTTAGAAAACATTTAACCCGGGGTCAAATAATAATTAGGGAGGCACAGAGGTGTCTGTGTTTAGCACCTCTGCCCATTGGTGTGAATCTGAGTGTGAATAGTTGTTTGTTTACCTGTCCAACCAGTCCAGGGTGTACCCCACTTCTCTTGGCAAAAGTCAACTGGTGATGAGGATGGGTGGTAGAAAATGCATGGCTAGGCGCCTTATTTCTATCAGCACAAACTCTTCTGCATGTTTTCCAACCATTCCCTTTAATGTTCCAGGGTTGGGCCTTTGACAGCCGTTCAATTTTGTGAAACATTAGTTGCACCCTCAACATTTCCACCAGGATTTCAAATTGACGAACCACCTAACCTCTTCTCTCACACTGAACATGTGTTGGGTAGACAGCAGGCTTTGGGAGGCAGCTCTGCAGAATCAGCAGGGGGGAGAGGGGCTCTTTTGGCCTCCGCTTATTGTCCCGAGGCAAGACTGTGACCTCTGATCTGGATGCACAAACACACACTTGCAAAGCCAAACGTGCAGGCGCACAGACATTACTACGTATGTCAATCTTTATCCAGCAAATGTCTACATACAGCAACTGCATAAAGCAGGACTCGGTACCCGGGCGGCCCCCTGCCTTTAAAACTGTCATTTTCTGGGAAATCTCGCTACAGAAAGCAACAGCTGAGAATGAGATGCTGTGAATCATCATGCGTGCCACCACGAGCCAAAGACAGAGGGCATGGCTAATGCATAGTAAAATGGGAAAAGAGAGGGACAGAGACAGCTGGCAGTCAATGCGAAAACCCCTTTTGGGACACTGTGGTTCACTGCCAGGGGAGGTGATTCAAATGCGATGATTTAAAAACTGCAAATTTCCTCAGAAAGTTTGTCTCGTGATCCAGATATTGATTGTGGTACTATTAGAAACCTTTGTTGAGATTTGAAAACAATCTTTTCTATACCCTTTACCTGCTCAGAGTCACTGGTTAGCTGATGCCTATAATAGCTGTTGGGGCAAAAGTCAGATACCCTGACCTGGTGGTCAGTCAATCACACGGCGCATTTAAAGACAGACAACCAACTGTACACACACTGCCTGCACCAAGGTCAGGCAAGTGAACTACTACACCGTCAGTTGCTATGGCAGATGCCAGTGAAAACAACCTTACAAGCCACCATGAAACCAGCCCCGCAGTATAAGATGCAACAAATCTATTTTTCAGAATCATAAATTACACTTAACAATGGTTGATTCAGTATATCACATCATAGCAACCCCTTACGCCACCCGGAAGACAAAGAGTCATAACTTCCACTAGCAACCAAGGTAAAGCTGGCTCCTCCCCACTGCATAAAGATGCATGTCTCTTAGTTGAGATGTTTCACTTCAAGATACTTCCCATGCCACCTATGTGACAGACCGGTCTGCCTTTCTGCCTATGACGGAAGCCCCATTTTGTAGGCGATAAACGATAGACGGAACACTTTAAAAAATAGTTGGACTAAGTCGGAAGCCCATTTTTTTCCCGTCAATGTAATCGACTATTTTCGTCATTTTTTTGTGACAAAAACTCAAGATCAATAGCTTTCAGCAAATAAGTCGTGTTTTCATATCTTCAACAGTCACTCCGATATAAGGTAACGTCAAGTGACACAGACTTATGAAACAACCTGTACATTTTATTCATTGACAGAGATCAAAATCCATCAAATTGTTGTTCGATAGACTCGAAGCATCTATTTAATAATGTAGTACTAATATGTGCCAGGCTGAAATTGGTTGCTTTTTTTTGGGGTACTACATATATGAGACAAGTAACTCCATTCTCGTATCACATACATCTTTAAAAAGACCCTCACCTCACCAGCTGGCCTTCTATTGATCAACATGTGAATGACCATTTCCAGGGCATCATTGAGGTAATGATTGGCCCTTAGGAATATATTCCAATCTGTTCTGTAAGATCCATTGTCATTCTTCTTATCAATCAATTGATCCATCCATTTAGATGTTTACCTACTGGGACTGTAAAGTATACTGGTAGGCAGGTATTGGGCATAGGTTGAATGACAGCTATATAGCTATGTATTCTTTCATCCATTTCTATAGCGCTTGTTCTCATTAGGTTTGTGAGTCAGGTGAGGTCTATCCCAGGTGACCACCCTGGACCGGTGGCCAGTCTTTAACACAAATCGAAAAAGAAAACATTCATACACGCATTTGCCCCTATGGACAATTCAGTTTTCAATGACGCTAAAATGTATTTTTTTGGATCCACAATCCACACAGAAGGCTGGTGCTGGAATTCAAACTGCGAACCTGAGAACTGTCAGACAGATGTGCTAACCACTAGCACCAACCTTGCCGCTACAATACGACCAATTGATTACAATTTTTTGCACCAGTCAGAGTTGGTGTGGAAGCAAGACCCAACCATCAACGGTATCATGGAATAGAAATGGAAAAGAAAAATGTATTAAGCTAACACAAACATTTCAGTTAATGTTGTATCAATGTCCCCTTTTTGTTAACAAAGGTTATCTGCTTGACAAAGTCTTTTTTCGACTGATTGATTTATCGACAGTAATATAAAAAATCCAAAAGAAATATTTATGACTTGGACTGCAGGACAAACCTGTCAAATAAAATGGTTTAATTTCCTGGTTTATCCATGACAGCCACTGTATAGAGATGCTATCATCTGATTGATTCAACCGCAGGCACGCGCGCACCCGCGCACACACACGGACACACACATTTAATCAAAAGGTGAGGCCGGTCATGGCTTCTTCATCCCCGCAGCTCCGGTTTGTGTTCGACCTTCCCCCACGTTAGGAGAATGGGACTTCCAGGGTTAACCTCTTGCTTTCTCCTCAAACAACCTTGATGACACTTGAATAATTGAACACTAAAAACAAACGATCGTGTCACTGATGATCTCGAGGTGGAAAGGATGCCACGTTTTCCTGCTCTCACTGCGACTGAAGTTGTGTTTTTCTTGCTGACGGTGCACATTGTCCCGCTCTCACTGGGCTAATATTCCTGAAAGCTTTCGGGCCTGGCACCAACGCGTCCCGCCGAGCTTTTGTCCGGGTCATGGCAGGCCGGCTGAGCGCTAAATGGACAGCCAGTGAAGAGTCTTCATGGTGAGAGTCCTATAAATCCTTACCCCTTATAGGTAAGCAGTGGGAAAAAGGGGGACTTGGATGCACTGCCAAGGCTTTCACGTGAATGGGCTGCAGGAGATTTAATGACAAGAGTTACTGTAGACAGATCATGAATTGAGTTTGGGGATGGGGGAGAAAGTGGGGGAGGCTGTTCTTAACCCATGACGGAGGAAGGCAAAGGGGTGGGGGCGGGGGTTCTTTTATTTTGCTTTTGTGATGCAAATCAACAAGTCCATTTTGTGTGTGATGGAATGGTGCAGGGACATGGTGACACACATTTAAAAGGGTGTCAAACTCATTCTTGTCACAGGCCACATTGTAGTTATGGTGTCCTTCAGAGCTCTGTTATGACTGTGACACCACCTAAATGTATAATTGCCTCATCAGTTTAATTTAAACGTTCATTTAGAGTTTAATCCCTTCCATGGGCTTACTCAAACACTTGTATCTCAGATCGTCCTTCCACATTGAAATGAATGGAAATGCCATTATTAAGATGTTCCAGTTCCAAAACAACCCAACAAAAAATACTATATCGTACGTTACAAAACATACAGTGATTAAATATTTAAATAACAAACCCCAATTCCAATGAAGTTTGGACATTGTGTACTATGTACGTTAAAACAATTGAACACAATACAAATACAAGATATTTAATGTTAAAACTCATGAACAATATTGATTAGGCTTTTTTTTCAATTCATTTTGTATTTGATGCCTGTAAACAAAGAAAAAGTCTGAACAGGGTTAACAACAAAAGGAATGCTCAAAACCAGTTCTGAACATTTAACAGGTGAACAGGGACATTGAAAACAGGATGGTGCAAGGTTCACAACTGCTTGAACAAACTGTCCAACAGTTAAGAACATTTTTCAACACATATTTCCAATAAGTGTTGGAATTTCATAATCTAGGGTTCATAGTATCATCGAAATCTTCTGAGAAATCTCGGCACATAAGCAACATGGCCCAAAACCAATGTTGAATGCCCGTCACCTTTATTCCTTCAGGTGACACTGCATTAAAAGAACGCATCATTAGTTAAAGGATATTTACCACAAAGAACCAGAAATACTTCAGATGGCCATTGTCAATTAACACACTTCATTGCTACATCTACAAATGCAAGTTAAAACTCTACCATGCAAAGCAAAAGCCATACTATACATCAACAATACCCAGAAAGGGCACCAGCTTCTCTGGGCCTGACCATGCTGTGGTCTGACGAGTCCACAGTTCAAATGTTTTTTGGAGATCATGGGTGTCATGTCCTTCAGACCAGAGAGGAAAATGACCATCTGGAATGTTATCAGCGCAACATTCAAAAGCCAGCATCTATGATAATATGGGGGGCTGTTTGTGAATATAGCATGGGTAACTTTCACTTCTGTGAAGGCACCATTAATTCTGAAAGGTTCATACAAGTTTTAGCAAGCCACTGAGTAAGCCTGGGGGAGCAACGTGCGGCTGTGTGATTATTACACCAGTCGGTCAGTAAAAATAATTCGCTTAGTCGACATACTGCTTAAGACCTCAGTTCAGAAAGTATCATAGGATTCCAATAAAATTCTTTAAAAATGCCTTATATTTAATATATTGGATCCACAATAATGACATTCAAATTGTATAAAGTATACATGCAAGTAGACTGTTTTCAAAGCGCAGCTACTGTACCTTCCCCAGTATTTTATATTTCCATGGAACTGTCACCTTTCTCCAATATGCCAACAATTTATAACCCACTGTCACCAATGAAATAGATCACAGCATACCAATACGTTGCGCTGAGATGTCGAGAGGTGGAAATTACTTCCTTGAATACAAAATCTGACCTAAAGGTCTCAGAGGATGAAGATGAAGCACAAAGATGTCTTTGAAGGCCGAACAGACAAAACAGCATTGATGATTTGTGAGCTGCAGAAAAGACAGCCTGTGCTACAGTTTCAACTAAACACTGAGGCTGGAAAAAGGATGTAACACTTCCATTGGATTGGCTCCAGCATATACATAAACTGATGCGGTGGCAGTGAGCCAAACACATCTATGGAGAAGGCTACTTGCTGTATATCATGCTGCTTTTGCCGTATGGATGGAAAACACCAGTAAAACGGGAGTGCTTCATGTAGACTGTGAGTGCTTTATTGCATCAAATAAAAGCAGCACCGCCACGCCACTGCAGTTGGAATATCTCAGCTACAAGACTTTCATGGATGCATATTTGCAGACAATGTACAATTCTTATTTTAAATTGAGTAGATTTATTTTATATTTATTTCAAAATTGTATTTGTATTTTTGTATTTTAAGTGTATACAGTATACAAATACAGTTTTAATCTTTTTTTTTAAAATCTTTATTGATTGTACGTGTTCCCAACCAACCAAATAACCAAACAATATACATTACAGAACAATCATTATGCAGTATATGGTTGTCCTCATTGTTCAAGTGTTTTCGGTGCTAAAATACTGTTTTGATTCGTTTACTGTGTTGAAAGTCGGACAGAGTGCGATGTCGAATTTGCTGTTCTGATAGACAGCTGGGGGCTTGAACACAGGGAGTTTCCTGTCTTCGCCATGTGCTCAACTATTAGTGGAAGCACTTGTCATCTCAGTATAAATAGCAGATGCACACATAACTCCCACTCAAATGCCCCGTCGTCTGTCTGACTTTAGCGGCAGCACTAGATTGTCAAGCTGCTTCGAGATGCCAGCAGACCTCCACCAAGGCCAAGTAACAGAAGCCAGGGCTTGTGCTCACACTGAGGAGATTGTGTTTTGCACGGCACAAAGACAGTACAGTAGTTCATTGCACCAACCGCAAGAAGCCGGGCATCGGCGTGGGCTTCAAGATGCCTTCTGCTGATGTCCATCTTTCACAAAGCTGCTTTGATTTTTACAAACCGTCTTTGTGCCGCCGATAAATGATGCTAACGTCTGCACGGAAACTGAGATCACCGTATTTACGCTCCACCACTGATGGAGTTAATCTATACCAGTGGAGTATGTACAAAGTGTACGCTACGATCCCTTTTATCTGTTTCGTTTCAGGTATCATTCGGTCAGACATGAGGCCATCGGAATTTGACGATTAGGATTTGCAGTTTTGTAAGAATATAGCTTTGCGCCTCTAGGACTCTAGGAGTTTTCTGCTTTCCTGCCTTTTTTTCTTCATTGGGGTCTAGTCAAGGGACAGCCACTATTTCAGGAAATATGGTGGGTCCAATAAAGGATTGGTTGGCTTTCTGTGAGGGTTGTTGTTTGTTAGTGTTACTGTCCGCTTGCATCATGGCCAAGTGGGTCATGTCAGGATTTTTCAAGTGTTATACCGGAATGTTTAGGGTTGTATTGGATCGTGTGAACCTAATGAAGTGTTTGGAACTTCAAAGCAGTTACCATCATATCACAATCACCAAGTGCAGTGCAGTGCAGTGTGACCTCAGGCAACAGTCAAACACAAAGCTCGGCCACATTCAAAGAGTAGATGAGTCACTGAAGCATCTGATTACAACACTTTGGGGCAAGATGTCTCATCAAGGTGCATTTTAGAATGTGTCATCTGAACTGCTTAATGGAAATGTATTATTCATACAGGAGAGTCAGTTTCCCTATATTTGTTTGGTGAATAATAAAGTATGCTTTCAGGATAAAGTATATTAAGTTACTGCTGAGGTTGTAACACTGATATCTTGATTTCTCGGAATTCGACCCGTAATGCGACATGTACTTTTGATATTTTATTTACTTTTAGGCCATTCTGTTTTTAGATATTGCATCTTTAGTAACTTAAAGCACCCTTGGATAACTTTTTTTCAACATGCCAACAAATGGCGCACTTACATTTACAATTTTACGTTGGACAGACTTTATAAATTATTTGCACGTTATTTAGTAGTCGTAGTAGTAATTAGTAGTGTGTGCGCATGTGTGCGCGTGTGTGCTCTACTTCTAAATTGAAATGATATCTGTCACCTTTTCCCTCTTGTGTGACACTCTTTGTAGTAGATTTAATGTGACAAAACCTTTGATCAATTACAAGCAGCTTCTAATGGTCGCATGGCAAGGGTCTGCCATGTTTCAAGAGCTTACAAATTGATGGAGTGATGTTGTGAGCAGCTATGTATACACACCATCCATACCATCGTTTTCTTGACTCTCTTCAGGTCTTCCAGCAGCACAGCAATATGAAACTTTTGGCTCAAGTCACTTTTTAAAATAAGATAGCACCATGCTGCTCTGCAGTATACTATATATATAGTAATTTTTTTTTCACAGTAGCTTTGCTGCTGATGTCAAAGTGTTGGTCCGAGCCGGCGACAGCATGACTGCGGTGCAGCTAAAGCGGGCAGTTGACAGTTAAAAATGGAGGAATACTTCTATTAGCATGGAGGTGTCTACTGTGTTAGGGAAGAGGCCTTTATTTAGCTCATAGACAGTCTCTGGACAAATACTCTATAATCTAGTCACGTGAAAATGGAGTTCAACATTAAATAAAATACATTGTATTACAGAGAAATTTAGAGGAATATTTGCAAAAGAATGCAGTAGACCGGATGGACGCACTCAACAATGAGGAGGAAACGATCCCAATTTCTAATTGGTCTGAAAGTTGTATTTACTACCAATAGTGTGCCTTTGTTCATTTATCTATTCCAGCAACTTATTCAGTAGTGAGAGGGAGTACAATGAAATGCTCTTCCACTTGATGGCTGAAGGGGCAATTAAACCGTTGACCAACATACAACATAATAAAGGCATTATTTTCAACTAAACAGGCCAAGATTTCACGCTGAGTAATTATGTTAGTAAATTCAGACAAGATCATCATTATTTCTGTAAAGAGTGGTGCCTTGGCATAAGTTTAATTCATTCCCTGGCCATGGTGATCATTTAAAACAATCTCAGAATCTTCTTTCCCCATTGAAATGAATGAAAATGACATTAAGTTGCTCCGGCAGAACAATATGCATTTTCTTAATAACAAAAAATTTACTCGACAGTCACCACTTTATAACAATATACAGTAATAACACAGTTTAATAGAATGTAAATATTTGAATAGTTTGTGCCTCGTGGTTTCAAGCTTTAATGCGCATTGACATTGTGTTACTCCTTCTGGTGCGATATAATTGGCTACTAGGTTTAAGTACAATACATCATAGAAAACTTTGATGTTGAACGGTCATCCTGTGTGACATAATGCTTAAAAAATGTCAGCAAATGGCTTGATTTCTTCGAGAATTGGAGGAATAATTGCTTTGATTTTTCTTTGTTTTTGGTAGGGGATACTTCAACAAGAGAAGAACTGCTAATGTAAGCCACGACCGTCAACCTTTTTTATACTTGCATGACAATTCATGCTAGTTCTATTATTCGATCCTCTTGGAGCAAAAAGAAGGAAGAGCCCATTAGTCGGCACAGTGAGGATCAGCGTACTTCAAATCAATACAGTGCTTAATAGGTTGTCATAATCATATCTCTGCACATGGGCCCCATGGCCACATTGGCAATGCTTCTAAAGTGATGCACAAGTTAGAAAGAATGCAGGATTAGGCTGTACATGCAGGAGGAGCAAACTGAAAGATAAGATAAGAATGCCTTTATTGATCCCACAGTGGGGAAATTTTCACTGATTTTAGACCTGATTTTAGACAATTTAGCAACTCTCGCATGCGGGAATACTGATGACAATCAGTAAACCTTGACGACATGTTGAATGAAACAATCTCCAACGTCTCCCAAACGCCCTTGACTTCCCGTTCTGTCTTAGCTGAATGCACAGTGCACATTAAACTCATGCAGCCGGTTGAATTACGGGTGTCCTGACAATCATTTGGCACAAACAATGCAGCAGCACAGATCCAGTGGCAACATTTTTATTCCGCACTTGGTGTCGCAGTGACAAAGTATGGAACATGATGTACGGATATCGCCATAAACAGAACAATTGGTGAAGATTCAAGCTTGTGGGGCCAAGTGGTGAGAGTGTTATGTTCCATGGAGAGTAATCAAACTTGGTCGCCAAGATCCGCCCACACCCTATGATGAAAACTCACAAGTTTGGCTATTAAACGCCATCACTCTTTTGAGTAGAGTGGGCCTCCATGGAAAATGCTTATTGGTGGTTTATCATCTTTTTTCACCTATTTTTTAGGTTAATATATATTGCTTGCATAATGTTTGTCCCTTGCCCTCGTGAAGAGCAGGGGTCCACTGTACAATGATTTCCAACTACATGGTAAACTACCCTTTTTCACTTGTTCTGAAAATGATGAATTTACGACAAATAATGCATCTGTGTTCATCTATGCCAGAGACATATAGTGTCACAAACTGTGTATCCACCTGTTGCCATAAATAGGTCAAAATGATAGCTTTATGTTTTTCAGTAAATTTGTGAGTAACTCGAGACAAGATCATCTTTAGTCATATAGGGTATATACCTTTGGATTTGTTATTTATGTAAAACATTTTTCCATGGCTTGATTAAAGGTTATGAAACATCAGTTGGGCCTGGCCGATTCTATCTGCCAGCCGATTTAATCTGCCGATATTAGCTCTTTTGTTTAAAAAAAGAAAAGGTAAAAATATTTACCAATTTTTGGCCATTTTTTTTTTTTTTTTACATTTAAACACATTAAACCATAAGACAAAGATAATAACCACCCTCTACCAAAAAAAAACCACAGCAAAACATTGGCCAATTTGTTGATTTTTCTGTCTGTTCTAAAGTTAAACAAATACTAAAAGACAAAATATTGTAAAAACAGTCAAATGTTCTTCCTGTAATCCATACTTTTATTGTTGGGACCAACAAATAAGTTATATTATATTTTTTTTTAGTCAGGCGATGAATCGATTATCCAAATTTTATTCTGCCAAACATCGCAATCAGCATTAACCTAAAAAAAAAATCCATATTGGCCATATTACCCAGTACAGTAAACAATGCGTATTTCTCTTCATTTTATGTTTAGTTTGACAGAAAACTTAACTGGAATTGGCATTATATATCTTTTCTGAAGATTTGTTCACAAATGAGCTGAGTTGAGTTCACTGCCACCATACAGTCATCTCATATTGTTGCAAGTCAAAGTGAAAAAAATCAGCTGAAAGACGGCTAATATCTCAAGAAACTCATGTCACTCAAATCTCAAGGCACCTGTTATACATGGTTACATATTTAATGTACAATATTTGTGAT